>NW_006787800.1:1295299-1322912 GCF_000442215.2 Lipotes vexillifer
TTTCCCTTCTGTGTTTTTTTTTTTTTTTTTTTTTTTCTTTTTTTAAGCAAAATACAGAGCCGGAGCCAAGGAAGGAAAGAAGCCATTTGTTTCAGCGGCCACTGGGTGGCAGACAGACCTCGCGGTGGGCACTTCCATCGCGGCATCCTTTCTAAACATAGAGCGGTTACACCCACATTTGAGATTGTGCTTCTGCACTTTAATACACACGAAGCCTGTGTGAGTAAGAGATTTCTCGCACAAAAGTTTATTTTCCTTTCTCTTTTTTTTCTTTAGGAGGTTTAAAATATTCCTTTATAGGCTTCATTTTTAAATGGAAATCAGTCTACATCCATAAGGACTTAAGATTTAATTCTGTGTTTCTATGCAGTTTCTTTACCTATACATGCCTGAGTAAAGGATTTCGAAAGGCATCCCAGGAGAAAATCATAACGCTTAAGACAAATACTGACGGGAAAGTAACAGGGATTCCACCCTGGGGCTGACAGGTTGATGCCTTTGGTTTAGCCATGATACCCTCCTCCCTGCCTCAGGCCCCCAAAAGTATTTCCTATCATAAAACCCTACTCTCAGAGAAGGAACTGACATCAGTCATCTAATTTATAGGCAAATTTAAACCATTTTGTTGTTTCTCCTAAAAGTATTCACATCTTACTTTGGTCCCCCATTAAAAGAATTGCAAGTAGTACTCTCACCCTAAACACTACATCAAGATGGTTAAAGGCAACCTTGACCTTCATGTAAGCCCCCAGAAGAACACCAAATAAAACTCTGGCTGTAAGGATCCTTAACATATAGCATATGCAGCCTGAAGGTTATGCAACCAATAACAATAATTTGATTTCTTCCAGTCTTTTAGATGAGTGAGAATGAAGGAAACATTTGGAATTCCTGGATTTGGCAATAGCAGGATGAGTGGGTCCCCCTGTTGGTAAATTCTATTGTTTACCAATTGATTTCAATCCTGATTTCTTAATTAAAAATCTAACACGTTCATTTTCTATAGAAATGTTAAGATAATATATGCCCATTTGATTATATATTTTTAAAATTTCATCTGCTCCAAATTAGCTTTGCAAATTAAACTATATCAGCTCCATATCATTTTTCTTATATGTTCTCCAAGTTTGGAAGCAAGGGAATGATGGCAGTAAATGATACATATTTTCCTTTCTTCTAATTTATCCTTTTATTCTTTGATAGTTCACTTGTTTTGGAGAGGAAGGGCCTATCAATTATGGGTTATGTGCAAATGGATTTTGAAAAATAAGACAAACTATTTAAATGGTGAAACATGACATCTATGACAGTATAACCGGGTTTTCATGAACCCTGTCCTCTCCCACTGTGTGTAGATAGGTTGTGGCTAGAGTTACAATATTTATATTGAAAATATTTTATTCGAACTGTGAAAAGTGGTTCATATAGTAGTACACTTTGTGGAACAATTTTATATCATTGCCCCTTATGGAAAGTTCAGTCTCTGGGTATTTAATGGTAACACTCGGGTAAAGGCTAGAACATTGTGGGTTGAGAACAAGACGTTATTAATGTAAAAACATTGGGCTGTTTCCTAACCCCACACAGGACAGGAGGAGCTTCTCCAAGTACAGAGCAGATCTGCTCCTTGATTCTTTATTGGCCCAGGCTGGAAAATAAACCTGTGTGAGAAACCAGGGTATGGAGCTGGTTATATCACTGAGCTCTTAAGTCACAATGTACAACCTATAGATAGACTTTTGTCCTTGCAGCACCATGGGTAAAATTAGCTTTTCATTTGTAATAAGTTGTTTAGGACACAACTTCCAAAGCCTACATGAGGGTGACTGTAACATCTTTTAGTTTGGTATAAACATATATTTTCATACAATGGAGAAGCCTATAGCATAACATTAATTTTGAGAGACAAAAGGTGATGTATTATGGATTACAGGTCATAAGTGGGCAAACAGACATAATCTCTTGATGCTCACCAAGAGACGTATCTCCCATTGAGATCCTAGAAGTATAAGTGGGGGGCTTAAGGCTGGAATGAAATAAGAATCAATCAACTGTAATAATTTATCATGGATGAATGAGGAAAGATGCTGAAACTAGAGGATTTTTCATCTATCAGAGCTTTGGTAAAATACGGTGCACAAAAACTCGGCAGTGGCTTTCTAGAGGTGACCCTGGAGATGTGTTAGAATGGATAAAGCATTTGAAATGACCAGTTAACGTAGTTTCTACATTGGTTATCTGAAGACTCAGAGGATACAAATATTGGGGTTACCCAGGTTCCTGGGTGCATTGCTGCTGTATCTCCTGCTTCAACCATTAGGTCAATAAACAAAGACCAATAGGAATTTGGAATTCCAGAATTTCTGACGTAACAAATTGGAAGGGAGCATGGAACCTAAGGGTGGGTGAAGGTTTTACCTCCTGGGAACATCCTGCACGGACCACTGAAAGACATGAAAATATGCAGCATCAAAATAATGCCTGTCATCTTCCACGTGTCAGCGAAACACACTCTTTAACCCAACTACTGAAGCAGGTACCTCTAGAAAACTTGACGACTTCCCCATGTTTTCCAACTGGAAAATTACTTCATTTTCATTACGTTGTAAGCTTACATTCAGTCACACTCCCAAGTCTTAGGAGCCAAGCCGATACCTCCTTTTATTTTTCCGAAAGCAGAGGACTTGTTATTTTTGTAATACCAGAGGCCTGTGATGAAATAAAAGCATTGGTTCAATGCATCAGAGAAATAGCAGGTTACCCAGCAGCTGAAACAATAAAACTCAAGCTCTCTTTTTCGGAATGGGCCAGAGACCTGACGTAAAACTTTCCAGGGAGCCAGCCTGTAGTCTGTCCGTTTTTAGTTAGGTTCTTGGTGCCAAGTTGTTAACCCTCCTGCACTAGTTGCTTTCAGTGGCATTGGATGGGTTTTATTTTTACTTCCTATGTTGTAAGAATGGTTATGAATAGGAGGTCAGGGATGGTACAGATGAATATAATTCTAAACAAGGATTAGATGGTAGTGGACTGTTACGAGTGAGGAGGTATAACTGAGGTAAGAAGAATGAGAAAATGTACTGACTGGGTCTGTGACTTAAGGCAGAGCAGCAATTATAGTAAGTGTATTTTACAAACATGCATGTAGATAGGGGTTTGCTTGGAAATACGTAAGTGTTAAGAGGTCCACATTTTGCTGGTTATCCTGGCCAGCTAGCTTCTGAATTCAACCAAGTTACTAGATAAAAGAAACTAAAATCACTTCACTTAATTAATGTTTTCCCTGAGTTACAAAGAAGTGAATTTATGTCACCCACTCTGAATGACTCTTCTCTGAATGAGCTGGATTCCCACCCCAGCCACTGATGGATATATTCTCTAGCCCAAGGCAGCATTCAAAGGAATTATTTTTCAGTATTTCTTTTCATATTTTAAAAACTATAGACTAGTTTCCTAAGCACTCCTCCCTGGTAATTATGAGAATTAGAGATTCTAAAATATTAACAATTTACCCTCCAACACATTCAGAGGGTCAAGACCATTTAAATGTCCCTCTCAGGGAACTTGAAATAAAATACTTGTCTTGAATACTCCTAAAAATCTTTGTATTATTTAGCAAATTTTGGCCCAAAATTTCTTTGTTTGCTTAAGACATTCTTGTACTCTATAAGGAACAACAAACTAAAAGGTATGTTGTGTTTTTAACTCCTCTCTATCAATAAAGCTGCATTCAATAAGCGCTATGTCAGCGATCAGATATGGGTAGTTTTGAAGTGTTCTTTCTGTGATGGTTGGGGTGTTGGTTTCTTTCTCTTTTTTTCTCTATTTAGTTTTCCTGATGACTCAGCTCAACAAAACACAACAAAAAAAGGAAACGACAAATAACTGAAAAGCTGTTCCAATAACTTGGAAGACTAGTGAAAAATAAAAAGGGATAAAGCACCGCTAGTGACTTTCTCTGTAACTCAGACAGAAGCCTAGGTCTGTCTCTCAGTCCTGACCACGTAGAAGTCATGGATTGAGTGTGGTTTCTCATCTCATTTCCACCCTGACCACAGCCAGCCTGGCGCAGACTCAGGTTCATCATCATTTGCAACGAAACCACTTTTTAGGAAACGAAATTTTGTTGTTATGCAGACCAGCCCTCACAGCCTTTCTCTTCCACCTCACCATCCAGATGAGCAAATGATATGGAGCCAACATGAGATGCTCAACCTTTGATCTGAGTTAGCAGTAAAGTATTAAAACTCAGTTGAAACCATCTTGGCCAATTCTAGAAAATTCTAAATGGCAGAAATACTTGTTCTTAAGGCTCTCCAAGCTGTGTGACCACGTAAAGAGAGTGGATTGGCCTCCAAACCGAAACAGAAGCCACGTTCCCAGTTTTGAGCATCCCAGCCAGGGGCCCCAGAGTTTCTTTGTGTTTTCTTTGAACTCTCACAGGATTCCAAGCTTCCCTACAGGTTAGCACCACCCCCCGCCCCCGCATTCACATACCGTCTATCCAACTCATAACATACATGAAGTTATTTCATCCCACTGAAATAATTCCTTTGTGCGTCAAAGGAACAACCATTTTGCACGTGCTGTACTTGGCAAGCTTGGTAGAAAGAATAGAGGCGAAAAGACATTCGAACACCCCTCTCGGCTTTCCTCCATCAAGGTGGTATGGAAGTGCAGTGAAGGTCCATTTCAGGAAAGGGAACAGGCCTTGAGGGAGAGAGATCCAACCTGTGACTCTGGAAACACCCTGCTCAGCCCCTTTGCTTTCCTTTCTAGCCACATTCGCAGGCTGGTCTATGAACCTGGGTATCAGACGCATTACTCCTTATGCCAGCACCAACCTTCCACCCAGTTTCAGACCAAACCTCTTTAGGGAGTGGCGCGGAAGAGAAGGCACTTTTCCTGAACCTTTGGACAGGCACATTAGCCTCAGGTTAGCCTAAAGATCCTATGGGTCTTCTTTCCTTATCCCTTTCAGAGAAATGCCTTATAAAGTCAGGCTGACTCATACTGACCTCCCATTCGGACTTTGCCTTGATGTTCAATCATGGCTATAGAAGTGATTGCAATCTTCAAAAAGAAAGCCCTTGTAAATTACCATTATTTAGCCTAGAAGGGGTGATATACCAAAATGGAAGAAGCAAGACCTTGATTATAGTAACAAACATTTCTCCCACTGCACCCCCATCCCAAGCATTTCAACACGTACCCAAAGGAGGGAAGTGTCCAGTGACATGACTGGAGAACTTGGACGCCCTTTTATCTGGCTGTCTTTGCTTTGTGCTCTTGTTTAGGTTATCACCACAGGCTCCACATTCAGAAATTCTCTTTCCATGTTGGGGATACCTTTCCCCCTCAATGAGAGGGGGAAACTGAGCAGGTGGGCCAGGTATGGAGGTGATTTATGTCAATTGCATCTACATCACTTTGGCCGGAAGTAGGCATACGGCTCTACCCAGATGCAAGGGAGCTGCAGAAGGAGGTCTTCATGTGACACCGGGAGGAAAAAGAAAATTTTTCATTGAGGATTGTCTCTGCACAATGAAGGATTACATTCTGGAAGCCGTAGCTCTCATCTCCCTCCCTGACTGTCCACGGAGCAAGGAGCTTGCCTGGCGAACCACCTTCCTCCACCACACCCCGAGGGATCTGCTCACACTATGCAGGGCTCTCCCCACCGCCAACCCCTTGCCCGGGTCATAAGTCTTGCACTCAGCTCCCCTGTTATATCTTGCCTTTCCCCTTCTGAAGGACAAGCCCAGACAACTCTTGCAGCCTTTTCTCAATTCAGGGCCCTTACAGGTCTACAGCATACATTAAATGGGTTCTGTAAGCCTTGGGTATCTGCATAAATCCGGTTCTAATGAATTCAAGGAAACCCGTCTAATATCACAAGCCCCCCACACACACCTCTGCCCCCCTGGGTCTCCCTGTCCCTCTACTTCTAGAAATGCTCTACACTCTTCTTGATTTTACCTCTTCTAAGACAATATGGACTGTAAAGTCCATATCTGTGACTAAATTCTTCTTATTCCAGCCATACAAGAAGGTTCCCAATGCACGATGATTTGGGGAAAAGAGAGCACATGACGGAGAGTCTAAGAGAGGGAATACATGGATCGATTCTTTTTTTTTTTTTTCCTTTTTGTGTTAGTTTCAGGTATAGCAAAGTAATTCAGTTATACATATATATAATGCATATATTAAAATATATATATTCTTTTTCAGATTCTTTTCCAACATAGGTTATTATAAGATATTGAATATAGTTCCCTGCGTTATACAGTAGGTCTTTGTTGTTTATCTATTTTATATATAGTAGTGTGTATCTGCTAATCCTAAACTCCTAATTTATCTCTCTCCCCTCCATGCATCGATTCTTAATCACCACAGCAAGAGAGGATTCCTCAGGGACAGAGGGAGAAGGAAATTGAAATGATTATAGTCTGTCCCTTCCCTAACCTTTATGAAACTTTTCCATTTATTCCAGGCTTGAAGTTGAGAAATGTTTTATTTTATCACATTTCTGCATATGGGTAACAAAGAAAATTCTTCATGCAAAAAGAATCCTTGTTTAGCAAATGTTCACTGGCATAACTGTGCACCAGGCACATTGCTGTAATACATCGTGAACATGATGCTGTGTTCCCCCAGGGATAGTGAGGAACCAGAAGCCCCATGGGGTGACCGATGCCTGAAACATTTAGGTCAGGCAGAGCCAACCATACAAAGCACAATTAAACTTGTTTTGAATTCTATTTTATTTATTTTTTATACAGCAGGTTCTTATTAGTTATCCATTTTATACATATTAGTGTATATATGTCAATCCCAATCTCCCAATTCATCACACCACGATCCCCCCGCCTCTGTCCCCCCGTGGTGTCTATACGTTTGTTCTCTACATATGTGTCTCTATTTCTGCCCTGCAAACCTGTTCATCTGTACCATTTTTCTAGGTTCCACATATATGCATTAATATACGACATTTGTTTTTCTCTTTCTGACTCACTTCACTCTGTATGACAGTCTCTAGATCCATCCATGTCTCTACAAATGACCCAGTTTTGTTCCTTTTTATGGCTGAGTAATATTGCATTGCATATACGTACCACGTCTTTATCCATTCGTCTGTCGATGGGTGCTTAGGTTGCTTCCATGACCTGGCTATTGTAAATAGTGCTGCAATGAACATTGGGGTGCATGTGTCTTTTTAAATTATGGTTTTCTCTGGGTATATGCCCAGTAGTAGGATTGCTGGGTCATATGGTAATTCTTTTTTTAGTTTTGTTTTTTTTTTTTTTTTGCGGTACACGGGCCTCTCACTATTGTGTACTCTCCCTTTGCGGAGCACAGGCTCCGGACGTGCAGGCTCAGCGGCCATGGCTCACGGGCCTAGCCACTCCACGGCATGTGGGATCTTCCCGGACCGGGGCACGAACCCGTGTCCCCTGCATCGGCAGGCGGACTCTCAACCACTGCGCCACCAGGGAAGCCCGGGTTGTTTGTTTTTTGATATTGAGCTGCGTGAGCTGCTTTGTATATTTTGGAGATTAATATTTTGTCAGTTGCTTCATTTGCAAATATTTTTTCCCATTCTGAGGGTTGTCTTTTCGTCTTGTTTATAGTTTCCTTTGTTGTGCAAAAGCTTTTAAGTTTCATTAGGTCCCATTTGTTTATTTTTGTTTTTATTTCCCTTACTCTAGGAGGTGGATCAAAAAGGATCTTGCTGTGACTTATGTCACAGAGTGTCCTGCCTATGTTTTCCTCTAAGAGTTTTATAGTGTCCAGTCTTACATTTAGGTCTCTAATCCATTTTGAGTTTATTTTTGTGTATGGTGTCAGGGAATGTTCAATTTCATTCTTTTACATGTAGCTGTCCAGTTTTCCCAGCACCACTTATTGAAGAGACTGTCTTTTCTCCATTGTATATCCTTGCCTCCTTTGTCATAGATTAGTTGACCATAGGTGTGTGGGTTTATCTCTGGGTTTTCTATCCTGTTCCATTGATCTATATTTCTGTTTCTGAAGCACAATGAAATTAATAAGCATGTGCTTCTTGCCAAGTTTTGTGTTCCTTGGTCCTATGGGGAAGAGAAAAGTAAACCCAACTTAGAGCCTGCCCTCAAGGTGCTCAGACATGGTAAAATCTTTCTAATTGACTACATTTGGCCCCTGATCATGCTCTTTCTCTGCCCTGCTCTGTGCTCCGGGACGCTGACCCCCAGGGATGGCATCATCCAGACTCAGACTCTTCAGCCAAGAGTTTATTTATCCAATAGGAGACCTCAGAGAGGTCAGAGACCAGAAGAGAGTGGCTGGGGTATTTCTCTCCTGTCCTTTCCTGGCCGTGGCTATAATTCTGAGCCTCCAGCTCCTGCCAGGCGGCCTCTCCCCACACCGCCTGGACTCCAGCTCTCCCTGGACTCATACCACCACACCACAGCTACCACTTCTAGATATTTTTTCACTAGTTTGTTGGTGCTCTGCCACTCTTTTTATAATATGCTCCTTCAGAGCGAGGAACTTGTCTGTCTTATTCACTGCCGTAAATGTCCAGTGTCTAGAACGATGCCTGATGTGCAGCAGGGGATAAGTACTTTGTGTTGAGTAAATAAATTAGTGAATGAATGAAATAGCAAAACGATCATGACTTACCACTTGCTAGATTCCTATTCCAATATCATTTATTTAATCAATAGTCATTGCACGTCTACTATATTCAAAGCACTTTTCCTTGCCCCAAGAAGAGGGGAGCACAATAAAGTACACAACCATGACAACGAGGACTCCTCCAAACTAGCTGGAAGCCAAGAATTCCATTGCTGAGAAACATCACAGGCTAAAGGAATTATCCAACCAAGCCTTACTCTGTATTTACCTTTTTTTTTTTTTTTTTTTTTTTTTTTTGGCTGCGTTGGGTCTTTGTTGCTGTGAGCAGGCTTCCTCTAGTTGCGGCGAGCGGGGCCTACTCTTCGTTGCAGTGCGTGGGCTTCTCATTTTGGTAGCTTCTCTTGTTGTGGAGCACGGGCTCCAGGCGTGTGGGCTTCAGTAGTTGTGGTGCACAGGCTTAGTTGCTCGGCGGCATGTGGGATCTTCCTGGACCAGGGCTTGAACCCGTGTCCCCTGCATTGGCAGGCGGATTCTTAACCACTGCGCCACCAGGAAAGTCCCTACCTATTTAATTTTAAATTTCTCAGAAGATTGATAATATTTCTATAGTTATTTCTCCATTAATTTTTTTAAATTGCATACTTTCTCTCTATAATTGCCAAATCTTTAAAAGCAGGTTAGGACTAGTTTCAGCAGTTAGCTGGTAAGTGTTTATTTAGTGCTTACTATACGTAATATAATATAGTATAATAATATGTAATTATAGACTTTTATATACTTATATATATTCTATCAAATAATGTGTACACATATGAATATGAATATATATTTTATTGAATTTTATAGATATATCTATCACTAAATAAATACCTGCTGAATGCTGAAACTGGTCCTATATATAGTTATTTATATAAACATAGTTATATCGTTATAGACTGAATGTGTTCCCTCAAAATTCATATGTTGAAGCCCTAATGTGATGGCATTTGAAAGTGGGGGCCTTTGGGGGGGTCATAAGGTCATAAGGGTGGAGCCCTATGATGGGATTACTGTCCTCGTAAGAAGAGGAAGAGTTAGCCCTCCCTCTCCACCATGGAGGACACAAATGAGAAGATGCCATCAGTAGACCAGGAAGAGGACCTTCACCCAAATCCAACCACACTGGCACCCTGATATCGGACTTCCCAGCCTCCAGAACTGTGAGAAATGAAAATATTTAAGCCAACTGGTCTATGATATTTTATTACAGCATCCCCAGCCGGAGAGAACTAAGAGATAGAGATGGAGATTATAGAGGCAGAGATATGTCTCATCATGTTGTTACATGATTGCGTTCTGAGATTGAGCTGTTCTGATTCCATCCCCTTGACTTACATGACACCTGAATGAGTTACTAGGTAATATTTCTTTAAATATGTCTTGAGGGAAGCCATGTTCCTGGCCACATGGAGAAACGTGAGAACGTTGGAGGCCACCCACTGACACCCAGATGACTTTTTCTGGTTCAAGAATGAGCCATAGATAGAAGGACTCCTGGGAGCAGGGCACCTGCAGCCTGAACCCTGGAGCCCTTCAGAGCCCCCAGACAGGCCTCCACTGATGGTTGTCTCATTTCCCTCACGGATGAAGATACTGAGGACAAGTCAGGACTCATGGCACAGTCCTGGGTGATGGACAATAAAGCTCTGGGCTTGAGATACTAGGAAATCTTCCAGAGATACTAGGAATGTGGCATGTATAAAAAAAAATAAAAAAGAAGTCAGCAAATTCAGCTGGAAGAAGGACCTGCCCACTCTTCGGAGGCTCTCCGTGGAGGCACGAGGTGATGCAGTGGACTGCAGACCAACCCAGGCAAGCGTGGGAGCCACGTGCTAAAGGTGGTAGGGCCACTGGAGGAGAGCCTCGCCATCCAGGAGTGCTTGGACGGAACGGCGACAAACTGGCTCCACCGAAAATCCATGAAATGTTAAACACTTCAATTTCTCCTGAATTCTTCCAGTTGAAATCCAGCTCTATAAGTCAGTGCCTTTGGTGAAGCCCTTCAGCCCCCTGTCCCTGCCTGCACTGACCAAACACAGACGAGATAGGGAGTCCTCAGGGGTGAGATGTCCCTGTGACGCCCAGAGGTAGACCAGGGTTCTGAGCTGCAGGAGAAAATTTTAAACCAGGAGAAGAGTGAGCTTCACCCAGGGACAGAGCACACGAGTCCCCTGCTGCAGAAAATGCCACCATAGGCCCTGCCACACTCCTGTGCAGAGAATGGGTTATGACCCAGCCCTGCTTTGATGCCTCCCAGGTTTGCCACTGGAATTTAGCAGTAGGGATTTTGCTGTAGGTTTGCCAGGCAGGGTCTACGGAGGCCAGTGCTTCTCTGGCTGCAGTCAGCCATTTGCGTTTTTCCCCAATGCACCACGCAAATCATTCCACTTTCTCTTCATGCATTTTCTCTTTGCTCACGCAGAGCAGAGTTAGAGAGCCCTGTTTTACAGAACTTGGCCTCCCCATCTCCCAGCCCCACTGATGGTCTGCCCTGGATATCAGGCACTTGTTTGGGTCAGAACTCTGCAGGATTCCATGCCATCAATTGTGGCTCACTGGGTCACTGGCAACCAGAGACAGAGCTGCAGTGTTCTCTGGAGCCAGAGAGGGCCTGCTGACTGCCACAGAAATGTCTTTCCAGCAGCCCTGGAACAGCTGTGTGGTGCTCTGCCTGTGTTGTCAGAATGCTGGGGACGATGCCCAATTCTCTGTGAGTTTCCCAGTAATTCTGGTATCTGCTCTTTATACTAAAGAGCCCACGTACTTTAAGGAGGGAAAAAGAGTGAGCCAAAAGGTTTTGTGCCCTGGATTAAGTCTATGGTAAAGTCAGAGAGAAGATCAGACTGCTTACAAGACCAAGAAGGCCTGAGTCACCTCTAGTGGAGGTTGGCCCTCTGAAGTTACGAGCACTCGACAAAAATCTGAACATGTCCATCTCTTCCCTTGAGGATAAGTAGACGTTCCTGACAAATGATAGAAAAGCGAGACTCCTAACCTTTCATTTCATGGAGTGATGTTGCTCGCCTTCCAGGACAGACGCACAGTCACTTGAAGAGGCATCAAAATCCTCCAATGCCTAGTAACACACACCAAAAATATCTTAAAGGCATCTCAGAAGAATGTAGAACAACTTTGGAGAGGAATGATGGGTGGTTTGGATGAAAACACTCATCTTCAGGAAAGCCTAAAACTGCTTATCTGAGGGATTTCCCCGGTGGCACAATGGTTAAGAATCCACCTGCCAATGCAGGGGACACGGGTTCGATCCCTGGTCCGGGAAGATCCCACATGCTGCGAAGCAACTAAGCCCATGCGCCACAACTACTGAGCCTGTGCTCTAGAGCCCGCAAGCCACAGCTATTGAAGCCCACATGCCTAGAGCCCATGCTCCACAACAAGAGAAGCCCCTGCTCACCACAGCTAGAGAAAAGCCCGTGCGCAACAACGAGTACCCATCACAGCCAAAAATTAAAAACATTTAAAAAACCAAAGAACGGCTTATCCAAGAAGTTATGAGATGCAAGAAAGTGTGGGAATTAAAGAACAGAAAAAAAAAAAAAAAAACCCTTGAAAACTCAAGCCATGAGAATGAAACAGGTTGTGAATGACAAAGCAACCAGTTAAAATCTCTAACTGAAACTATACTGAAGGTGATACATTTGTCTGCTCTGTTTAGAGAAGATTATGGATGATGGCAACTTCGAATGAGATGAAAATAGTGAACCGCACGTGGCTGCCTAAACTGTCAGTCAGACGTCACTTTGAAGAAACTCATTGATGCTGCTAACTTAAACGTTTCCTTAAAAGGGTTTAAAAGAGAAGACCAGGAATTATTTTAAATTATTTGAATAAAATCCAATGGATGAAGAGCTTACAGGTCAAATGAAAAGTTTCCAAACTGAGCAAATATCTTAACATTTAAAAATTCACAACCTAAAGGTGAAAGTCAAGAACTTCAACTGAAACTTCAAATACCGCCTGAACTGTGTCAAGATCATGCAGTGGAACTTTGCAGAAAACCAATCGAGGAAGTAATTTACCTCTTAGGGAAAAAACTTCTTAAAACATAGGAAAGCATCAGCAGCATGAATTGGAGACACAACTCCAACTGGAAGATGGCTGAAGATCTGGAGAAAGAATTACAATGAACAACTTCCTTCTTGGAGAGCTAGATGGACTATCTCCCACGGGAAAAAAGCTCAAGAGAGCTGGTTGGCAGCTTCGTCAACTGCAAAAAAGCTCAATGGACGAAGAAAAGGAAATGGCCGTACCAGACAAAAATCGGCTGAAGCTGATTAAATTTCCAATTTTCTCAAGCAACCCTACAGTGGGCTGATTAATGGCCACACCCTACTGTCTAGATCCTGTGTATATGTCATGTCACGTGGCAAAAGGGACTTCAGAGAGGTCATCAAGGTTATGGATCTTGAGGTGACGACTATCCTGGACTCACCAGATGGACCCAACCTAGTCACTTCAGACCTTAAAGCCAGAGAAATTTCTCCAGCTGGAGCCAGAGAGACGCAGCCAGAAGAGGAACTCAGAGAACTTCCAAGTGGGAGAAGGATTCACTGCACTGTTGAGGTGTAGGCGTCCAAGTGCAAGGGTTGAAAAAAGGCCTCTAGAAGCTACAGCCAGCCCCTGGCTGACAGCTGGCAACAAAACAAGGACCTCAGTCCTACAGCCGCAAGGAACTGAGTTTTGCCAACAACCTGAATGAGCCTGGAATGAGTCTCTCTATAAGAGCCCAGCCCATCAGCACTTTGATGCAGAGAAACCAGAGAGCAAAGCCACACCTCTAACTTACAGAACTAGAATAAATGTGTGTTGTTTTGAGGGCTAAGTTGAGACCTAATGCCCTTCTATTCAACAAGCAGCCCTGGGCATAGGTCCAAGAGGATCAGTGCATCCCCTGAGCCATCAGGTCCCTGGGGGAGGAGGAAGGTTAAGGAGTCTGGAATGCAGGTCACATGCAGGTTTGATTCAGCTTTCAAGGCATCTGACCCCTGCATACCCATGGCTATGGGAAATTTTCCTGCATTCTCTCTCTTTAAAAGTCATTTTGAGTCATCTGTTTTTAGTTTAACTACTATTTTTTAATTGAGGCTACATCTGCTGATAAAATTACAATTCCTAAGGTAGTATTTTTCAAATATATATAGGTGGTTGTTATGTAATTCTTATGCATACATTATTTCCACTTCACTGGACCCTGCAGAGAATAAGTCATATAAATATTGTATTTTGTTTAAAATAAAAGGTCTAATTTATTTATTTATTTATTTTTGGCTGCGCTGGGTCTTTGTTGCTGCACGCGTGCGGGCTTTCTCTAGATGCAGCGGCGGGGGGCGGGGGCGCTACTCTTTGTTGCGGTGCGCAGGCTTCTCATTGCGGTGGCTTCTCGTTGCAGAGAAAAAAATAATTAATTAATTAATTAAAATAAAGTAAAAGGTCTATTATCACTTAAGCCATCATTGAACTTCGACATGACCAGATGGAAACATTCAAAAGAATAAAGATCATTTCTCCATCCTATGAGCTGTTATTAGAAATCCATAAAAGTAGGTTGATACTTACCTCAAAATTTTTTGATTGTTTTTAAAAACAACACACACACAAACCCGAATGACAACACCACCCCCAGCTAACCTTAGTCGTATAATATTTTTATAATCACTAATTCATAGATGAGAGGATTTGACATTTGCATTTGTTTCTTATTTTTCCATTTTTTAACCTTTATTTTGTTTAGGATATTCTTTACTGTTTAAATGTCTCTACATGTTATGCAGTCAACAAGTTTTCCTTTTGTGAAAAACATAAAGATACTTCTTGAGCTGTTGTTACATCTAGCAACCTGCTAGGTGCTGGAGATCCAAGATGACTAGACCTTGGCTGGTTATCCCTGGGGCCCGGGGGGTGGTGAGGGAGAGGCTTGGAGACAGACGTGTGAACAAGTGATTGTTGGATGGTGCAATATGTGTAACCCCAGGGTGCGTGCAGAGCCTCATGGCATCGCCACAGCAGATGCAAATTCTACCTGCAGGGGTCAAAGCAAAAGAGGCAAACTTCCAGATGAATTTTTAAAAAGATTTAGGAATTCAGTGTTTCTGTGGATCATGCACTACGTTCAAAGAGCATTATAAAGTCTATACTCTTGCCTCTCTTGAATTTTGCCAAGAAATTTAGCAAGGGTTTTCCCCTCATGGTCTCTTATGTCGTCTTTGGAAAGGAATCTAACTGGCATCTTATACCTAAATCCAGCATCTACTAAACAAATGGTTTGGGCCTCAGTTTCTGTAAGACTGGCAATTAATCATAACCATCCTGCTTACCTCATAAGACGATTGTAAAGATGAAATTAGATCACGTATGTGAAAACACCGGGGCACTCTACAGATTACTCCAGGTCAAAACATTTCTATACTGAGTTGCCTGTGGCTGATGTGAATGACTGCCGTGTATTAAAAGAACAGATTCATCAGAATAATAACGATATTTGATTCCTTAGGGTTCCACAGCACCGTTCTTCTGAAGCTTTGCACATCTGTTCTCTCTTTGGCCTCCAGGCCAAATGTCTTTCCAGGATAAGCTGGGGCACGTGTTACTGCCCCAGACTCGCAGAAGAATGAGGAAGATGAAGTCACAGGGCGGAATCTGGACTTGAACTTCAGCTCTTGCCTTCAGATGATCCCTATACACATATGGTGCCCAGAGCGCCAAGGAGGAATGGCTGTGATGCTTCCCAACAGATTATTTTAATAGCCATTCAGAAGAGATAAGGATATATTTATTCCAATTACAAACGCTCAACAGTAAAGTTCAGTCTCTTCAATATTCAACCGGAAATAATAAATCATGCCTCTAAAATATAAAGGAGAAAGCACTGCCTGCCTGACTGCCTGGGCTCCCACCTTCCTCCCAGTTGTCTGCACAGCTGTGGGGACCTCCCTGCTCTGTTCTGCTCCAGCCACGCCGGGCACAGAATGCCCTTCTGCATCCCCACCTGTGGAAATTTCTCTCCTCCCTAAACTCAGCTCAAATGCCGCTCCTCCCCAATCCCAGATGCCAGAAATAGGTTCCTCAGGTTAGACAAGTGGGTAAGAACCCAGACCCCCAGGAAGCCTGCCTGAGTCTGAATCTCCGTCCTGCTACTTTCGAGCCACCTTTCTGCCTCTGGTCCCTTATCTGTAAGGGGGAAGCTATGGTGGCCACGCTAATAATGGCATGGTCATTACAGGGTTACTAAAGGGATTACTAAGATAACACAGGTGGCACACACTTGATGGCACATGCAATACCCAATAATTACTAGCAGTCAAGTCCTCTTCTTTTCCTTTGCAGGTTTTCCGTCCTGCACCAGGTAGCCAGTTCCCTGAGGATGGGAATTCGTTCCCTGGCACCCCTTGCCTGGTACATAAGTGTAGGTTCCAGCTCTGTCGTTTATGATTTCTGCAAACTTGACCTATCATCTAATTTCCTAAAGTCTCAGTCCTTATCTGAGGACTGAGATAATGGGGTTAACATGGAAATCAAAGCCAATAATGTGTA
Organism: Lipotes vexillifer; assembly: GCF_000442215.2. Classification (NCBI taxonomy): domain Eukaryota; kingdom Metazoa; phylum Chordata; class Mammalia; order Artiodactyla; family Lipotidae; genus Lipotes; species Lipotes vexillifer. Next base: position 1,311,503 of record NW_006787800.1, read on the forward strand.
TTAAACCACATGGCACAGTGCCAGTAAATAAGCAATTAAGCAAATATATTTTAGCCACTGTTTGGTGATTAAGAGTTTATATGAAAGCTGTATTAAAGGGTTAAGGCTCTGATGTCACAGTGTTCCTCAGACAGTATTTTCTGACCTTTACAGTTAAAATTACAGATCAAAATTTGAGGATTGAAAAAAGAGAGAGAGAGTAGTGGTAGGAGGCTCAGGGCTGGGAGGACCGCAGGAGGCAGCCTGATGAGATCTATTCTCCAAGAGACAAGAAGCCCTCAACTCTACTCCTGGAAGGAGGCCATGGCCTCCTCCTGATGAAGGGGGAGGGAATGGGGAAGAGAGAGCCAGTTGGGGAGAACGTAAGGGACAAGTAAGATGAAGAAGAGGGAGGCAGAGGGACAGAAGATGAGGGAGACTCAGAGAAGGAAGAGGAGAAAGAAGGAGACAGAGGGGACAAGGGGACCAGAACACCTCTGTGACTGAGCAAGCACTCACCTAAGGGTCGTCAGGTGGAGTACTACAGCCCAGGAGGGTGCTGGGAAAATCTAAGGGGGTAGTTGCTTGTCCCAACACTTGCAGGTTGCATATGGCAAGTGGACTACACAGGCAGGTCCCACAACTCAAAGAAGAGTCCCACATCCCGCTTTTTAAAATTTTATCAATATTTATTATGTTTTAAAAGTCATTTAAGGGACTTCCCCTTAAAAGTCATTTAAGGGACAGTGGTTAAGAATCCATCTTGCAATGCAGGGGACGCCGGTTCGATCCCTGGTCGGGAAACTCAGGTCCCACATGCAGCGGGACAACTAAGCCCGCGCGCCACAACTAGAGAGAAGCCCCATCACGCACCGCGACGAAGCAAAGAGCCCACACGCTGCAACGAAAGATCCTGCGTGCCGCAACTAAGACCCGACGCAGCCAATAAATAAATAAATTTAAGTCATTTAGTAGTGATGGTTTATATACCCTACTCTTTAATTAATTAATATTGAAGTATAGTTGATTTACAATGTTGTGTTAATTCCTGCTATACAGCAAAGTGATTCAATTACTCCTGCTGTACAGCAAAGTGATTCAGTTATATACATATATATTCTTTTTTTACATATTCTTTTCCATAATGGTTTATCACAGGATATTGAATACGGTTCTCTGTGCTTTACAGAGAACTTGCTGTTTATACACCACATCCTGCTAGAGGAATGTTTGGCATGGAGGAATCACTCGGTCAGTGTTAGCTATTAGGATTCTTCTTCCCGGGAAATTTCCTTCCTTTGACTCCGGCGGGCCCCCCCTGGGAAGCGGGGAGCACTGCAGAACGACTCAGCAGTGCTTGGTGCGATCCTGCTATGCCAGGTGCACGGTGCTCTTTCTATCCATGTCATCAAACACAGATCAAATTAGAGGGGAAAGCTCTACAGGAAAACAAAGACACCAGAGAATTCCCCTCTGACAGGCACAGACCAAGACAAAAGGAGTTATGTGAACACGAGCCATATATTCAGAAGAGTTTAGACAATACGCTTCTTTGTTATATTGCATGAGTTCATGGCACCCAAAGACGCTGCAAATACAGGAGGACAATAGCTGACATATCAGGTTTTGCAGTCATACTACCAGTGGCTTACTGTTTGCCCAACTGCCTTTGGCTTCGGCCCTGAATTCACATAACAAAAAGAGGAGAGTATTGAAATGCTCACTTCCATTTGGCTTTAAAAGTCCCAGCTTAGCTGAAAGATAAATCAAAAATAAAACCAGAATGTAGCCCGTTGCACTCGATGACAGGACTATTAGTTTACTCCTTTCCTGAGGTATCTAAATAGGAAGAGAGATGGTGTTTCGCAAACATAAGCAGAGGGTAAAGCCTGCACAGAATTTATCTGAGTTATTAGTTTACATCAGCCCATGGGTGTTGGACTAGTTTTCTAGGACTTAACAAATGACCACAAATTGGATGGCTTATAACAATAGAAATTTAGTCTTTCACAGTTCTGGAAGCAAGGCGGCCAAAATCAAGGTGCCAGCAGGTCGGTTCCTTCTGGAGGGCTGCAAGGGAGCACCTGGTCCGTGCTTCCCTCCCAGCTTCTGGAAGTTACCAGCCATCCTTGGCATTTCTTGGCTTGTAGCTACATGACTCCGAACTCTGCTTCTGTTGTCACATGGCCGTCTTCTCCCTACGTGTCCCTGTGCTTCACATGGCATTCTCCTCTGTGTGTCTCTGTGTCCAAACTTCCCTTAGGGTGTTGGATTGGAGCCTCCTTAATGACCTCAACTTACCTCGATTACATCTCCAAAGACCTTTTTTCCAAATAAGGTCACATTCCCAAGTACCAGGGGTTAGGGTTTCAACATCTCTTTTGGGAGGACGCAATGCTGACAATAACAGGTGATGAATTTGCTAATTGCTAAAGAGAATTTAGAGTCAATCAAGTTCTGCCCACTGGCCTGAGTATCTTCATTCCTTATATGAGGAGGGCAAACAGACTTGATTTGGGTAGGGATAACTCTCTTCTAGTTTTCACTTGAGTTCTGTTTTGATATTTTTTTCAGTTTTAGAAGAAATGGTATTTGCCTTGTCCCTAAATCTGTTATTAACTCTGTATGTAGACAAGTCATCCCAGAAGGTAAAATTACAAAGGTTGTTGAGTTAGTCATTGCTGGCCATGACATGGGAGAAAGAAAATAGAGGCCACCTCAGAGAAGTTCCTCCACTCTTGCCAGAGGCTGGCTGTGTGCAAAGAACTTCACCAGCTGGGAGGGAAAGCAGCAAACGGGGCCTCTCTCTTTAAAGAAAGCCTGGAATAACATATTCCAGCCCCTTCTGTATCTTAAAAGCAGGCATGAAGTTTGGTTTAAGGCTCTTAGCTTCCAAAGTTACAAATGTAAGATCGAAGGGAAACGACAGTGACAGAGTTCCATGCAGGCAAAATGGTTCCTCCTTTCCCCATCCTTTAGGAAAAAACAATAACAAAAAATTGCTTGTGGAGAGTATGAAAGTTAAATTTACCTGTTTGTTTTGTCTGCTTATTTATATCATGGGTCAGCAATGGGGGCCCACGTGCCAATCTGATGGCTGCCTGTTTTGTGAATAAAGTTTTATTGAAACACAGTCACCCCTATTTGTTTTATTATCTATAGCTGTTTCACACTACATGACAGAACTGGGTGTTGCCAGCAAAGCCTGAAACTTTTACCATCTGGCCCTTAACAGAAGAAGCTTGCCAGCCCTTTAGATTTAGGGAATTAGGAAATAAAGGATATCACGAGGCACCAAACACCCTACTCATGGATTACCAGTAGTAACTTGCAACCTCTTGGCACTGCCATTTCTTTAACAAGCCTATGAGCTTAATGGTAAACACTTGGCATTTGTGCCTATTGGTACAAGCCAGGCAGGGTTTAAACAACCAAAAACCCCTAGTAATCTTAAGAATAGGGATGCCAAAAGCGGATACTATTAAGAATCAGAATCCCCGAACTGATAGAAAAGAAGACTGAATCACAGTCTAGGATAGCCTTCTAGGGCTTGAAGCAGGGTGTGGATGAAGAATGACGCCGGCCATATCAGTAAACCAAGGATGTTGCAGCCATCAAGCCCTCAGCCACTGCAGCCATGCCCAACAGTGCACCCTGAGGGGCTTCAGTATGGAAAAAAGAAGGATACTGGCCCCAGATAGCTAAGGTGCATTTCAAAGGAGTCATTTCAGTGAGCCCATACTCTTGTACCTTCCCATACATGGAAAAGTGCTAAAATCCTTAACTTGAGATGTCTGGTTTTCTTTAATTAACAGTAACCTTTTGATGTCCCAACTCCCTGGTTTTTGTTGCAAAAACTCTATGTCCCACCTCCTCCCTTACTCTTCGAAGCGGTTCCTCACAGCTATCTGAGAGGCTGCCTCCCGAGCTCAAGTCCTCAGCAAGTCCACCAAATAAAACATAATTCTCAACTTTTAGGTTGTGCACTTTTTTCAGTTGACAAGGGGATAAAATCCTCTTCTTATGCTTGTTGATAACCACTTCCTGGTGTTGGGATGAAATCTGGCACTTCTCCCTGCTACTGTCATTCTTATACTTTGTCCCCTCCTTTGCTTGGGTCACCAAACCACACCAAACAGTGCTGGAGACCCCTGAGCTGTTCACGGGGTCCCCCCCAGAGCACCTCAGACCCAGTGCTCTATGAAACGCACCTGCCATTTTGTCCCAGGGGCTGAGGCTCCTCTCCCGGCTCCCACACCCCTCTCCCCAGCCTATGGCTTTGATCGGGTGTGCCCGTATTCTCAACCCAAACTGTCTTTCCAGCCAGGCCCTATGGATGAATGCCTCGGCTAAACTGTCTGGCTTCGCATCAGATCATCTTTGAATCCAGGCTCTGCGGCGAAAATGCCAGACCTGATCTAGCCCAGTCCGCTCTGACCTCATTATTTTTCCCCTAAGGGCACAATGTCCAATCTCTACCACTAAGCCACAGGGACTTCGATGTACTATATTGGCTGTTGCCTTTTTGCTGAATCTGTCTTTCCATGACAGTTTCTGGGTTAACCCAACTTAGAATATACCAGAACCTGAAGGGGCTGCTAATCTTTTATGTCCTAGGAGAATATATATATATATATATATATATATATATATATATATATATGGCATTTAGAAGCTTGTCTGACTATAATAAGCACCTAATACATGGTAGTTTTTATGTTATTATGTTATCTGAGCCAGCGACTGTAGTTTCTTAAGTGCTACCCAGCATTCACAGAGCTTCTTAGAACCAAGCGTTTACTTCTAAGAACAGGATTTGTCTCCAGGTTATTGAAACTGTAGTCTTATCTAGTATCTCTTTTGAATATTTCTCAATTCCTATTTCCAGGTGGAGAAGGAAAGCTTGGGAAATGTGCCTTTAAGTAGAATGAGAAGGCAAGAATACCTGTATTTATTTTTCTCATTTTATTTTTAAGCCACTGAAGCTCAGTTGGGCCAATAGATAAGCAATCCTTGAACTGTCACAAGCTTTGTCTAAAACAGAAGCATGTTTTTCATCTTCTCAACAGAATGTCTTTTATACTTTTCCATATAGCAAGGATTGTTTTTCCCCAAATACTAGCACAGAAAGAACTACTCAGTGTCAGAGATAGCATATTTACCCAACAACACTGCAGCCCTCCAGGGTCATCTATTCTCATGTGCTGCTAGATGATCCATGGTTATGATGTGCTGAGTATTTACTGCTCATCTCTTGAACTTCGGGTCTCTCCCGTGCTGGTGTCTTGTCCTTTGAACTCTTTGTCCAGCCAGCCCTGGGAGACAGGGCTGCAGGAAGGGGTGTAATAGAAATCAGGAAGCAAAGGTACTGGTTCCCCAGCAGCAGCCAATCTGGGAACGGACCTGTTTCAAAGATTATTTGGGACAAACACATGCTGTACTCTTCCCAACACTACCTGTCCAGTGTCTGCTCCAGAAGTAGCCACGTGAGGTGGATAATAATTAATGGGCCTGTAGGGACCAGACCAGTAACTTGGTAACCACAGGGAAATTTTAGACAGTGGGCCTGGCTCCAGATATGAGATAATCTGTGATCTTTAGAATCAGGCCTCATTTAGAAGAGCTGGAGCTGGAGTTGAGCCCATACTAACCTGCAGGTAAGAGGGCCTCCCAGAGGCGTCTTGTCTAACGCAAAGCCCGGAAGATTCCTTCTATCTTGGACTTGCTTTATTGTTGCCCTCATCACACAATATCATAAATATTTCTCCATATTCTCCACTAAATTCTGAGCTCCTTAAGTGGTATGAGCATATAATTTTCATGTTTAGATCCCCAATGCCCGTCAATCAGCCAATTCACTAACCAATCAATTCATTTCAGGTGAAAAAGAACACTGTACCACACACCCCTCAATTAGACTAAGCAGTTGAGACACTAATGGGGCTTCAGGGACTCCTCCAGGGTGGTTTAAATGTGGCATCTTCCTTCCTCCTACCTCATTCTCTGGGTCATTCACAAATGGACTGGGAATGTTGGTCCCCCTTGTGTCTTAAAACTAAAAAGCTCTGTCTGGTTGTGGGGCGATGAAAGAACACTTGGGACTAATGAATTTTTTCCCACCTACCTGCCAGGTGGCATGAACGTCGTCCAAGCCTAGATGCAGGGATTCACCCAAATGCTTGTTGTCATCTATTGCATCATCCTCTTCTAGGAAAGAAGAAAACAACTTCCATATCTCTGTGCCCCTGAATGTTCTTGGTCTAATCTGACCAAAGGCAGCTCTTGGCCTTTCAGTGCCAAAAGCACTGACCATCCTAGTATCTACAGTGTCACCCTGACCAAGCACTCTGGAGGTGTGCATGACTCATGGAGTCCCACCTTCTCGAAGTTACAGCAGGAGTGTGGATAGTATAGCAGGGCCAGAGTCACAGCAGGAGAGGTGACCAATCTGTCATTTACCAGAGAACGAAGCAAGTTTTTTTCATTCTCAACCCCCCTGAATAATACTCCATTTATGTTTTATTCCTTTTAAATGAATCCAAATTTGCCCCTCATTTCCTTACTTTTAGTATCTCATTCTAGATCTATTTAGATCCAGTGCCCTTCCTGTACCTATTTAAAACCCACCAGTTTACCATCTGAGTCAGATGTTCTGGACCTCTGGTCCAATATTTGAGACAAGATGAAGAGGTGACTTTAAAACTTTCAAAAGGATAAGAACCAAATCAGCACATCCAACCCTTACAACCTGCCATGTATCACAGAAGGTACTATATGGATGTTAAAAGGGTGAGCCTTAAGCTCCACATCCCCCCACCCCACCCCACCCCACCCCTGTTACACTGAGACATTGTAAGAAGGCATCAGGAAATAGACAAGGGAATTATAGGGGAAGGAACTATGAGCTATGCTGGCTGGAAGCCACACGCCTTGTGGGGGAACAGATTCTTTGACCACCTCCAACAACAACTCCCAACCTCTTTGGAGTTCTGACATCCCATCACTATCTGTTTGATTATCTAGTCTTGATCTGACAGCTTCCATCTTGCAGGAAACAAGTTATACAACATAGATTCATTACATTTTTTCAAATGAATGTGAATGAACAAGACTTTTACTGCAAGCATTTTACTGCATCCCTTGAAACAACTTGCCACACCTTGGCTAAACAAACACCATTTTTCAAAAATAAACTCCAGTGGTTGTGTAGCTATTATAGCACTGTAGCCACTAGGGGAGCATTACTGCAAGAGTCCTAGGAGCTAGCAGAGAGCAGTTGTAACCTCAGTCAGGAGACAGCACAAGAGAGGGAGAGTTTCCCACTTCCTGCAAATGAAGTTCAGGACATTTCCTCAAATCCTTCCAGTAAATCCTCCCTTTACTTGAGCTAGATTCAGTTTTTCAGTCCTTGAAACAAACGATCCTTGACTAGAGCATGCTGAACTGGAACTCAGAAAAAGGATAAATGGAGAAAAACCAGTAAAAAGCTTTGCAGGCCCATCACCTGCCTTCTCTCGTTTGACCATCCGAGCACAATACCCTGTGGGAGTGGACGGTGAGAGAGAGCTTGCCTCTGTGTCTGGTATCACTCTCCCACCTAACAAAGCCATATTCCCATCTGAAATGTTTAACTCGGATAAAAGAGGGCATTTTCTTGGCCTCTTTAACCGATATCTTTGGGTAGGGGAAAGGAAAAAGACATTGAACAACACAAAGAGGAAAAATAAAACAAAACATGAAAACCTGTGGCAAATAATTCCCACCCTAGCATGCACACTCCTTTACAGAGCACATAAGAGACCCTGGATTTGGAAAAAGACTGTTCCCTCAGAGTCATGCTTACATTTTCAATAAAAATATCTTTGCTCTACAGACACGTCTGGCTGCCTGAGTCTACTATAAAGCAAGCTCCAACTTGGCCTGGCTGTAAGGGGGAAATGTGAAGCTGGGAAAATTATTTCCCCAGTTTCTTTGAGCGCCCCCCCCTTTATTGTGGTAATTCCTTGACTTTCACCCCCAGGTTCCCATAACTGCTTTATTTCCCTTGTGCTTAAGGCCAGGTCAGCACACAGTGGTTGGTGGCCCAGTCCCTCAAGTCTCCGCTTTCTGCCGAGTCACTGTGAGTCTTACTAGTTCATACAGAAAGTAGTGGTGTAGATAAAAGGGTTTGGCTTAGACAGGCTGACAGCCCACAGCTAAGGAGCCCAGTGCCTTCTCTGGGCCTCAATTTCCTAATGTATAAAGTAGATATTTCTGCTCTCCTGGATTGCTGACAGGCTTGCAGAGCTCCAGGCTGGGAACAGATACACGCCAGGCCCTACACACTACACTGCGAAGGGGGCACCTGGCCTCTCCCCGAAATGTACTCACCTTCTTAGAGTTTCTGTTAGTGGGTCCAAGAGTGCATGAAATTTAAGAACAAGTTGATAAGGCAGCGAGAAGTGGGCAGAGGATGGAGTACGTTTGCTCAGGGGCACTTCTGTGCCCTCACATCCCACTGCAGGGGTAGAATGTACTTTCGTACACTTACCACAGACTCAGATGAAAACTTGAGAGAAGGTTGAGGAAGCCATCGAGCAGAAAGGCTGAAGGAAGGTGAGCAGTAGAAGTCAGCATAATTCTGCATCAGGATCAAAACTGAAATTCTGCAGATAAAATTTTATTGTGAAAGAAAGATGTGAATTAATGGGAATTACAATTTAATGAAGTTAGAATTAACTACTATCTTAGCTGATTTTTTATATACTGAGCTGAAAGGAAGTTTATAGTCATTCTTCTTATTATTAATAATATTAATATAATATTATTATTATTATCACGTTTAGCCAATTCAGAGTCTTTGGAGGGAACCAAAATGTCTCTTAACGACTTAAAGAAATTAAATTACTTATTTAGAGCCTATAATAAATCTCTTTGACTCTTTGTTAACAAAACTTTAAATCCATCATTCAGAGATGGATTCCAAGAAATAGCAAACTTATTAAGATTTAATCATACAGACTAAACAGCCAAGTCCAAGTAGTGAATTTGACTGAATTTAGCTGATGATGTGGATGAGAATTTGGTTCTCTGAAATATCTTAGAAAATAAATTCTGGGACTTCCCTGGTGGTCCAGTGGTTAAGACTCCACGCTCCCAGTGCAGGGGGAATTGGTTGGATCCCTGGTCGGGGAACTAAGATCCCACATGCTGCACGGTGCCGCCTAAATAAATAAATAATAAATAAATAAATAACACTGTAAAAAGTGAAAAAAAGAAAATAAATTCTATGATTGTTAATGTGAGGATAACAATCCATGTGCACAAATTTATGTTCAATCTTTATCTAGTTGGTTATAGTTTTAAAATTTAACTAGTAGGCTAATTAGTTACTCCCACACCATTTCCTATAAAGAATAATAAGCCACTAAGAAAGTTTTATAAAATAGAGCTTGATAACATAAGTTACCTATAGGTGGAAAACAAATGTAAGTACATGAAGTAGAACTAGGAATAAATCCAACAAAAAATTGTCTACCACGTGAAGCTATTTAGTTACTTTGGTACCAACTTCTTAACCAGGTGTGGAAAAAAATAGTTTGACTTTTTATAAATATAAAATATTTAACGTTTTACTTTTTCAAGTTTAAACTTTACCTATTTGAAGCACATTCCAAAAAGATTCCTTTGCACTTCAAAATCTTCTAGTGAGTCTTCTTAAAATTAAATCATATCTTATTAGGATATTTATATGTAATATTATATCAAATTGAATTACTATTTTCCTACCTGATAGCTTGAAAACAAGGACTGTCATATTACTAGAAAATCCTACAAAAAAGCAAATCTCAGCCTGTGTGAATTTCTGGGAAGTGATAGGATTTTTTAGGGACTTATATATATATATCCACATCTATAATTTTTTTAAGATAGAAAATTTCTGTAGGAATTGCTTGCAAGTTTCTGTTTACAGGCTTCAAAGACTTCAGATATACCCTACCCCTCCATTTAACACACTATTCTTTTATTTAAAAGATTTTCCCAATAAAGTCTTAGTTTTATCAGGTTTTGGTCCCTACAAAAGCAGTCACCTTGCAAATTTCAGAAACAGATAGCCCTTAAGATTCAGCACTCACAATCTTAGATTTTCTGAGTCCTACTTTAAGTATTCTGTCCCATATCCTGTCCCACTGAATCATCAAAATACCCCAGAAATTCCAGCATTTCAGCAAAAAAAGAAAAAAGTATATAAGCATTATAATAAAAACATTCACAATTCAAAAATAACTTCAAGCCACAGATGATGACTAATCACAAGCTAAAGAAATACTTTAATTAGTGGTAGAGCTAGTAAGAAACTTTTAAAAGCTGACATTGTGCTAATTGATAAAATGACTTTTTTTTCCTAATCTAAGTAAGATTTCTGGTATATCAGTTAAAAGTATTAACATCAAAAACATTTGCCTTGGTAGGTCCAACGTAAGACACAACATGTTAATTTCAACAATAATGTTTTGAGTGCTTCTTGGCTTACTCCATACAAGGCAGTATCAAGCACTAAGTAGAGTTATAAACAACCCCCAGGGATCTTTCTTTGGCACTCAATTAGGGAAAATTTCTAACATATACAAAAGTATACAGCACAGTATAAGGAGCCCTCACATACCCATCACCCAGTTTTAATAATTATCAGCTCATTGTCAGTCTTGTACCATATCCCCAACCACAACTCCACCCCATATTATTTGAAATCAAATGCCAGATATCATAACATTTTATCTGTATACATTTATTATTTACTCTTGATTTTAAATACAAGCATAACAGCATTATGCCACCTAAAAACAAAAAACAACCCAATAATTCTTAAATAGTATCAAATATTCAGTCAGTGTTCAAATTTCCCTGCCTCTTAAGTCTCTTTTAATCTCAAGCTCTTCCTCTGCCATAGTTTGAGTTCCTCCAGAAAGAGACCATAAGACAAGTGTTCAAGTACACGTAGTTTATTTAAGAAGTTCAGGGGACACCGTTAAGTAAGGAAGAGAAGGCAACCAACAAAGGGTATTAAACATAAACCAACAATGCCATTTAACCATTTACCAGTGCATGATTGAAGCTTAATCCTTTCAGGGAAAAGGTATTAACACACACACACACACACACACACACACATACACACACACATAAGCCCCTCGGAATTACCTCCCTGAGAGTTGAAAAAGCAGGGTATTTATTCACCCACTTTATTTAGTCATTGATTAAAGGCTGCTTCTGGGGGCATTGACTTCCTGGCACTCCTGACCTTCCAAAAGTGGGCAGAGCAGGCTTCCATGGGTCAGGGGGAAAAACTCTTTGGCACAGAGGAGCTAGTGACAACTGGAAGTCAGGTTGAGCACAGTGAAAGGTACAAAAGACAGGTGTAAGCACTGACAGCGTCTGCTACACACTCTTT
>NW_006787800.1:1322941-1328115 GCF_000442215.2 Lipotes vexillifer
TTTCCCTTCCATTTATATGGTGAAGACACTGGGTTGCTTTGCCCTGGAGAATTTCCCCCATTCTGGATTTTCCTGACTGCATCCACATGGTGTCTTTTAATCTGTTTGCTGGCCCCTGCATTTCCTGTGTTCTCACTCTCCAGTGGGTAGTTGGTTACAGACTTGATCACTTAACAGATTGGATACAGCAGATATATAATGCCCAGGACTTTTCATTAGCAGATATATAATGCCCAGTTGTCTTTCTTAGATATTTTTGCCAAGTTCATTATTTCATTAGAGCTTGCAAATATTCTCTCATTCCTTTTTTCACTTACTAGCAGGAATACTTCTATAATACAGAAACTTCCTCTTGTCAGCTATTTGGTTACTCCATGATACATTTAGTACAAGAAAGGTAGGATAAACACTTGATCTTTTCCTTTTATTTACTAATTCTCAGAGTCCTCTGTAGGTGACCAGGAGTTCTTTATTTTTTTTATTTTTTTTTTTTTTTCTTGCGTTATGCGGGCCTCTCACTGTTGTGGCCTCTCCCATTTGCGGAGCACAGGCTCCGGACGCGCAGGCCCAGCGGCCATGGCTCACGGGCCCAGCCGCTCCGCGGCACGCGGGATCCTCCCGAAACGGGGCACGAACCCGCGTCTCCCGCATCGGCAGGCGGACTCTCAAGCACTGCGGCACCAGGGAAGCCCAGTTCTTTATTTTTTATGAACTCATGGATTTAAACATATCTGCTGTGTTTCAATCCATAACTCAAATGTTTCTTTTCAAAAGAAGTATATCTGTTAATGTGCTTTAATGTCATCTTTAGAGGATTTGTAAAACTTATTTTTTGAGAATTATGTTTTATTAGCATCATTAGGATCCTCTATGTATAGTAACATGTCATCTGCAAACAGTGACAGTTTCACTTCTTCTTTTCCATTTTGTATTCCTTTTATTTCTTTTCTTCTCTGATTGCCATGGCTAGGACTTCCAAAACTATGTGGAATAAGAGTGGCGAGAGTGGACATCCTTCTCTTGTTCCTGATCTGAGGAAATGCTTTCAGTTTTTCACCATTGAGAATGATGTTTGCTGTAGGTTTGTCATATATGACCTTTATTATGTTGAGGTAGGTTCCCTCTATGCCCACTTTCTGGAGAGTTTTATCATAAATGGGTGTTGAATTTTGTCAAAATCTTTTTCTGCATCTATTGAGATGATCATATGGTTTTTATTCTTCAGTTTGTTAATATGATGTATCACATTGATTGATTTGCATATATTGAAGAATCCTTGCATCCCTGGGATAAATCCCACTTGATCATGGTGTATGATCCTTTTAATGTGTTGTTGGATTCTGTTTGTTGGTACTTTGTTGAGGATTTCTGCATCTGTATTCATCAGTGATATTGGTCTGTAATTTTCTTTTTTTGTAGTATCTTTGTCTGGTTTTGGTATCAGGGTGATGGTGGCCTCGTAGAATGAGTTTGGGAGTGTTCCTTCCTCTGCAATTTTTTAGAAGAGTTTGAGAAGGATGGGTGTTAGCTCTTCTCTAAATGTTTGATAGAATTCACCTGTGAAGCCACCTGGTCCTGGACGTTTGTTTGTTGGAAGATTTTTAATCACAGTTTCAATTTCATTACTTGTGATTGGTCTGTTCACATTTTCTATTTCTTCCTGGTTCAGTCTTGGAAGGTTGTACTTTTCTAAGAATTTGTCCATTTCTTCCAGATTGTCCATTTTATTGGTGAATAGTTCCTTGAAGTAATCTCCCATGATCCTTGGTATTTCTGCAGTGTCAGTTGTTACTTCTCCTCTTTCATTTCTAATTCTGATTTGAGTCTTCTCCCGTTTTTTCCTGATGAGTCTGGCTAGTGGTTTATCAATTAGGTTATCTTCTCAAAGAACCAGCTTTCAGCTGTATTGATCTTTGTTATTATTTCCTTCAGTTATTTTTCATTTATTTCTGATCTCATCTTTATGATTTCTTTTCCTCTGCTAACTTTGGGGGATTTTTTTTGTTCTTCTTATAAAACTTTTAAAGAGATTTCACCAGAAAATTTCCCAATTTGCAGCTCAGAAAATATTATCATTATTCCCAAAGAGCATAAAGTAAAATTCATCCATCTTTCAAATCAGAAAACTGGGTCTCCAAATCATAGAACTAATTTTTTTTCACTTTTTTGTTTGAAATAATTTCAAATTTATGGAAAAGTTGCAAAAATTGGACAAAAAGCCTATATAATCCAGATTCATCAAATGTTAATATTTTGCCATATTCACTTTCCCAGTCTCTCTCTCCTCATCTCACTCTCTTTTTTCTCTTTCCCCATGTGTCCACACACTTACACACACACACATTACATTTATCAAAATTAGATATCTGACATTGATACAATACTAATTATCTATCATTCAGCTTGTATTCAGATTCTTCCAATTTTCCTAGTAATGTCCTTTATAGCAATTCAGGAGCCAACATGGATCGTGAATTGCATGTAGGTGTCACACCTCTTTGGTCCCTATAACCTGGACTGGTTTTTTAGCCTTTCTTGATCTTAACATCGACAGTCTTGAAGAGTGCAGAGCACTTGTAGAATAGGAACTAGTGTTCACTCTTCTCAGCCCCTTCTGGAGTTGGTGTTGCCTGGGCAGTAAAACTTGCTGTGTGCTATCCTGACCTTCCAGAATCTATTTCTTAAGGGTGAATAAACCTAACAACTCATTTTCATGAATCTATATGTGCAGAATCTGAATCCACATACACATATAAAGAGTCAAGGCAAACTTATAAAACAGTTGTGGCAGTGGTAGCAAGTACTTATAGCACTTACCCCATCACATATATTGTCATTTAATCCTCGTAACAACCCTAGGAGATCAATACAATTATCATCGCCCCTATTTTATGGCACAGGAAACTGAGGCACAGAGAAGTTAAGTAGCTTGGCCTAAACCACACAGCTAGAATACAGCAAAACCTGAACTTCAACCCCATAAATCTGGCACTAGAGGCTTCTACGGGTTCTGTCTCTCCCAGATAAACCTCATCACCTCTTTCACAAGCATCCAGCCTGGTGAGTGAGTACTTGGCCCTGATGATAGGTTGGCATATGATCTGGGTAACAAAACCCTCAGGAACTATGTCTTGGTCTAATTCATAAGCCCCATACTCTACATCTAAGCCAGGTAGGAAAAGAAGACTAGAGAAGCAATAAGTTAGCAACAGACATAAATTCGTTGCAAGCAAGAAGTGGCAGTGTCTGGACAAATTGTCACAGAGTCATATTAAGTTAAATATTTACTCCCGCTGACAGGAGTAAATATTACATTTTTAATTATTATCCACTTTAACCAACATTTAGCTTGTGTCCACTGTGTATGGGAGAACATACTATGCATTTTGGAAAAAACGCAAATAGAAAAAAGGGTCTAAGGGAGCAATATGCATTCATGAAAAAACAAAAGCCTACCAATATTTATCCAAAAGTATACAGGTGTTGATAAGTTAGTATTATACAAAGAAAACAGTGTTCACACAGACCCTGAGGGAGCCATCAGAGAAGGGAAAGTTTATGAAGATAAATTTCTCCTTGAAGGTGTAGGTTTTAAAATAGGTTTAGAAGACATAGAGAACAAACGTATAGATACCAAGGGGGAAAGGGGGGTGGGGTGGGATGAATTGGGAGATTGGGATTGACACATATACACTACTGATACTATGTATAAAACAGATAACTAATGAGAACCTACTGTATAGCACAGGGAACTCTACTCAGTGCTCTGTGGTGACCAAAATGGGAAAGAAATCCAAAAAAGAGGGGGTATATGTATACATATAGCTGATTCATTTTGCTGTACAGTAGAAACTAACACAAAATTGTAAAGCAACTATATTCCAATAAAAAAAAAGTTATCAAGACAGAGTAAGTATCAGAGACAGTAAAACTGTTGTATTAAAAGATGAAAAAGCCAGTATCAAAGAGAAATAATTAACTGCTTAATAGGGCAGCTTGGTCCAGGAATCAGACCCCAAGAGGCTACAGAGGGAGGCCTTTTGTTTGGTGGGGCCTCAAGCAATATTAGTCATTTTAGACCAGACCTTTATATTTCTTTCAATTTTTTTTTATTGTGGTAAAATACACATAACATGAAATTTAACATCTTAATCATTTTAAAGTGTACAGTTCAGTGGCATTAAGCACATTCAAAATGTTGTACAGTCATCACCACCGTCCTTCTCGAGAACGTTTTCATCTTGCAAAACTGAAACTCTGTCCCTGTTAAAGTATAACTTGCATGGCAACCACCATGCTACTTTCAGTCTCTGAAATTGACTGCATTAGGTACCGCAGGTAAATGGAATCATACAGCATTTGTTTTTGTCTTTCTGTGGCTGACTGATTTCAAGTAGCATGATGTCCTCAAGATTCATCTGTGTTGTAGAACGTATCAGAGTTTCTTTCCTTTCTGGGCTGAATAATATTCCATTGTATGGCTAGACCATAGTTTGTTTCATCCATTTATCTGTTGATGGACATCTGGGTTGCTTCCATCTTTTGCCTATTGTGAATAAATAATGTATACAAATATCTGTTCAAGACCTTGCTTTCATATTCAATATGCTGTAATAAACCATAATGGAAAAGAATATAAAAAATGAATATATATATGTATAACTGAATCACTTTGATTTACAGCAGAAACTAACACAACATTGTAAATCAAGTACACTTCAATTAAAAAAATCAATAAGAGAAAAAAATAAAATAGGTTTAGAAAACCAAGGGACTATGTGGAGTTAAGAGTGTCTTGAGTGGGATAAAGATGCAGAGCTGGGAGGAGATCACACACACGTGGACCTACAGAGAGAGGACAGTGGTGGACTTGCCTGGGATGCGGAAGGATGCTAACAGCAAGCGTGACCATAAAAATCTCCAGACAGGTCCAAATAATGCACATAGGCTCAGGGTTACAGATGTCAGGACGGGGAGACTGTCTCAAGAGCGGGAAGACTTTGGGTTTAGGGGTTTTGTTTTATTTTGTTTGTTTTTTTTAACAATGTGAAACCGATTAAGTAAGCATGAAAGAGGGGTATGAAAACAGCTCACAGGATCAAGGTCAGAAGAAAATCATCAGGGCTTTAGAGAAAGCAATGTGTTCTGATAAGTCGTGGGCAGAGAGGGAAAGA
>NW_006787800.1:1328167-1357758 GCF_000442215.2 Lipotes vexillifer
GGGAAAGAGGATGGAAATGTAAATTTCTTCACTCCAGACATTTTGTCAAAATGTTTGTGGAAAATGAAATGGCAACTGGACTCGGAAGTGAGGTCAAGGGAGGGATTTTTTTTTAAGTAAGAAGAGAATATAAACTGGCTACAAATTCCCTGAGATTGTGTCTAACCAGAGCTACAGATATGAAATCAGCTCCCAACGTCTGCTTTCATGACCTCAGTCATTAGAAAAATGTGCAGAAGAAACAGGAAAACTGAGAAACATAAACCTTTGAGCAGAAAATAGAGGGGAATCATAGAAAAAAAAAAACTTCATACTATTATGCAAAAGACCACCTGTATATGCTTACAGTGGAAAGGGAGGAACCAGGGGCATGTGATGAGAGAAAAACACCAGAGTCAGTTAAATGTTTACATGCAAAGATTGAAGGCAAACCTAGAAATAGTAGTAATTGTGGCAGGCCTAGTTAACACTTACGTTGTGCTTACTCTGTGTAGGATCATGTGAGTGTCAATGCAAAGACCCTACAGAGGGATCCAAAACCCAAAGAGAGACACTGATGTTTTTCATCACATCTCAGAGTTTTGATAAAAAGTAGAGGATAGATGGACGCATTCACTAATTCAATAACACATTTACTGTGAACACTAGGGGTACAGAGATGAATTCACTATGACCCCTTCAGTCAAGGAGCTCCCAATCCAATGGAACAGGCAGATAAGGACAGTCCAGTGCAACAGCGGCCACCAAGGACAGAGTGACAAACACAAGTGTTCCACTGAGGCGTGGGGTTCCACTCAGTGGACTCCCATGAGCCCCTCTTTTATCCTGAGAGGATGCCCATCACTCAGGATGTTCTTTGGTGTTCTTAGCGTTGCCTCCTGCAGGATGACTACTAACCCTGCCCCAAGAAAGATGGTCTCTATTGCTCCTTCCAGCCCCGTTGTCACCTCACTTCTACCGCAAATAACCATCCGCAACTTGATGTTATCACAAAGAGGAACTTCACCTCACCTATACTGGAACTCTCTTACTGGTGTTCTAAAAGGTTGTCTGGCTCCTAAAGATTATTTTTTGTAATTTTCTCTCTAATGCAACTTGAAAGACCTCTACTGTGCTGAACCTTGAATAAGCTTCTTAACCACCTTCTAGTGAGGTTAAGAACACAGAGATACACACAGACACACACACACAACACACACACACACACTCTCTCTCTCTCTCTCTCCTTTGCTCAGTAATCTAAATCTGTTTTAGTTTTAATTTTATTGAAGTATAGTTGATTTACAATGTTGTGTTAATTTCTGCTGTACAGCAAAGTGACTCGTTATACATATATATTCTTTTTCATATTATTTTCCATTATGGTTTATCCCAGGATAATGAATAGAGTTCCCTGTGCTATACAGTAGGACCTTGTTGTTTATGCATCCTATGTATACTAGTTTGCATCTGCTAATCCCAAACTCCCAGTCCTTCCCGCCCCCTCGTCCCCTCCCCCTTGGCAACCACAAGTCTGTTCTCTATGTCTGTGTTTCGATGCCTGAACATCAATCCCAACTCTTACACATCATCCCTGCTTAAGGTTCCCAGGCACATCTAGTCCAGAGGCTTCTAGGTAGCAAGGCCAATCAGTTTTCCCCAGGGGCACAGTCTTGGGGGCGAGAAGGGGTTTCTGGGGAGGTGCTTTGCTGTTTTATCACGTAAGAGGGAGAAGCACCTGGAAAAGTGAGTTTTAGTGAATGAAAGTGATCATGTGACAATGCCTCCAGGCTCACTTCAGCAAAGGAAAGGAAGTGAAAGTCAAGCTCTCAGTATCTTTTTCACAGAATCACCTGATCACAGTGACTCAGCACCATCAGACATTTTTGTCACTGGTGCCTGATAGGACCCAAACATTGCTCCAAACGTGTTGCCTTGTCACACCTCACCACTGTTACTAGGAAAACATATTCAATGCAGGAAAATGTATTTGTTACACTAAAAGCAAAGATAGAGATTGCAGGGCAGAAGCAGGTAGTGATCTGGTCCAGATCAAAGCTGCCTTTCAAAAGGCATTTGTCATTGGTTCACAGTCTCCCATTTAAGCTCTTGCTGACTCATTGTAAACTACTCAAAGCTGCACCGAGCTAATGTTTAGAAATTCATTCTATATGGAAGCAAAGTCCAACATCAAATTCTTAAAAGCATGTGACTTGGTCTATTCACATCTGAACATACACTTAGTCGTGAGTCACTCACCAACTCCACATGATTGTAGGAAAATGGAATAACTGGCCACTCAAGTGAGGTCAATGAGGGTTATTTTTAATAAGAAATAAGACTACAAACGGCCACAATCTCCCTCTGCGTTGATGTTTCTATGCATATATATACATTCTCACATGAAACTCTTTACAAAACTAAAAGC
The DNA here is from genome assembly GCF_000442215.2 of Lipotes vexillifer. NCBI lineage: Eukaryota > Metazoa > Chordata > Mammalia > Artiodactyla > Lipotidae > Lipotes > Lipotes vexillifer. The sequence goes on from NW_006787800.1 coordinate 1,330,575, forward strand.
CAAGTGAGTGGACATACCTGTAACTCAAACTAAGACTAGAGTGAACAAGGACTCTACAGATTACAATTTGGTTGTATATTTCCATTTCCCTTCCCATTATTCCAATTATACAGTTTTTAAATGTAGTGAGGTATAACATACATACTGTAAAGTGCACAGATATTAAATGTGGGGTGGATGAATTTTTCCACCTGCGCTTACCTATATAACCACCATCCAATTCAAGATAGAGGACATCTCTGCTCATTGACCCTTCCCAGTAAGTATCTCCCCAGAGTGAAACTATTCTGACCTCTATCATCACAATTTCTCTTCTTGAAATGTATGTAATTTAAATCTTTAAGATACATACTTTTAATTTTATTTTATAAAATGTGATACATTCAAAAGGTACAAAAGTGATGTTTCTCTCCCAACTCTGACCTGCAGGAACTCAGTTCCTCCACCCAAAGGCACCCAATGGTATCAGCTTCTTGAGCATGTCTACAGAAATATTTACTCATATGCAAGCAAATGCATGTGTGTATACATAGTTTTCCACCCTTCATACAAGTTCTACAGAATACCACATACACAATGTTCTATACCTTGCATTTTACACACACACACACACACACACACACACACACACACACATACATACAATATCGGGGATATTGTTCCCTATTCAAGACTTTCCCTATTTTTACTGTGCCACAGAGTATTCCATTATTGAATCAGTCCCCTATTGATAAACATTCAGGTTATTTCCCATTTTTTGCTATGATAAACATACACGGAAGTAAATCTATGAAGTAGATTTACTTACACAGAAGTAAAAGTACAGTTCTGGGTCAAAGGACATATACATTTGCAATTTTTATAGACTTGCAAAACTCATCCCATGATATAGAAGTTGTTCCCATTTAAATTCCAGTTTAAACTCCAAGCTCCTATTTGCTCACACCTTTGCCAACACAGGGTGCTATTAAACTTTTGGATCTAAGCCAATCTGATAAGGAAAAATGGTTTCTCTAGGTAGATCTAATTCGCATTTCTCTCATTGTGAGGCTGAGCATATTTTCATGGATCTAAGAGCCATTTGTATTTCCTTTTCTGTGCACTCTCTTTTTGTTCATTTTCTTATTTAATTGTTGGTGTATTTCTTTGGAGATGTGTCTTACATATTAGGGAATTCAGCCTTTAATTGGGAAACGTCTTGCAAATATTTTTCCCTAGCTTATTATCATTTGTTTTGCTTTATGGTAGCATTTGCCGTATAGATTTTTTATGTAGTTGAATCTTATTGTATGGCTTCTGACCTTTCCACTCAAAGAATATAAAAGAAGATTCCCCCATGGAATCTTTTGGTGTTTTAATAGTTTGTTTTCTCTTTATGTTTAAATGTCTGATTCATCTGGAATTTATTTGGGTATAAGATGTAAGGTATGGATATAACTTTATCTTTTTCCAGATGACCATTCAGGTTTACAGACACCATTTATTAAATAACTGCCTTTTCCCTCTTGATTTGAAGTATTGTTGTTATCACATCCTAAATTCTACGTGTCCTAGAGTTTCTGTCTCCCATCACTGATCTAGAGTTCCTACCTCTCAGCAGTTTTTAGTACCAAACTGTTTTAATTATTACATTTTAAAATGTTATAACATCTGATAGGGCTAACCACCTCCACCCTGCCCTCCCCCTTCATTGTTTTATTGTTTTGTCTTTTTCAGAATTACCTTGGTTATTCTTTTTATTTTAATTTTATTTATTTATTTATTTATTTTTGGCTGTGTTGGGTCTTTGTTGCTGCACGCGGGCTTTCTCTAGTTTCGGAGAGAGGGGGCTACTCTTCATTGCAGTGAGCAGGCTTCTCATTGCAGTGGCTTCTCTTGTTGTGGAGCACGGGCTCTAGGCACACAGGTTTCAGTAGTTGTGGCACGCGGGCTCAGTAGTTGTGGCTCGCAGGCTCTAGAGTGCAGGCTCAGCAGTTGTGGTGCACCAGTTTAGTTGCTCTGCGGCATGCAGGATCCTCCCAGACAAGGGCTCGAACCCGTGTCCCCTGCATTGGCAGGCAGATTCTTAACCACTGAGCCACCAGGGAAGTCCCTATCCTGGTTATTCTTACTAACTGATTTTTCCACATAAACTTTGGAATCAGCTTGTCTAGCTCCAAATATCTTGTTGGTCCTTTTATTTGGATCTCATTAAATTTGTAGATTAATGTAGTGTTCATGTTACCTATTATTATCTAACAGACTACCACCAAAACTTAGCAGCTTAAAAACGTCTTATTATTTCTTATAGCATATTGATAAACTAAGCCCCTCAGGGAAATTTTCACTTGGGGTGTCTCAGGGGCTTGTAGTCAGATGAAGATGTCTTCCCTCACATGTCTGGTGCCTGAGTTGGGACAGCTAGAACAGCTGGGGGCTGGCCAAGCATCTCTCTTTCTCCAAGAGCCTTTCCACGTGGCCGGTTGGGCTTCCTCACAGCATGGTAGGATCACAGGAGTCAGACTTCCTACATGGCTACTAAGGCTTCTCCCAGCCCAAGAATTCCAAGAGACAGGCCAAAGCTTCTGGGCTTCTCATGACCAGGGTTCAGAAGTCACACAGTGTCACTTCTCCCATGTCCTATATATCAAAATAAGCTACAGGTATCAAAATGGAGGGGACTACACAAAAGTGTGACTAAGGGCTCTTTTTGAAGTCTAGCTTCCATATTTACGGAGAATGACAACATGAATGGGGTCTGTGAAGAAGAGTTTATTTATTTGGCTCATGCTCTCAAATAACTTTTAGGCAAAGAGAATTTTTCATTCATTTAGAAGTGCTAAGAAAGAACTTCTGTGATAGAAAATAGAAAATTAGAGAAGGGAAAGGGTTAACCCTACATATAAATGATACTCTTTAATAACACTGTATGGTTCACACAATGCTTTCCTCCCCAATCTCAGCTGATTTTCATTTCTACACGAGACAGTTTTATTGTTCTGGTTTCCCAGATGATGAAATTGAGGCTCAGATGGATTCTAAGTTGCTCAAGGCCACACAGTTCCTCTGACTCTAAGGCCCACCTTGCCCAAAGCGGAAAAACTCAAGTGTCCACAGGAGCCAGGATGATAATCAAAATGAGTTAACTGGGACTGTCCTGGCAGTCCAGTGGTTGAGAGTCTGCACTTCCACTGCAGGGGACTCGGGTTCCACCCCTGGTCAGGGAACTGAGATCCCGCATATCCCGCATGCCATGCTGTGTGGCAAAAAAAAAAAAAAAGAGTCAATTGGTCCAGTTGTATTCTTTTGAAAGAGACACATTTTGTCTGAAACTTAAATGCATAAGATATTCTTTATTTCCACTAATCATTATTCTCTCATTTCTTGTTAAACATGCCATTGTCTTCAGCTACCTTTGGTTTCCAACTACTGATAGAGACAGAGTTGCAAGAAACAGTTTACTCTCTTCTGAAGTTGACCATGAGAAGAACACACCCACACACATGGTTAATGACAAGTGAAGGCTCTGGCAGTTGGAGTCAAAAAGAGAGTAGAGAGACATTTGCAAACTGGAAAGGGAGCTTTCCAGCAAATCCAGCGAATGGTTGTCATGCAGCACTATGGGCCCAGTGTGCAGGTTTTTAATTTTCAGAGCTGTTGGAAGTCCATATTTCAAGTGAAGTAGTCTGAGGCTGAAACAGTGACAACAAATTCAATTTTCTTTTAAAGACTGAATTTGCCCGCCAGCCCCTGAGTATGGGATGGAAGCAGCAGCCTGCTCCAGCCCACGAGCAGAAAGAGTCTTACAATTAGAGTTCCCGGCCTGAATTACTGCACAGGTGCTGACCCAAGTTCTCTGGATCTCTCTCTCCACCATATGAAAGCCTCAAACCAAGAGACAAAGGGGAAAACTTACATTGAAAAAATGAACACCATGGAAACTGTCTTAGTCTGTTCAGACTGCTAGAACAGAATACCATAGACTGGGTGGCTTATAAACAACAGAAACTTATTTCTCACAGTTCTGGGAAGTCCAAGATCAAGGCACCAACAGATTCAGTGTCTGGTGAGAACCCACTTCCTGGTTCATAGACAGCTGTCTTCTCACTAGAACCTCACATGATGGGGTCTTTTTTATAAGGGCACTAATTCCATTCATGAGGACTCCACCCTCATGACCTAATCACCTTCCAAAGGCTCCACCTCCAAATACCATCACATTGGGGATTAGGATTTCAACATTTGAATTTTAGGGGGACACAAACATTCAGTCTGTAGCAGAATTACAGCTAAGGCAACAAGAGACCAATCTGTGAAGATTTTTCTACAGCCCTAAGATCAAATAGGACCCAAACAGAGGTCACGATTACCTCTGAAGATAGGCTCATAGGAAATGAGCAGACAAGGAGAGAGTCAGCAGCCACACAGATATGAGGAATCACACTCAGTAAACTTCACACAATAGGACATCTGAAAGGCACCTTAAAATAAACGTTTCAAATGTCAAAGAGATGGTAGCAGGAAAAGAATCTCTAAGACAAGAACAGAACACTTTGAGAAAAGAACCTGCAAATCTGAAAGGGAGTCGAATGGAATGGACTGAATTATAATGTACTGATTTGACCCGAATCGAATACTAAACTGACCAATTATTAACTAAGATTTGTTGTAAATATTGCTTAAGAAGAGAAAAAACAATGAAGGGAAACAAATATGAATTTGCCTGTCAAAATTTTTTTAATATTCTAAAGTTATTTAGAAAAATTATTTTAAAAAAATCATTCTAAACTTTTGGTCTCAACTTCTACAGTTATTCATTTGATAGTGATTTATATTAGAAGAGGGGCATCATTTTACCTGAGTAAACACAAGCTTAAGATAAGGAATGGCACAAAAGCTACTGATGAGAAAAGCATTGTGTAGTACTTCTTCATAGATTAAGGAACCTTGAAAACCAACACAAATTAAAGGTGTTTCTACTTGGTAAGGTAAGTAATAATGGATATGGACATATTACAGAGCTATAATTATCATGCCTCAAGTACACATAGAGTCCATTTTATATAAAATAAATAATAATATTATTATTTATAATAATATATGATTTTATATATTAATAACATAATAATTATAACAAATAATTTGATATAAAAATATGAGGAGAAAAAGATAGCGATATAATGTAGCATTTAGAAATGTGTTTAGCTACAAATAACAGAAACTCAAAAACAGCAGCTTAAATACTAAGTTTGCCACATGCAACAAGAAGTCTGGGGTAGGCCAAGGCTGCTACGCAGGCTCAACAAGCTTTTTCTGTTTTTTACTTGTCTTCATGCTGTCATCCCTTTGTTGCACTATGGCTGCTGTACCTCCAGGTATTACACCTGTATTCTAGACAAGGAGAAGAAGGAAAGGGGGGGGGTAGGAAGGGGCTGGATCTGTGTCAGGAAAACAGAAGCTTCCGCAGAAACCCTCCGCTTATATCTCACAGAACACTATAGGGTCCCATGGCTCCTGTAACTGCAACATAGATAGTCTAGTAAAGCAAGTAATTTTAGTTTGGCACACTGGATAAAATTAAGGCTCTTTTAGAAAGAGAGAGGGGATGAGAATTGACATCAGCAGATAGAGGGTCAGCCCTGGCTTCATGATACTATGACTATGTTGATTATTAAACACTGAGAAAGTTATAGACTATTCTAAGAAATCTTAGTTTTGATAAACACCTATTCACATCAATTTTTGCTAAGTCCTTCCTACTTGCAGGCAAAAGGTGAACTAAAGTACTCCTAAAATTTCTTCTCATTTTGTTATTATATACAGATCCGTCTTTCTTTATCCACAATTGCAAAATGTAAAAACAAGACAAACAAATAAAAACTATGAAAACAGGAAAAAAAAAATGTAGCCAGTTCTGTGGCAGAAACGTTATCTGACCTGAGGTGAAGATATTTAGAGCCTTTATTTATATGAATTAGTGTGACTGTTTATTTCATATATTGCAGAAATATTAATGTTTGATTACGGGGTGCTGCCCCAGACCCTGCTTGGAATATTGCATAATAAACAGTATCATCTAAATTTGAAAAGTTCTGAGTTCCTAACACCTCTATTCAGTGGTTTGAATTGGGGATTGTGGAACCATACTTAGAAAGATGACCTCAATATAAATACACAGCTTGTCAGGGGAATGGCATAAATAACTTTAAATTAAGGCAGGCAGAAATGAAAAAAAAAAAAAAATCCTGAAATTTTGAGAAACTGGAATAAGGTCAAATTAATATGTTGCTTAAATTTGAGTAATTTGAACCATTTCTATAGTCACTTAGGATGAAGGCATCAATAATTACATATTTCTAAACTCTAAATATTACATACATTTGAATGCTAAACAAGTCCTAGGACTAGTCTCAGGAATATCACTGACAAGTATGACTCATTGTTAATATTTGCCTCCCTACATGACCACAGGATTCACAAGGGTAAAAGGTAAAGCAACTGCACAAGAAGTCTTTGCTCTTGTTTGTTACGCTGAGATTATCCTCCACCTGAAAATACTTAAGCAGATGCTTCTAAGCAATGCAATACAATTGACATCTAATCATTCCCAAGGAATATTTTAAGTGCTTATCAAACTTCTGCTAAAACACATTTATTGACATGGTAAATGACAGCCAAACTAGTCAGTGTATTACCTTGTTCAATATCCATATTATATTGTTCAAGCACTATATTATACAAGTATTATATAAATACTATTGTAAGGTAAAAAATACAATGAATTAACCTCGCTTGAGCTCTTTGCAGGGCTGCTGAGGCAGACCTGGGTACCAGGTAAGTGACTAGGCCAGGCGACCACCACAATCATGCTTCTCCAATTTTAATGAGCACACAGATGGGGAGGGGCGGGCGGGGGCGGGCAGTGTTACAACATGCATTCTGATTTAGTAGGCCTGGGGTTGGGCCTGAGATTCTGCATTTCTCCCAGACCTCCAGTTGACACAGATACTGAATGGTGCACCACATTTACAATAACAAGGTCCTAAAGCTTCTTGCAACCCTGGGTTATCATAATCCTCTAAACAAGGATTCATATACTCCATCTGTGAACTGGACTATGGAGACATAGGGTGATAATAATAATAGTTGACTACTGTTAGTTGCTTAGGAGCAAAACATGTATCTCAGAATCTACAAAGTCTTAGGGGAACTCCATGTGATTTAGAAATCAAGCCAGCTTGCCAAGAGGATAATGAAAAACATCACTGAGATGGGGGCGAAAATCTCCGAAGACTAGAAGCCTTTGCTCTGACATGCACCCTGAATATGGCTGTCCCTGTGCCAAGGTCTTACTCAAAGGTAATTAAGCCCAACCTTGAGAAAACATGTGTTCTTACGAGTCTTGAATTCCCAGCCTCCAGTGACATTAGGCAATTCTGGAGGACCCAGTTAACTTCTTAGGTCTATTACTTGCGAGGAACATTTAGACCCCATGAAGAAACAAGATGTCAGCTAGATAATAGGCCATAAGAGAAGTCGAGCAGAGTGGAGAAGTCCATAATAACTAAGGACAGAAAGGAATTCAGAGTGAATAATTTCTACAGGGCTCTTATACTGGATTTCAACTGGTCTCCTTGTCTCCAGAATCTTTTCATACCAATTTCTGTTTCTTACCACAGTCATCCTCTCCAAAGAGAATTTTTTACATACTGCTCTGTTGCGAAGTCTAAGCCTCAGAGAGATAAGGAAATGCTCAGTCTTTTGAGTGTACAATTCCATAGGTTTTCATGAAAGCATATGGTTGCATAACCACAACCACAAGCAAGATACTGAATGCTAACATCGTCCCCCAAATACAAGTCCTATTAAAATCATTCTTTTACTGGGAATTGGTGGCCAATTCAGAGCACTATCAAAATTTATTACAAATGACACTTTCTTACTTTCGTGCTCACTTTCTGGTTTACCAGTTTATGAAACGTCTAGCATTTCTGGGTTTGCCTTCATATTTCAAAAACGATTCTTTAGTTAACTCTGAATTTGATGATTGTTCTAATAATGTCGATATTTAGAGACTTGATTGTTTTCAATGGTTGAAAAGCTGTTTTCTAGCCAAACTTGTAACTTGTAACAAGTATAATTTAATCCATTTCTGCATGCATTCTTTCTTCTTTTCCTAAACACTGTACCACTTGGCTTTTTAGATGCCATATTTCTGAAAATTAATTTTTAGTATAAATTATAGTATATTTTTATTTTTATAGTATATTTTTAATCAATACAAGGTTTAAATCAAGTAAATATAATGTACAGTGAATTAGAATTAATTTATATGAATTAGCTTAATTCATATAAATTATAATATTTAAAAATCAAATAGATGTACATAAAAGTTTGTATTAATAATATTAAAAAACCCCTTGTGTACTATTGTTGGAAATGTAAAATGATGCAGCTGCTATAGAAAACAGTATGGCAGTTCCTCAAAAAATCAAAAATAGAATTATCATCCAGTAATTCCACTTCTGGGAATATACCTCAAAGAACTGAAAGCAGGGTCTCAAAGAGATGTTTGTACAACTACATTCATAGCATCATTATTCACAATAGCCAAAAGGTGGAAGCAACCAAGCATGGTCCAATCAATGGATGAATGGATAAACAAAATGTGATATATACATAGAGTAGGATATAATTCAGCCTTTAAAAGGAAGCAAATTCTGACACATACTACAACATGGATGAACCTTGGGGACATTATGCTAAGCGAAATAAGCCAGTCACAAAAGAACAAATATTGTATGTATGATTCCTCTTATATGTGGTACCTCAAGTAGTCAAGTTCGCAGGGACAGAGAGTAGAATGATGGTTACCAGAGGCTGGGAGAAGGGGGAATAGAATACTTCATGTTCCTGTCCAGGCTCACAGAGGGGGAAAACCTTTCTCCATCTTTATCTGTTATTGTTTTGAAATCAGAGCTTCCAAGGAAAACAGTATCTCCTTAACACAGAAGCTGGCACAAAGCTTTGTCCAGGATTGAAAGTGTGCACTAATGAATAGTTTTCAAATAATTTTTAAACCAGAGAGGTGAGCCTGCTTCTGCCCTGGGGTAGTCACATGGGTGAACTTTTTTGGCAAACACAGGGCAAGAAAGCAGGCATTGTCCTGGGATTAGGATAGAACCCAAATTTTGTGTCTCAGTCAAGGCTGAGAGCTTTGTTATATAAAACTGGGGAGACAGGGAGGAGACAGTGGGTCAATCTAAGTGAGTTCAGGGTCTTCTGGGAGGCAAGAAACTGAAGTTTTAACCATCCCCAGGTCCCTGATATATGAAGATAGGAAGATGTCAAGGTGGACCAGGATGCCTCTGAAATTAAATTAACTCTAGGCTAGCAGAGGTCCGAACAGGTGAGCTGAGCCTGCCCCAGAGTCAACAGGGGAAGGCGACATCAAACACTGGTCCTGTGCTGATCATTCTGTAATGATATAGAAATATTGAATCACTATGTTGTGTACTATGTTGTTTATCAATTATACTTCAACAACGAACAAACAAACTGGTAGAAAAAGGGATCAGATTTGTGGTTTCCAGAGGTGGGGTGGGTAATATGGGGGAAGCTGGATTGGATGAAGGTGTTTAAAAGTTACAAACTTTCAGTTATAAGTAAGTACTAGGGATGCAATGTACAAAACAATAAGTATAATTAACACTGCTGTATGTTGTATATGAAAATTAAAAGAGTAAATCCTAAGAGTTCTCATCACAAGGGGAAAACCTTTTCTTCTTTTTCTTTCATTTTATATCTATATGAGATTACGGCCACTCACTAAACTTACTGTGGTCATCATTTCACAATGTATGTAAGTCAAATCTTGTACACCTTGAACTTATACAGTGCTGTGTGTCAATTACATCTCAATAAAACTGGAAGGGAAAAAAAAGCAGCCATTCCTAATGATATAAAAAAGAAGAAACTCATGACTGCTGAAATGAAATTGGGTGCTATGTCCACATTATCTTGGAAACTTAACAGTGGGATCCTAGGGTTCAATACCCTCTTGCCTTAGCATAGAAACAGAGATCTAAAAAATTACATCCATTAGAATATACCAAATGTAACTGGGAACTTACAATTCACGGTTACTTTTGTATTTTTGTTTCTACTTGTAAAACCATTTTTATTGAAAGATGCCATACATATAGAAAAGGGCACACATTATAATTACGTAGCTAGATGAATTTTTACAAAATGATCACACCCACATAGGCACCACCCAGATCAAGATAGACCAGCACCCCAAAGTCCTCTTTGAGCTCCCTCCTTGCTATGAATGTTTGCAAAGGTAACCACTATTTTGATCTTAAGTCATCTGATATTGATTTTGTCTGTATATCTATTTAATAAAATGGAACCATACAGAACAAAAACAAACAACGTAGGTCCTGCAGATGCTGGAATGCCTCCTGGCCAGGCAGCAGGACCTGGTGCTTTTGATCCAAGAAACAGGTGCTGAGAGTGGAGTTGTGAGAGGAGTGGGGGATGCACCTCCATGGAGGCCCAGAACTCCGGGAGGGGAGGGGAGGGGATGGGATGGGATGGGATGGGATTGCCCACCCACCCTCAATGAACTGACTGCCAAGAGTTGCCCAGGAGGCACCATTTCAGAGTGGACCACCATCACCTGAAGATTAGGGACGATTTGGTTTTTTCTGTAACAGTGTGTGCATGGTGGGGAGAGTGGCAGCAGCTGATACATCACTTGTGAAAGTTAGACAAAGGCCCTTTTCAGACTTTAGAAGTAACCATGGTGTTTGGGAGTTTTATTTCAACAACTCATAGAAAGGAACCTGAAAGGGGGACTATTAGACTTCTTGTTAATCTGGCAGCTGGGGTTCTGGAGCTGTCTTCAACTCAATATGAAAATCTAAAAGAACGTGACTGATTAAGTCCATGAGGCAGATAAATCCAGCTACACATATAACATAACCCTTATCCAAAAACAGTATTTGAAGCAATGTCAGAGGCATTATAATTTAGTGATTAAAGGCATAGACTTTGAAGCCAGACAGGCTGAGACCATGTTCTAGTTCTGCCACTTGCTTGCAAGGTAATCTCGGTTATTCTGATGGGCAGATCATTTTCCAACCTTTTAAGCTCAATTTATACAATGGCTTGGTGTGGTTGATTAAAGAAATGGTGTTTGGAAACAGAAAATCGGAGTTCAAGTTCTTGTTGTGCCAATTAAGAGTGTGTCTTCGGCAAGTCATTTAACGTCTTAAATCCTCAGTGTTATTCCTTGTAAAATGGGATAATAAAACCCTATCTTTCAGGTTTGTAGGGAAGGTGAAATGTGGCAATGTCTCTGCGAGCGCTTTCTGAACTATTCAGTGGTGAGCCTGGTTACCCTGTGTGGCTGATGTGGTCCGCCATCCACCACTGCATCCCCCTGGAGCTTTCACCTACGTGCTCAAGCCTGCTCACTACCCGAGGGCTTTGTTCTGGTCCTGGGAGAGTGACCAGCAGCGTGTGAGACAAGCCACGGTGCTGGGAGCAGCCCTGAGCCAGCGGTGGGCAAAGTTTGGTGGATAAACAGCCCCCCTTGTAGGGTTGCCAAAGAAGTGGAGTCCACATTAGAACAAGATGACAAGAAGCTATTTAGAGTCTAAGCTGGTATTATGTGTTGTGATAATGGATCATTAATTCCAGGGGGGGATCATAGAAGGGTTTTAGAAGCTGGGGGAGGGGGAAAAGGTGGGATAGAGGAAGGGGACAAAGGGGGAATACACAGAGCCCTGTGCAGTTCTCAGAGCTTCCTCCTCTCCTGTCACCTCCCCCTCTCACTCCACCCGCCACCATGCTGATGCCTCCACTCCAGCTGCCCTCCCTGCAGCGGGCCTTTGCCTGGGTTGTTCCCCCTGCCTGGAATGCTTTACCCTCAGAGAGCCACTCGGTTGATTTCCTTACTTGCTTCAAGTCCTTGCTCAAATCTCTCCTTCTCAAGGAGACCTAACTACCCTGGCCACCTTATCCAGGCCGTATCAAGTCCTGACCACACACCTACCCTCACACTCTTGATCCCGTTCTAATTTTTCTTTTTTTTCCATAACACTTAATCACCTCTGACTTCCTATACAGTTACTTATTTACTGTGGGTATTGTGTGTCTCTCCTTCCTAAAATGTAAGCTCTATAAGGACAAGCACCTTTGTGTTGTCCACTGATGTATCCCAAGCACCTAGAACGGTACCCAGCCAGTGGTGAGCGCTCAATGAACATTCGCTTAAAAAATGAATGAATGGATGAATGAATGCCAACATTCATAAGCCCACAGGAACAATCAATGTGACACTCCACGCCTTCACTGTAACTTAGCGCCCTGTGCTTCCAAGGAGAAAGAAAAGGCTTCATTTTCTCTGTTTCCTGTCCCCCACTTCCTACACATTCCCCACTCTCCTAGTCCCAGTCTTGTCTGTCTTTTTTTGGGTCTAGCAACTACTGCCTTGTGAAAGTAGGCATTTTCTTCTCAGTTTGATTTCAAATGTTAGCGCTTTTGCTTGCCTGTGAAGCCGATGGTAACAGTTTATTTAATAACTGGACTGTCTCCCTTCTTTTTTTGGACACAGTAGATGCCATGAACCACATTTTGCTCTTGGTTGTTTTTGTCAAAGAGAAGGTAGGATCTGCTCTGTGATCAGCATTAGGTCTGGACCCTGCCCTTAAACTGTCAACATTGTGTTTACTTGATATATTTATAGTGTCTGGAAACATTTGCTTTAGTTCCAACAGTCAAGTTTAAGAGATAAGGATCTGAAGAAGAGAAAAGGATGGGATGGAAATCAGCCCATGTGTCAAATGCTGGGAAAGGACAGAGCTACAGGCTGGAGAGTAACAGAATCTTACTATACGGTGAAATCAGTAGTAAAAGAAAAAAGAAAAAAAAAAATATATATATATATATATATACACACATATACCAAAGCATTTAAATAAATCTAATATGTAAGCTGAGAACTAAAAGTTGTACTTAAATTCAAAGAGTAGCATTTAAAATTCTGATGCACCCTGGTGAGTGTTGTAGGGCTGAGTTTAGGATTTGATTAACTAAAAGATAACTAGCTCCATTTCCTGAAACCTAAAATCATAAGCAATTAAGTGTATGAAGAACATAGAAAATACACAGAGAAAATTCCTCAGGAACGCTCACTTTCAGTTTTTGTTTTTTTTTTATCATCCACCATACTTTTTTTTCACACTTTTTAAAATTGTGGTATATAATTGACATATAACAGTATATTAGTTTCAGGCGTACAATACAATGATTCAAGATCTGTATATATTGCAAAATGATCACTACCTAGTTAATATCCATCACCATACACCATTACAAAAACTTTTTTCTTGTGATGAAAATTTTTAAGATCTCTTAGCAGCTTTCAAATATATAATAAAGTATTATTAACTATAGTCACTATACTGTTCATTACATCCCCAGGACTTATTTATAACTGGAAGTCTGTACCTTTTGATCCCCTTCATCTATTTCAACCCCCACCCCCACCCCAGTAACCACCAACCTGTTCTCTGCATCTATGAGCTTGGTTGTTTTTTGGGTTTTCGGTTTTTTTAGATTACACATATAAGTGGGATGTACGGTATTTGTCTTTCTCTTTCTGACTTATTTCACTTAGCATAATATCCTCAAGGTCCATCCATGTTGTGGCACTTTGAGTCTGAAAGATAATAATCTGATGTAGTGAGAACATTGGCTGAGAGGACTCCATGGCACACCAGGAAGTCACTGGCTGACTGTGTCAGCTGGTAACAATATGGACAGACTGCACAGCTAACAGAAGAGTCACCACGTTTTGCCCTTCAGATCCAATAAACACGTAAGGATAGAACAGTTCAACATTAAATATTCTGTTTCCCCATCCATTCATCCATCCATCCATTCAGTAGATATCCAACACTTTGGATATCTACTGAAGGGCCAGGAAAATGAGCTTAAAATTATTGAAAAAGAAAAAAGAAAGAAGCAGTCCCTGGTGCCAGGAGTTCCCAGCAAAGTAAGAAAGATTAGTTGGAGAAAGTTCCAGGAAATGCAGCCCACGCTGAGAATGACTGGCTTGTCTGCAATGCACAGGCTGAAGTGAATGCAGGAATGAACACATCAGTATTTCTTCAGTGTTCTTGCTTTGTCACATCTATTTATTTACAGGGTTTCATATTTATATATTTATTTTCATCAAATTACTTTTTTTTTGGTGCTGGTTTTAAAATGTAACACTGGCAGAGTGAAAGAGGGTATGTCTTTTTTTTTCTTTATATTTTACCTTTTTTCTATTTTTTTGGCCGTGCCGTGCAGCATGCGGCATCTTAGTTCCCCGACCAGGGATCGATCCCATGCCCCGTGCACTGGGAGCACAGAGGAAGTCCACTGGACCACCAGGGAAGTCCCTGTATTTTACTTTCTTTAATCCCCTCCATGAAGCAATTCAGAGTCCAACCTTAGCTCTGAATTGCAACAATACCAAAATAGTCAAGAAACCAGTCCATTAATTAAATGCCTACTTCATAGATAAGAAAACTTATGTTTGGAAGCTTGCACAATGTCACCCACTGACATCTGTGGCAAGAATTTTTTTTACCTTTTTGTTCCTATTTAATCTAGAAAAATTTATGGGAATTTTCATAATGCTGCATTATTCTGGAAATGGGTGATATATTAAACCATTAAAAATGACTCAGTCTGACCCTGTCTATAGGGTACACAGTCAGCTCTAGCAAGAAACTTGTGGGAACATGTAAAAGAGATCAAGGTGACAAGTGCAGAGCCTGATAGAAAAGTCTAGTTTAAGATGCAAGAAAGTCAGCCGGCAGCATATGACCTGGTAATTTATGCTTAAAAACATATTAGGTGCTTTTCTACTATAGACTCTAAAACAAGTAAGGAAAGGGTTATTACAATGCTTCATCCCAGACTTCCTTCTTTTTCTTTCCTTCCAGTTTCGTTAGATAGAATTGACATACAGCACTGTATAAGCTTAAGGTGTACAGAATAATGCTTTGACTCACATACATCATGAAATGATTAGCACAATAAGTTTAGTGAACATCCATCATCCCATATAGATACAAAATTAAAGAAATAGAAAAAAATTTATTCTCTTAACAACTTTCATATACAAGATACAGCAGTGTTAATTATATTTATCATGTTGCGCATTACATCCCTAGTACTTATTTATCCTGTAACTGAGATTTTGTGCCTTTTGACTGCCTTCCTTCAATTCCCCCTCTCCCTACCCCCACCTTTGGTAACCACATATCTGATCTCTTTTTCTATGAGTTTGTTTGCTTGTTTTTGAAGTATAATCGACCCATGACACTATGTTAGTTCCTGTTACACAACACAGTGATTCGATATTTCTATATATTTCAAAACAATCACCACAATAAGGCTACTTACCATACAAAGATATTACATAATGATTGACTATATTCCCCACACTGTACACTTCATACCTGTGACTCAGCTATTTTGTTACTGAAAGGTGGTACCTCTTAATCTGCCTTACCTGTTTCTCTCCTCCCCCAACCCCAACAGTTCCTTCTTATTTGGAGTTAGTCTGTCTGGAAATTCCTGGACAATGGGAACTTTACTGTATCACTACTTTTGAAATGGGTGAATGAGCAAACTCACGGAGAATTTGCAATAAGATCTAAATCCTTATAATGACCGACCCTATGGTCCTCGATGCATGGCTCCGTCTTTCCTAGTGCCCCCCCACCCCACCCCGGCCAATGACTGACCTCTAGCCATGCTGCTGTTCTTCCTATTTCTGGGCTGCATTAAGCACTAGCCCACCTGGGGCTGGGAGCCTTCCCACATGCTGATTCTCCCAAATGCTGGTTCTCAATCTCAGTACTACCGCCTGAAAACTGGGGACCTGAAAATTCTTTGCTGTGAGAGGTTGTCTTTTGCACTGTAGGAAGTTTAGCAGCATCTCTGGCCTCTACCCACTAGATGCCAGCAATGCCACAACCCCCCTCCTACACCTTGCCCAGCTGTGACAATCAAAATGTCTCTAGACACGGCCAAATGTCCCCTGGGGGCAAATGTACCCAGATGAGTACCACTACTCTAGCTGGTTCCAGCTCACCCTTCAGGTTTCAACTTAAATGTCCCCTCCTCTAAGAGGCCCTCCCTCGTTCCTTAATCTAAAGTAAAACCCCTTATCAATCTCCCTTTCATACCATCCCAGTCCTTTCCTTGATAGACATTTGCACAATTTGTAATTACATACATATTATCTTATTTACTTGTTTAATGCCTCTCTAACACCTGCTGTTGGAAGCTCAATGAGGGCCATGACTGCATACTTCATTTGCTGTCATAAACTCAGCAGCTAGCACAGTGCCTGACACACACAAAAAAGATGCTCAGTTAAAATTGTCTAAGTACATTATACTAACATTTCAAAGGATTCTGAGGTCACAGTTATTTTGTATCCAAAGTCCCTAGATAGACCCCAATCTTTGCAGGGGTAGGTATTTATATTCTAGGATGTATGATGAGTGATTGGCTTTTGATCCATTGCCCATTTCTGCCACTTACCTACCCAAGTTGGGTTAATCACTTCACTTCATTGACTTACAGTTGTCTGCTCTGTAAAATAAAGCAGAGTTATAGTAAGGAGTAAGGATATTGTTTATAAGGTATCTGTCACATAGCAATTGCTCAGTAAAATGGCACATGTCATCAAATATTCTTCTTAATATTGATAATGACAGTCCTGTCCATCCTGGGCCTTAGCAATCCAACCACACTCAGCTACTGCCATCCAGCCTCCAACCAACAAGCCCAGTTCCAACAGCCAGGCCAAGGCTACTAGAGACCCTGCAAATGAGCAGGGTGAGTAGTTCACTCTCCTGCCTGAGCCTGGTATGCAACATGCCCCACTGAGCCCAGAGCCCGACAAATGGCAGTCTGTCTCTAACCCCAGGCATCTTTGTTCAGCCTGTGTAACCTGGCTTTTGCACAAATTTCTTGGCTTGCACATTATCTTCCTTTCCAGGACAAATTTTCCCCGAGACCCACCCATTTTTATTAGGGCTCAAACACGCTCCTAGATATTTCTAGCCCCCTCTGTATGTCGATAACCATAGTCGATGCAACAACACAGACCAACCCAAACCACAGCAACATCACCACTAGAAACTCCCCCGCTGCCCCCATCCAGTAATCACACCCAACGCTGGTCCTGCTACTGATGTGAGCCAGAAGTCCCCTCTGGAGAGTAGGAGATTAATAGCAGAAGCACTGCAAACTGGGACAGATTTGAGGAAAGGCATGTGGATTATCTGGAGAAGGAGGGATAGGGTTGGAAATTGCTGACTCACAGCCCCTGGCATCCACTCCCTGCTTTCTCCGCTCTCTCACCTGCTGCAAAGGTCCCAGGGGATCCCCTAGCCAACAGATGATGAAGAATCTGTGGCAAAGTCTTCGAAACACATCCACAACCTTTAGAATAGTTCAGCATAGCCATAACTCTTCCTATATTTCTGAAAAGTCGAGTTCATTTCCGGATTGAGGTCAACGACCTGTGTGTGTCCTGACTTAGTGTTTCTGGCACAGCATTTCAGCAAACTCTTCCTTGTACTTAAATTCACTAGGTGGGGCTGACATAAGTCAGTAAAAAAGGTAAACCCTTTTCTGATTGAGCAACACGTAATGCCAGTCAGAAGGAAAGCTGTTGACACATCTTCCTGGGCTAGAGAGCAAAGAAGAGCAACCATTACCCTTGGATTCCCGTTAGCTTTCTTTCCTCTATGACCTCTTTTCTGTACAAGGTCAGATAGTAAATATTTTAAATTTTTCAGTCCACATATAGTCTCTGTTTCTTCTTCTTCTCCTCTGTCTTCTATTTTGTCTTACATCCTTTAAAAATATAAAAACCATTCTTAGCTCCCAGGACACACAGAAATAGTCCCACAGGCCGTAGTATACTGACCCTGCTCCAAACTAACAATGCACAAATTTCTGAGTAACAGCCTTCAATGTGACAATTCAAGCCAAAGTTCATTCATTTTATTTGGGATATTGTGCTCATTGAGGAAATTTTACCAGTGAGCACACTACCCCAGATAAAATGAATGGACTTTGGCTTGAATTGTCAGTTTGAAGGCCCACTTATGAAAACTCCTAAGTAATTGGTAATTTGTTGAGCTTATACTTAAAATTTGTACGTTTTACTATATGAAAGTTTTATCTCAATTTTTTTGTTTTAAAGCATTTTTAGTACTTTTTTATTTAACCTCTATCTCATCTACCTTTTTATTTCCAGAACCATGCCCAGTTGAAAGTAGGCACTCATTTATTCTGTTTTATGGAGAAAAGGAGAAGCAGGAGGCTGGATGGTGGTCGAGGGAGGAGGGGAGAAAGAGCATTATTGAATAACCCATGGCTAAAAACCAAGACAGCTCATAACTGAATGGCCAGATCTCTTGAAAATCACCTGTTACACAGGCAAAATGAAGCGCCTATGGACATCTGGTTCTAATAAACAAGTAAGATTTCATAGTTGATACATCTGTGGTTACAAGGGTTCATGCAAGTCCTCTGGGGCAGCATAACACATGGGTCCCCGACAGGTTTCTCAGGACTGTGACCCTGTAAGCTGTGACCAATTAGCCTACTAAGCCAGGAGAGAGTTCTAAAATTCAATTTGATATCATTTTAATACGCATAAGAGCTCTGTGAGATTCCATAAAATTTGAAGTGTTACAGAGTTGTATGTAAAAGACACTTTTATAAACCTTAAGATTCAAGGAAAGAGGGATGGTAGACTTCCCTGCAGAGAATATTAGATGTTCGAGGGTTAAGGGACCCCTTGGCTCTGGAAATCAGAGTCTGGAAATCACAAAGGTGCAAGTACTGGGCTGGCCAAAAAGTTCGTTCGGGTTTCTCCGTGACATTTAAGTTTGTTGCATTTAGGTCTAACGTGTCAGATTTATAACAATTACTCAAACACTTGGGAAGGTTTATTAGTCAAACAACATTTTAGAGATAAAGAACTGAAATATATTAAATATTTAAATGCAGTGTAAAATATCTGAAGATGTTTAATTAACAAATCTATAAATAGAACCAAATATTAGTCAAAGACCCTTACAAGTGATTGCAAAACTTTGGTTTACAAACAAAATAAGATTTGTAAACTGAACTTTAAAGTTTAAGGAAAAACTATGATTTTGAATCTGTAACTATAATAAATTTATTATTAACTCTTAAAGCTTAACCAAACTCTGAATAGTCTTTTCTGCACTTAAAACAGCCCTTAAGTACACTGAGAAATTCACACCTAACACCTCCATCACCAGCCTTAATTCTTCCTACAGTTCCCCTTATGACATGATTTATACACATCTCAGAATTTCAGTTACCTCTTCTGGACAGTCATTTATCACTGTGCCTATAGGCACTAATTGCAAAAATTCAAATTGATACTTATCAATTTGACATCCAAGAGGTGCTTAGTAATTTAAAATCAAGTAGTAATTTAAAACTAAGATATCCTGGTGCAATAACATAAGTTCTAAAATTGAGATAAAATGCAAAATAACTAAAATTTTGAGAAAACAGCTCAAATTAATCTGCTAATTTAGAGCTTCTTTGTGCCACAGAAATTTAGCCATACAAGTTGGGAATTTGACCAATCGGCATAATATACTGCCTTCTATAAGCATAGCCTGCTTATAGAATGCATATTGCTTTCTATAAGCTTAGCCTGTCTCCAACTTCTGGAAGTTTAAATTTAGGGACCATTAGAAGAAACACCCCATCTAACATATTCTGACAAGAAGATATAGCAATAAAATAGAAACTAAATATATATTATATCTATAGGCAGTTTTGAGATCCTTTTTTCTAATCTGAAAATGTTTTTTAGAATAGGAAAATAGTGCTGTTAGCTTTGAGTTATTTTCTAGTAATAATAGTTTTTAAAGCATAAAATAAATACATAATGTTGCAATGGGTGTGAACATCTTCTGTAACTGTAGAAGGGCATGGTAGTCATAAAATCTTTTTTTTCCCCAAAACAAAATTAAAGTGTGTGAATGGAAGATGTCTCCAATAACCAAGAACAAGGACAGAGGGATAGCCCAATTAGCAGTAAAGAAAAAGTCTTTACACCATGTATGTATAAATTTGTTTTTCCTTACTATAATTCAGGGTTTCTTAGCTATCTAAGTCATAATTGTATATAATAAAATTTAGGAATAAAAAAGGAATAAAGAGAAACTTCTGCCTTTTGCCACCTTCACAGTAACCAGTATTAAACTTGTCCTCCTGACATAAACAACTATAAATGACAAATAAATAAGGCAATTATTTTCAGACATTGAACCTGAGGCAGCACAGGACTCAGAACCTTGAGACAAGGGAAGCCCACAAAATGAGTGACACATTCACCCTGGTTCTTTCCCTAGAAAATCCTTCCAAATGATAGGGGCCAAGAAGTGGAGCCCAAGCAGATCATAGCAGTCGTCTGAGCAGAAGAGGCAGAGACTGAAGTTCAGGGCTGCTAAAGGTCTGAAATGTGTAGGAAATAATACCAGAGGGCAGAGAACCACAAAGATGAGTTCCTAGAAGTCTGCATGGGAGTTCCCAGCAGATCCTAGGCTGGGGACAGGGATGTACATATCAGGGCAAAACTCCACAAGGCCCCACAGAGAGAGGCTGCTGCTGGGCTGTGTGCTGAATGAAGGCACCAGAAAACAGCTCAGTGCTGGAAGGCTTTGGAGTTCTAGCCCTTGCCAGGCTCTTTGAGCACCTCCTGAGGCGGCAGGAAGGCCATGTGATAGCAGGAAGTATCATGCCCTCAAGTGTGGGGCATTTTTTAGAGCAGAGGTTGGCAAAACTTTTTACAAGCCCGGACAGTAAATATTTCAGGCTTATAAGTCATATGATCTCTTTCCCAACCTTTCAATACTGTCAATGTAGCATGAAAACAGCCACAGACAATATGCAAATAATGAGCATTGTTGTGTTCCTATAAAGCTTTATTTATAGACACAAAGATGACCTAAGTGTTAGAACTGGCAGACAAGGACATAAAAGTAGCCATTATAAATATGCTTAAAGACTTAACAGAAAAGATAAACACAGTAAACAGGTAGGAAATGTCAGCACAGAAATGGAAATGATAAAAAATAACCAAATGGAAATTCTATAACTGAAAATTACATTACCTGAAATAAAATACTCATGAGATAGGTTTAACAAGCAGGCTAGAGACTGCATAAGAAAAAGCCAGTGAGTTTGAA
Organism: Lipotes vexillifer; assembly: GCF_000442215.2. Lineage (NCBI taxonomy): Eukaryota > Metazoa > Chordata > Mammalia > Artiodactyla > Lipotidae > Lipotes > Lipotes vexillifer. The sequence continues at coordinate 1,351,886 of NW_006787800.1, forward strand.
GACAAATCAAAATAAATCATCCAATTTGAGGAAAAAGAGAAAAAATGGTAATGGGGCAATACCAATGATCTAACATATGTGTAATGGAAGTATCAGAATGAAACGAGAAAGCGAACAGAGAAGGAAAAAAATATTTGAGAGAAAGATGGGTGAAATACTTTCAAATTTAGATTTTTAAAAAGTCAATTTACAAACCCAAGAAGCTCAGTGAAACCCATGCAGGATAAACACAAAGAAAAATACACCAAGACATACTATCATCAACATGCAGAAAGATCCAAAAAATGAGGAGAAAAGTCTTAACCGAAGCAAGAGAAAAAGATGCATTACATTCAGGGAACTATAATACAAACTCAAAATGACTTCTCATCCAAAACAATCGTGACAAGAAGTCAGAAAATGAACCATTAAAGAGCTGCAAGAAAAAAAAAAGAAAACCCACCACCATCAACTCAAATTTCTAAATCCAGCAAAATTATCATTGAAAAGGGGGGGAGGGCATAAAATAAAAACATTTTCTGATCAATGAAAACTGAAAGAACTTGTTGTCAGCAGACCTACACTGTAAGAAATGCTAAAGAAACTCTTCAGACTAAAAGAAAAATGAAACCAAGTGGGATCTCAGATTTACAGGAAGGAATGAAGAGCGTGGAAAATAGTAAATATGTAAATATATTAGAAGGCTATTTTTTTTCTTAGTTTCTTTAATAGACAAATGTTTAAAGCAAAAGTAGTACTGCTGTAGTGTATGGGGTTTATAAAATCCAAAGAAGTAAAATACGTGACAGCATTAGCACAAAGATGGAGTAAAAGAAATTATACTTGTAAATTGTAAATTTCTTCCATTTTACATGAAGTGCTACAATATTAATTTAAAATGGACTGTAATTTTTCAAAAAAAGAAGAGATTTTTAAAAATAATGTTAAAATATTCAATTAAACAAAAAGTGGGAAAGTAGAACCGCAGGCAAATTCATTTCACCTGCCTTCACTAATCAAGGTTGTTTTAAGACTTGCATGTCCTCCAAGCAGCACGATACCCAAACAATAAGATGTTTGCCTGAGTTGTTTTCCAGGAACTTGGAGTCAGCTCTGTCAAGTTCTAACTTAGCTGGTTAGGACTAGATGGAACCACTGACCCTCCAACTGGGCATGTGTATGTCCGCTTGGTGACATTTTGACATCAGTGGGCCAAAAACTCCACCCTCAGATTGTGCTAAGCACCTCCATTTTTGAACATGCAGAGGCCTAAAAGATATATCATGCAAACAGTAAGTGTAAGAAAGCTGGAGTGGCCGTATTAAAATCAGTCAAGATAGACTTCAAGAAAAGAGGCATTTCATAATGATAAAAGAATCAGTCCACCAGGAATACATAATCCTACATATGTATATGCCTCTGATATTAGAGCTTCAAAATATATGAAGTGCAAACTGACAAAACTAAAGGGAGAAGTAGACAAATCCACAATAATAACTGGAAACTTTAATTACTTTCAGCAGTTGACAGAACAAGTAGGAAAAAAAAAAAAATCAGCCTGACCAACACCTATCAAATAACTATTGCACCTGGTCTTCTTTCTCTCAGAGGCACCTAGTGTAAGCCAATATACACAGAATGAATTAGAAAATTTAAAATCATTCAGTACAATTTTTCCAATACAAATTTTTATAAAATACTATTTTCTTATCACATCTTTATTTTCATAAGGTTCTTGGAGCTGCTGATTTAGCTCACCCAATATACCAAGAGTGTTATGGACTGAATTGTGTTCTCCAAAATTCATATGTTGAAGCCCTAACCCTCGGTAAATCAGAATGTGACCGTGTTTGGAGTCAGGGCCTTCAAAGAGGTGATTAAGTTAAAATGAGGCTGATAGGGTGGGCCATAATCCAATCTGACTGGTGTCCTTATAAGAGGAAATTTCGACACCCAAGAGTCACCAGGGATATGCATGTGTAGAGGAAAGACCATGTGAGGACACAATGAGAAGGCCACTCTGTGCAAGCTAAGGAGGGAGGCCTCAGAAGCAACTAAGCCTACCAACACCTTGATCTTGGAATTCTAGCCTCCAGAACTGTGAGAAATAAATGTCTGTTGTTTAGGCCATCTAGTCTGGTTCTTTGTCACAGCAGTCCTGGCAAACTAATACAGAGAGCCAGTGGTTGTTGTCAAACTGAATAGCCAAATCAGAAAAAAATCAATTCAAGTTGATTGTTAGTACATGTCCTCAAGTCAACCATCTCCCCTCTGCATTCCAATCCCATAACTAACTGACAAGACATGAAGCCCTAAGTTTCTCACCTAGTGAAAACACTGCTCCCTCTGTAAGCCCCTCTTTCAGCATCTGCTTTGTTCTCACTGAACGCTCACCAGGAGAAGTGCAGTTTTTTTGTTTTTTGGGTTTTTTTTTTGCGGTACGTGGGCCTCTCACTGTTCTGGCCTCTCCCGTTGCGGAGCACAGGCTCTGGACGCGCAGGCTCAGCGGCCATGGCTCACGGGCCCAGCCGCTCCCCGGCATGTGGGATCTTCCCCGACCGGGGCACAAACCCGCATCCCCTGCATCGGCAGGCGGACTCTCAACCACTGCGCCACCAGGGAAGTCCCGAGAAGTGCAGTTTTTGACAGTGGAAGTGGACAAATCAAGAGAGGTCATTGGATGAAAATTGTCACCATGCTCACTCATGCAATACAGTACTACAGAGGAAGTCAGGACATTTGAACTTGGGTTGGAAGGCTCCATGTTTAATGTAGTCCATGAACAGGAATACACGGGGAAGACACACGGCAGATTTATAGTGCCTCGACTAAAGAAGGTCTTGACACCCAGGACACTATGCCACATTAAGAGCTAGAGCAAAGTACTGGTATGATCTTCAAGCAAACAAAAGGAAGGAAGAAAGGAAGGAGGGGAGGGAGGAAGGAGGGGATAAGTGAGAATATAAGAAAGGAAGACACACTACTACTCATATCTTAACCCAGGTGTGTGCTCAGTCGACCTGAATGCAGACAGGAGACAGAATTTTAGAGAAGGTGGTGTATCTAGTCCAACAGTCACATTTATAAAAGTGGAAGCTTTTATAAATTAGGAATTAAGTGGCAGGAGCAGAACTGGGCCTAGACTGAGGTCCCTACATGCCCAGTCTTCTCTCCACATTTCCAAAGGTGTGACGTGAAGTCACTGATGTGATAATCTTGGGTTATAAAATGCAGATAAAGACAGTTTTCTCTGATACTACACTGACTCCAGTAATGTAATATTTAGCACCAAATGAAGAGCGAGGATATTTTAATGAATAACAATAATCCAATTACACTGTAATGTACAAAGAGAAGAGTTTTTATTCAGTGTTTCCTCTCATCTGTTAATGACAGGCTATTTCTGAGACTGAAAATAAGATAAAAGTCCAACATAGCAATAAACTAATTACAGATTATTTCTGGTGTCACAAAGTAGTAGCTATAGAAGTATTGACAGAGAAGAGATTCCAGTGAGGGTGAAATTCTGAGTGGTGCTGGGGGCTGGGCTGGGGGAGCAGATCAAGGCTGCCCTCACTGGATTGGCACTATCAGGCTCTATAAATTTTCAAAAGCCCATCTAGACTGAGTGGTGCTTAAAATGGGACATAGGCAGGCAGGCCAAACCACACAGACCGAGGGATCAGAGTCGGCATGAACTTCTGGCAAGGTAGGGCCATGATTGAGGCCAGGTCAGGTGACTGAATTCAACAATCCTGCCGCCTCAATAAAGATTAAAAGATGAATTAGCAAAGAGCTCTCTCTAGAATCAGCAGCTCAGTCTAAAACACTCATGGCCTGTTCCCATGAGTCTAGTGATCTGTAGAAATGACTTTTCACAAAGACAAGTATTCATTTATGTGGTAGTGGATGTAAGGTGTGAAAACATAAATCATGACTTATATTTAATGATTAAAGGTACTTAGTGCTTCCCACTTTAAATACACTTTCAAAATGTGTTCATTTTCGTTTTATAAAGAGAATGCTGGAACTCAGAGATATGAAGTGGTTCTGTAGTACGTAAAACGGCCAAGACAAACGAGTCTCTCTAAGGCTTAATCTGAAGGAGGTGGGGTCAGAGGTTACAGTCGGGCTGCTGCATACAGTTGTACAAGCAGGCCTATGGTCAGCTCCCCCCAAAGCAGAGCTTCAGACAATCAGTTACTCTATCCTGAGGAACCCTTTGACAACTCTTATGAAATGTGTCTCAGAAACTTCCATGGAGGCTTGTGGAGGCAGCAGAGCATTTATTCACCGAGCCCTGTCCCCACTGGTCAAGGGTTGCCTCGTAAAGCATTAGTCCCTCCACCCTCCTGCCCCTGTGTTACTCCTCCCTGCCCTCAGTCTCACCCTTCAATCTTGCACACGTGAGTGCCAAAAGGGCTCCTATGGACATCCCCATGAGGAGACTCACAAAAGCCCCCAAACAAGAAATGAGAGGCCTGGGTGATAGAGGAGGCACTACTCAGGGGCACCTGTGTGAAATTAGTTGACGCCTGCACAGAACCGGTCACTGCAGCTGTGGCTGGAATAAGAGGTGAGGCCAAGAGGATTTGAGATAATACGCAAGTGTCCACTACCCAAGTACACTCAGTCGGGGGGTGAGAGGGGCTGAAATTCATCCTGTGCTCTGCTCTCCATGGCACACACGTGGGTGCGGGCTGCAAACCCCCTGGAGGCAGCGGCTGGCTTTTCTCATTCACACAAAGATGCCATGTGGGGTAGCAAAGGTCCTGGCTGTTGTGCACCAGCTGTTGCATAACAGGCTAGAACCTTAATTTCAATGTTCAAAACTCTAAAATAAACAAGAAAAAGAAATAAAAGCCATCTAAATTGGAAAAGAAGAAGTAAAATGATCTCCGTTTGCAAATGACATGATCTTATATGTGAAAAATCCTAAACACTCCACACACCCATACACAAACAAAACTGTTACAACTAATAAAAGATTTTAGCAAAGTTGCAGGATAAAAAATTAATATACAAAAATCACTTGCATTTCTATACACTAGCAGTAAACTTTCTGCAAAAGAAATTAAGAAAATAATCCCATTTATTACAGCAGCAAAATTTCTCATGGGTTGGAAGACTAAACATTGTTAAAATGTCCATACTACCCAAAGTGATCTACATATTCAATGCAATCCCTATCAAAATCCCAATGGCAGGGACTTCCCTGGTGGCACAGTGGTTAAGAATCGACCTGCTAATGCAGGGGACACTGGTTAGAGCCCTGGGCCGGGAAGATCCCACATGCCGCGGAGCAACTAAGCCCATATATCACAACTACTGAGCCTGCGCTCTAGAGTCCATGAGCCACAACTACTGAAGCCCGCGTGCTTAGAACCCATGCACCACAACAAGAGAAGCCACCACAATGAGAAGCCTGCGCACCACAACAAAGAGTAGCCCCCACTCACCACAACTAGAGAAAGCTCTCATGCAGCAACAAAGACCCAAGGCAGCCAAAAGTAAAAATAAATAAATTTATTTTTAAAAAAAATCCCAATGGCACTCTTAGCAGACAAAGAAATAACCATCCAAAAATTCATAATGAATCTTAAGGGACTCTGAATAGCCAAAATAACCTTTAAAAAGAACAAAGCTGGAGGCCTCATACTTTCTGATTTCAAATCATGCTACACAGCAACAGTAATTAGGATGGTGTGGTACTAGCATAAAGACAGACATATAGACCAATGGGACAGAACAGAAAGCCCAGAAGTAAACCCTTACATATATGACCAAATAATTTTCAAGAAGATTACCCTAAGGAAAGGGTAGTCTCTTCAACAAAGGCTGTTGGAAAACCTGAATATCCACACGCAAAAAATGAAGTTGAACCCTTCCCTACA
>NW_006787800.1:1357856-1447967 GCF_000442215.2 Lipotes vexillifer
TCCCTACACCGAATGCAAAAATTAATTCAAAATGGACTAAAAGGGGTTGTGGAATAAGATGGTGGACTAGGAGAACGCGGAATTCACGCCTCCACACAACTAGGGCACCTACCAGGTACCGGTGGGAAACCATGGGCACCTAAGGGGATGGGAGGAACCCCCAGTGACCGGGTGTGGGGTGTGGGAGGAGTGAAGGGGGAAGAGAAGTGGAGGCAGGACGGGACTTGCGCCACTGAGGGGCGGCTGGGGGAGGGGAAGGGATCCCACGCCAGGAGGGGTTAACTAGGGGACCATTGGGAGGGCAGAGATCAAAAGGGAGCATGGCCAGGTTTCCCCTGCCCACTTGGGCCCCCAGGAACCTGCTGAGATCCCAGGCCTGATCCTCTGCCCACTGAGGCCCCCTCCAGCCACGCAGGTCCTGAGGGAGTGGGAGGGAGGGAAGGGGGAGCAAAAGTAAAGGTCGGACTTCTGGTGGCGGGGAGGGGGGGGAGAGAAGGAGTTCCTACACCCAGAAGAACCCACCCACTGGTAGGGGTCCAGCGGGGATGGGGGGAGACCCTGGGGGTGTGTGCAGAGGAACGGAAGGGAATGCAGCCAGCACTTGCCCTGTCCACTTAGGCACCAGGGAGCCTCGTGGGCTCCTGGGCCTAATCATCTGCCCTGGGAGCCTCCCTCCTGCCGTGAAGAGCCCAAGCCCCGCCCCTATGCCCCTTCACCTCTACACTCAGACACCCCCTCTTAGACCCCCTCCAATGTGCTGGGCCTAAACCCCACCCACACACCCTCACCCAGGGCCTTACCTCCAAACTCCGGAACTCCACACTCCAGATGCCTTCCTTTGGACGTGCTGCCTCTCCCCTTCCGTGCAGGTCCTAAGCAGAGCCCCCAACCCATGCTTGAATATCGCCCAGCCTAGGCCCCGCCCCCAAGGCCTTTTCCAGCTGCAATGGGTCCTGAGCCTAGGCCCTGCCCCAGGCTGAAATGTCACCCCCCACCCGCCTATGTCCTGCCCCACCCTAAACTCCGCTTCGGCCTAAGTTCCACCCCTGCCTAAACTCTGCCCCCATAGCCAAGGCTTTTTTTTTTCTTCTTCTTTTTTCCTCTTTTAGATTGGGGTTCCATTTTACCTTGTTGATTCACTGTTGTTCATTCACTTATATGTTTATTTTTTCTAATAAATCTTTTATTTTTCTAATTTTATTTTATTCTCTATACTTTGTTATTGTTCTCTCCTTTTGGCTTGTTCCCCCCAACATTTTTTTCTTTCTTCTGTTGTGGTTTTATTTTACCTTGTTGCAGTTGTTTCAATTATATTTTTAATTTTCCTAAAATATTTTTTAATCTTTCTAATTTTATTTTGTTTTTTATTCTTTGTTATTGTATTGCTCCTTTTTTTCTTTCTTTCTTTCTTTTTTTTTTTTTCTGCTGTGCCACACAGCTTGAGGGATCTTGGTTCCCAGGCCGGAGATTGGGCCCAAGCTCCTGTGGTGGGAGCTCCAAGTCCAAACCACTGGACTAACAGAGAACCTCAGACCCCAGGGAACATTAATTGGAGTGAGGCCTCCCAGAGGTCCTCATCTCAATACCAAGACCCAGCTCTATCCAACTGCCTGCAAACTCCAGTGCTGGAAGCCTCAGGCCAAACAACCAGTAAGACAGGAATACAGCCCCATCCATCAAAAAAAAAAAAAGAAATAAAATAATATGTTACAGGTGATGGAGCAAGGTAAAAACCTAAAAGATGAAATAAATGAAGATGAAATAGGCAACCTACCTGAAAAAGAATTCAGAGTAATGATAGTAAATATGATCCAAAATCTCAGAAACAGAACAGAGGCACGGATGGGGAAAATACAAGAAACACTTAACAAAGATCTAGAACTAAAGAGCAAACAAACAGTGATGAACAACGCAATAGCTGAAATTAAAAATACTCTAGAAGGAATCAATAGCAGAATAACTGAGGCAGAAGAACGGATAAGTGAGCTGGAAGAGAAAATGGTGTAAACAACTGCCAGGGAGGAGAATAAAGAAAAAAGAATGAAAAGAATGGAGAACAGTTTCAGAGATTTCTGGGGCAACGTGAAACGCACCAACATTCGAATTATAGGGGTCTCAGAAGAAGAGCAAAAGAAAGGGTCTGAGAAAATATTTTAAGAGATTACAGTTGAAAATTTCCCTAACATGGGAAAGGAAATAGTCACCCAAGTCCAGGAAGCACAGAGTCCCATACAGGATGAACCCTAGGAAAAACACACCAACACACATATTAAGCAAACTAACAAAAATTAAATTCAAAGAAAAAATATTAAAAGCAGCAAGGGGAAAACAAAAAAATAGCATACAAGGGAATCCCCATAAGGTTATCAGCTCATTTTTCAGTGGAAACTCTGCAGGCCAGAAGGGAGTGGCAGGACATATTTAAAGTGATGAAAGGGAAAAACCTACAACCAAGATTACTCTACCCAGGGGCTTCCATGGTGGCGCAGTCGTTGAGAGTCCGCCTGCCGATGCAGGGGACGCGGGTTCGTGCCCCGGTCCAGGAAGATCCCACATGCTGCGGAGTGGCTGGGCCCATGAGCCATGGCCGCTGAGCCTGCACATCAGAGCCTGTGCTCCACAACGGGAGAGGCCACAACAGTGAGAGGCCTGCATACCGAAAAAAAAAAAAAAAGATTACTCTACCCAGCAAGGATCTCATTCAGATTCCATGGAGAAGTCAAAAGCTTTACAGACAAGCAAAAGCTAAGAGAATGCAGCACCACCAAAACACCAAATGCTAAAGAAACTTCCCTAAGCGGGAAACAGGAGAAGAAAAAAACCCACAAAAACAAACCCAGATCAATTAAGAAAATGGTAATAGGAACATACATATCGATAATCACCCTGAATGTAAATGGATTAAATGCTCCAACCAAAAGACACAGACTGGCTGAATGGATACAAAAACAATACCTTATATATGCTGTCTACAAGAAACCCACTTCAGACCTAGGGACACATACGGACTGAAAGTGAGGGGATGGAAAAAGATATTCCATGCAGATGGAAATCATCAGAAAGCTGGAGTAGCAATACTCATATCAGATAAAATAGACTTTAAGATAAAGACTGTTACAAGAGATAAGGAAGGACACTAAAAAATGATCAAGGGATCAATCAAACATAACAATTATAAATATTTATGCACCCAACATAGGAGCACCTCAATACATAAGGCAAATGCTAACAGCCATAAAAGGAGAAATCGACAGTAGCACAATAACAGTGGGGGACTTTAACACCCCACTTACACCAATAGACAGATCATCCAGACAGAAAATAAATAAGGAAACACAAGCTTTAAATGACACAATAGACCAGATAGACTTAATTGATATTTTTAGGACATTCCACCCAAAAGCAAAAGAATATGCAATCTTCTCAAGTGCACACAGAACGTTCTCTAGAATAGATCACATTTTGGGTCACAAATCAAACCTTGGGAAGTTTAAGAAAACTGAAATCATATCAAGCATTTTTTCCAACCACAATACTATGAGATTAGAAATCAATTACAGGAAAAAAAAAAACAGTAAAAAACACAAATACATGGAGGCTAAACAGTGTGCTGCTAAATAATTAAGAGATTACTGAAGAAATCAAAGAGGAAATCAAAAAATACCTAGAAACATATGACAATGAAAACACGATGCTCCAAAACCTATGGGACACAGCAAAAACTGTTCTAAGAGGGAAGTTCATAGCAATTCAAGCTCACCTCAAGAAACAAGAAAAATCTCAAACAATCTAACCTTACACCTAAAGCAGCTAGAAAAGAAGAACAAAGAAAACCCAAAGTTAGTAGAAGGAAAGAAATCATAAAGATCAGAGCAGAAATAAATGAAATAGAAACAAAGAAAACAATAGCAAAGATCAATAAAACTAAAAGCCAGTTTTTTGAGAAGATAAACAAAATTGATAAAACTTTAGCCAGACTCATCAAGACAAAAAAGGAGAGGACTCAAATCAATAAAATTAGAATTGAAAAAGGAGAGATTACAACTGACACTGCAGAAATACAAAAGATCATAAGAGACTACTACAGGTAACTATATGCCAGTAAAATGGACAACCTGGAAGAAAGGGACAAATTCCTGGAAAAGTACAACCTTCCAATATTGAACCAGGAAGAATTAGAAAATATAAACAGACCAATCACAGGTAATTAAATTGAAACAGTAATTAAAAGTCTTCCAACACACAAAAGTCCAGGACCATATGGCTTCACAGGCTAATTCTGTCAAACATTTAGAGAAGAACTAACACCTATCCTTCTCAAACTCTTCCAAAAAATTGCAGAGGGAAGAACACTCCCAAATTCGTTCAACGAGGCCACCATCACCCTGATACCAAAACCAGACAAAGATACTACAAAAAAAAGAAAATTACAGACCAGTATCACTGATGAATATAGATGCAAAAATCCTCAACAAAATACTAGCAAACAGAATCCAACAACACATTAAAAGGATCATACACCATGATCAAGTGGGGTTTATCCCAGTAAGGCAAGGATTCTGCAATATACACAAAACAATCAATGTGATACACCATATTAACAAATTAAAGAATGAAAACCATATGACCATCTCAATAGAAGCAGAAAAAGCTTTTGACAAAATTCAATACCCATTTATGGTAAAAACTCTCAAGAAAGTGGGCATAGAGGGAACCTACCTCAACATAATAAAAGCCATATACAACAAACACACAGCAGACATCATTTTCAATGGTGAAAAACTGAAATCATTTCCTCTAAGATCAGGAACAAGACAAGGATGTCCACTCTCGCTATTCCTATTTAACATAGTTTTGGAAGTCCTAGCCATGGCAATCAGAGAAGAAAAAGAAAAAAAAAAAACAGATTGGAAAAGAAGAAGTAAAACTGTCACTGTTTGCTCATGACAGGATACTATACATAGAGAATCCTAAAGATGCCACCAGAAAACTACTAGAACTAATCAATGAATTTCGTAAACTTACAGGATACAAAATTAATGCACACAAATCTCTTGCGTTCCTATACACCAATGATGGAAAACCTGAAGGAGAAATTAAGGAAATACTCCCATTTATCATTGCAAAAAAAAGAATAAAATACCTAGGAATAAACCTGCTTAAGGAGGCAAAAGACCTGTACTCAGAAAACTATAAAACACTGATGAAAGAAATCAAAGATAACATAAACAGATGGAGAGATATACCATGCTCCTCAATTGGAAGAATCAGTATTGTGAAAATGACTATACTACCCAAAGCAATCTACAGGTTCACTGCAATGCCTTTCAAATTACCAATGGCATTTTTCACAGAACTAGAACAAGAAATTTTACAATTTGTATGGAAACACAAAGGACCCCAAATAGCCAAAGCAATCTTGAGAAAGAAAAAATAGAGCTGGAGGAATCAGGCTCCCTGACTTCAGACTATACTACAAAGCTACAGTAATCAAGAAAAGTATAGTACTGGCACAAAAACAGAAATATAGATCTATGGAACAGGATAGAAAGCCCAGAGATAAACCCACACACATATGGTCACCTTATTTTTGATAAAGGAGGCAAGAATACACAACAGAGAAAAGACAGCCTGTTCAATAAGTGGTGCTGGGAATACTGGACAGCTACATGTAAAAGAATGAAATTAGAACACTCCCTAACACCATACACAAAAATAAGCTCAAAATGGATTAAAGATCTAAATATAAGGCCAGACACTATAAAACTCTTAGAGGAAAACATAGGCAGAACACTCTATGACATAAATCACAGCAAGATCCTTTTTGACCCACCTCCTAGAGAAATGGAAATAAAAACAAAAATAAACAAATGGGACCTAATGAACCTAAAAAACCTTTTGCACAGCTAAGGAAACCATAAACAAGACCAAAAGACAACCCTCAGAATGGGAGAAAATATTTGCAAATTAAGCAACTGACAAAGGATTAATCTGCAAAATTTACAGGCAGCTCATGCAGCTCAATATCAAAAAACCAAACAACCCAATCCAAAAGTGGGCAGAAGAGCTAAATAGACATTTCTCCAAAGAAGATATACAGATTGCCAGCAAACACATGAAAGAATGCTCAACATCATTAATCATTAGAGAAATGCAAATCAAAGCTACAATGAAATATCATCTCACACCAGTCAGAATGGCCATCATCAAAAAATCTACAAACAATAAATGCTGGAGAGGGTGTGAAGAAAAGGGAACCCTCTTGCACTGTTGGTAGGAATGTAAACTGATACAGTCACTATGGAGAACCGTGTGGAGATTCCTTAAAAAAACTAAAAATAAAACTACCATACGACCCAGCAACCCCACTACTGGGCATATACCCTGAGAAAACCATAATTCAAAGAGAGTCATATACCACAATGTTCATTGCAGCACTGTTTACAATAGCCAAGACATGGAAGCAACCTAAGTGTCCATCAACAGATGAATGGATAAAGATGTGGCACATATATACAATGGGGTATTACTCGGCCATAAAAAGAAACGAAATGAGTTATTTGTAGTGAGGTGGATGGACCTAGAGTCTGTCATACAGAGTGAAGTCAGGAAGAGAAAAACAAATACCATATGCTAACACATATATATGGAATCTACAAAAAAAAAGAAAAGGTCATGAAGAACCTAGGGGCAGTTTCTACTAGAGAATGGACTTGAGGACACGGGGAGGGGGAAGGGTAAGCTGGGACAAAGTGAGAGAGTGGCATGGACATATATACACTACCGAATGTAAAACCAATAGCTAGTGGGAAGCAGCCGCATAGCACAGAGAGATCAGCTCAGTGCTTTGTGACCACCTAAAGAGGTGGGATAGGGAGGGTGGGAGGGAGGGAGGGAGATGCAAGAGGAAGAAATACAGGATATATGTCTACGTATAGCAGATTCACTTTGTTATAAAGCAGAAACTAACACACCATTGTAAAGCAATTGTACTCCAATAAAGATGTTAAAAAAATAAAATTAATAAAATATTTTTCTCCTGAAAAAAAATAAAATAAAAAACAAATGGGACCTAATGAAACTTAAAAGCTTTTGCACAGCAGACAGACAGACCCAGAATCTGTCTTACAGAGTGAAGTAAGTCAGAAAGAGAAAAACAAATACAGTATGCTAACGCATACATGTGGAATTTTAAAAAGCAGTACTGATGAACCTAGTGGCAGGGCAGGAATAAAGACGCAGATGTAGAAAACGGACTTGAGGTCATGGCGGGGGAAAGGGAAGCTGAGATGAAGTGAGAGAGTAGCACTGATGTATATACACTACCAAATGTAAAATGGATGGCTAGTGGGAAGCTGCTGCAGAGCACAGGGAGGTCAGCTCGGTGCTTTGTGGTGACCTAGAGGGATGGGATAGGGAGGGTGGGAGGGAGGCTCAAGAGGGAGGGGATATGGGGATATATGTATATGTATAGCTGATTCACTTTGTTGTACAGCAGAAACTAACACAACCTTGTAAAGCATTTATACTCCAATAAAGATGTGGGGAAAAAATGGATTCAAGACCTAAACATAAGACCTAAAACTATAAAACTCATAGAAGAAAATATAGGCAGAAAGCTTCAGGACCTTGGAATTGGCAATGATTTCTTGGACATGACACCAAAAGCATAGGCCGAAAAAGCAAAAGTAGACAAATGTTATGATATCAAACTTAAAATCTCTGTGCATCAAAGGAAACAATCAACAGAATGAAGAGGCAACCTACTGAATGGGAGAAAATACTTGCAAATCATATATCTGACATATATAAGTTGATAACCGGAAAATGTAAGAAACAACAACAACAAAAAGCAAATGCCCTAAGTAAAAAATGGGGAAAGGACTTGAACAGACAATTTTCCAAAGAAAATATAAGAATGGTCAACATGAAAAGATGCTCAACATCATTAATCATAAGACAACCCAAGATCAAAACCACAAGATTATCACCTCATACCCACTAGGATGGCCACTGTAAAAAGAACAGAAAATAATGTGCTGATGAGGATGCAAAGAAATTGGAACCCTTGTGCACTGTTGATGGGAATGTAAAATGGTGTAGCCATTATGAAAAACAGTATGAGCCATTATGAAAAACAGTATGAGGATCCTTAAAAAATTAAAAATAGAACTACCATATGATCCAGGAATTCTACTTCTGAATATATATCCAAAAGAATGCAAAGCATTCTATCTTGGAGAGATATCTGCACACCCATGTTCATGGCAGCACTATTCACAATGGCCAAGAGGTGGAAGCAACCCAAATGTCCATCAACAGCTGATTGGATAATGAAAATATGGTATAAACATACAATGGAAGATGATGCAGCCTTAAAAAAGAATGAAATCCTGTCACATGCTAAAACATGGATGAACCTTGAGGACATTATGCTAGGCAAAATAAGCCAATCATGAAAGGACAAATACTGTATGTTTCCACTCACATGAGGTATCTAAAGGAGTCAAAAATCACAGAAACAGAAAGCAGAAAGGTGGTTGCCAAGGGCTGGGAGGGAGGAATTAGTGGTTCATGGATATAGAATTTCAGTGTTGCAAGATGAAAAAATTCTAGAGAGCTGTTGCACAACAATGTGAATATACTTAACACTTTCGAGCTGTACACTCAAAAGTGGTCAAGATGGAACATTGAATTTTATATGTTTTTGATCACAATTTTAAAAAGACCAACAAAACGAAAACAATACCTAAAATAATATAACTCAGAATTTTTAAAGAAATAAAACAATTGGTGAGGATGACGGAAATGACACCCAGTCATGAGACTTATACACAGTTCACTCTCCATAAACATGCACAACAAATTCTAAAAGACACAGAGCATGTTTCGATATCCTCTTTAGCTCCTCTTTCCGAAAATTCTTAGTGAAGAAACTAGTTACAGTTCAGTCTGGTTTCTCCATATGACACACGAAAGTCTTATGCCACTCAGTCATTGAGAAATCTGTTTCTTGCTTTGGGATCTTTAGGAGTGCTTTCGGCGAGTTAGCTTTGCTTCTTCGCTTGTTCACAGAAAAACTTTGAAGTCTGAGTTTGTGTCAGCTGGTCATGAGGGAAGGCTTTGTCCATCCCTGGCTGTGAATCACTGAGCTCTGGCCCTGCATCTGTGGCATCTGGAGGCACGTCGTACTCTCTGCAGAGCATCATTTTGCAGCCAGGACCAAGTGGGTGTGGGGTTTCAAACCCATTTTGGTTATGAGAATCACTTCCTACTTGGAGTGAAAGCCAGTAATAACTTCCCTGTTGACTGTGTTACTATTAAAACATTTTTCTCCCTCTTGCTTCCTGCCCTCCTGCCAACAGTTGCTAGGAGTTGGGACAAGCCTATTTCCTCATCCAATGTTGTGTGAGTCGTCACAAATTGTCCAAAATGATACAGATAGTCATAGTTGGGACCAGAACTAGAATCTAGGTTTTTCTGACTACACATAGGATATTGTCTCAGCTATACTTCTTGGCTATAGTTATGGGTCTTTGGTTAGTATGAATTCCAATTTTCCAAGAGTTTTAAGTTTAAAAGATTATTTTCTGGGACTTCCCTGGTGGTCCAGTGGTTAAGACTCCATGCTCCCAATGCAGGGGGCCCAGGTTCGATCCCTAGTCAAGGGAACTAGATCCCACAGGCCGTAACTAAGAGCCCGCATGCCTCAACTAAAGATCCTGCACGCAGCAACGAAGATCCCGTATGCCACAACTAAGACCCGGGGCAGTCAAATAAATAAATAAATAAGTATTAATTTTTTTTAAAAAAGGTTATTTTCTTGGGACTTCTCTGGTGGTCCAGTGGTAAAGAATCCACCTTACAATGCAGGGGACATGGGTTCGATCCCTGGTCAGGGAACTGAGATCCCACATGCTGCAGGGCAACTAAGCCCACATGCCTCAGCTAGAGCCTGTGTGTCGCAAACTACAGAGCCCACGCGCTCTGGAACCCACGTGCCACAACTAGAGAAGAGAAAACCCGCACGCCACAACTAGAGAGGAGCCCAAGCACCACAACAAAGAGCCTGCACGCCGCAACGAAAGATCCCGCATGCCTCAACGAAGATCCCGTGTGCTGCAACAAAGACCCAACGCAGCCAAAAATAAATTAAACAAATAAATAAATAATAAATAAACCTTTTTTAAAAAATAAATAAAGATGATTTTCTTTAAATTATTTTTAAAGACTAATAGGGAAAAAAAAACTAACCAAAATAATAACACTCATTATCACTATTTTATACAGGTAGGAACAGAGAGGAAAATTAACATTTATTCAGCATCCTATCTGACAGACCTGTACATACTTTATCTTATTTAATCCTCACTACATTGAAGGATATTTATTATTATGTAAATACTTTTCCCTATACTTGACAGAATGAAAGAAGTCAAGTAAAGTACATTTATTCACATCATACTCTGGCTCCCATCCCTCCGTGGTCAAAGACAGCCTCATGGAGCGTCATTCTCTTGTATTTCAGTTGTGCATCTGTCACCATGTCTTGGTGAGTTCCTGGAGACCTCCCACACAACAAGAACAGAGAGGTAACAGGTGAGCCAAAGATACATAAGACAGCTGAGTCCAGGCACTGCCCAGGTCACACCTACACCTCTGGTTGCCAATGCCAGATGGGGCACAAGAGGTGTCCCATATACCCACCAACTACAAACACATATCCAGACAGTCCATACTTCTTAATTCTATCCTTCATCCAGCTGTCAAATTGCACCACCATCTTCTGTGTGCCTATCAACACATGATACCCAATTCGTGTTTAAAAATGTATGAAAATAAGAAGAATCTTCAAGATATTAATATTTCCATAACCTATCATTTTTCTCAGTCCAAAATATTAGTGATATCTAAACATGGATATTTTCAAAAGTGGTCCTCTTGATTTTAATTATCTTTTTGAGCAAAAAAAAAAAGAAATAGTAAAAATAAATAAGCACTTTTCAGAGTTAAAAAATAAAAACTGTAGCCATGAGGAGTCAGCAAACAATTGAAAGGTTGATCTTTATCTCACTGAATCATAATTCTGCAGTGTACACTAGACAGCTTGGGGGTAAAAAATGCCAAGCAAATATGGGGATGAAAAATTCCATCAGACTGGAAAAAATAGCTTTCAAGAATGTGTGAAAAATTAGGAAACACACATTTGAGTTTCAACACAGGCAATTCAAAAGTAAAATTATGAAGAGAAAAAAGCAATCTATGCTATTAACTATAGCTATCCTATAGTATTCTACTACATATTAGCAGATTAAGTAGATGATTACTATTGGCTATGAAGTAGATATGGAACTCTAGAAAATAAATGGAGAAATCATTAAGCTCTAGAAATTACTACAGATGCAGCTGGATCATATTTTTAAATAAATAAGGTTTCACACATACTCACATTTCCATGCCCTCTGGTCTTTTCAGATTAAGTCATCCAGGGCATTTTTCTTTGCAGCTTCAGGGCAGGCACTATCTGGCAAAATGAAAAGGACAATGGAGTCAAGTGTTTGGCATTTCAGGCCTTGGCTGGCATAGAGACAGATGACTTGGGAACATGCATTCTCTGAACTGGAGAGACAGAAAGCTAAAGAGAACTGAATTTACTCAAGAGCTATTGAGAGGGAGGAATGGGTAGGATTTGTTAATTAATTTAGGACTGCAGTAGAGGCCAGGGAGAAGTCAAGGGTAGTTCCTGGATTCCTCTCCTGGGTAACCAGATGGATGATAGTATCATTCACTGCAGTTTGAACCATGGAAGGAGCTGATGGATTGTGGGGCGGGGGTGGGGGTGGGGGGGCAAAAAAGCAGCATGAGGCCAGGGGAAGGGGGGAAGGATTCAGCCTTCAGTCTGGGACAGGTTGAGATTGAGCCATCAGAGAGAAGCTGCTCAGTCAATGGCTTGATTTCTGATGCTCAGGAAAGAGATTTCAACTGGAGACATTAATTTGGACGAGATTAATATAGAAAATAAGAACCTACGCAAGGGATGAAATTGCCCAGGAAAAGTGTATGGAATAAGAATAGAAGGTGACCCAGGACATACCCTGAAGGAACACCAATATTTAAAAGATGGAGAGGTACAAAAGAGCCCTCAAAGGAGACTTCGGGGTATTCAGAGCAGTAGGAAGAAAACCAGAAGATGGCGGTGTGACAGAAGCTACAAGAAGAACATACTTCAAGAAGAATTGGTCATCAATGTCACATTCTGCTAAGAGGTGAAAACGGAAGTTGAAAAGTGTCCACTGGACTTAGCAATACAGAGTTGTGACCTTGATAAGAAGCATTTCGTTGGCATGGTAGAGCAGAAACCAGACGCCAGTGGGTTGAGGAGTAACAGGTGACAAAGACAGCACAGACACAACTGCTGCTTATATCCACTCAGCTTATATCCAGGGACAGTAACTACCACATCCTGGAATGTATCCCTTAGAGCAGGGGTCCCCAACCCACGGGCCATGGACCCTATTACCAACCAGGCCCCACAGCAGGAGGTGAGCACCGACCCGAGCAAACTTCATCTGCCGCTCCCCAACGCTCACATTACCGCCTGAACCATCCCCACACACACACCGTTCCCCGCAACCAGTCCGTAGAAAAATTGTCTTCCACGAAAATGGTCCCTGGTGCCAAAAAGGTTGGGGACCGCTGCCTTAGAGCCATCGCATAGAGGGAATGAGTAGCTGAGTGATGAATAGACAGTGGATATAACTCATCATGGTAATTTTCATATTAAAAACATAGCTTGTTGTTGAATTGAAAGGCAATAAATACCACTCATTAAGTAAACATTGACTTGCAGTGTATTAGGCAGAGCCAGAGTAAAAGCTGGGAAAATCAGCTGTTCTTTTATTCCTCTATTAACTGTAAATCTTACCCCTAAACAATTTCATTTTCAGATCAGTACTAGAGATAAAAAAATTTTAAAAAAACAACAATCTCTACCAATTCCCAAACACGTCAAGTTGTATACACTAAATATCTCCAGCTTTTTGCATGTCGATCATACCTCAATAAAGTGTTTTTTTTTTTAAAGTTCTCTACCAGTTATCTAAATCCTCAGGTAAAAATGTCAATAGAATTGATGGGCAGTCTTAAGAAATGTTACACTGTAAGAGTATAAATACTCTAGGAACTTCCTCTTAATTCATTTAAAGGAATCATAAATATAATGAATCATATACATGTCATATATTCAAAAGAGAAGTATTTTGCTGCTTCTTTCCTTTAGAGGTGGTGCTAAAGCACAGGGAAGGAAGGGTATTCTGGGGCTTTGAGCTCCTAAAAGACCAGGCCCATTATCTGCCTCTTTTCTGTATCCCCAACAATATGGTAACTTCATTTGAATGAATGAATGGCTTGTTTCCTAAATGTACTAACATTAAAACAGCAAGAAAAAAAAGCATAATGAGGACCACTGACTCTCATGGATCTTGAATTTAATGACTTTCTAAGAATAAAAAGGGAAAAATCACATAAAATTAGAGTATACAATAATATACTGAGGCATTCTTTTCAGTTTAATTTTATTGGTTTCTAGATCTGGACTCTTTTTTCTGTGTTGTTTATAAATATAACAGAAAAAAAGAACTAAAGAAAAAAAAACAGCTGGTGCATTTTCTTTCAAGGCTCTACATGTTAGAAAGATTTACTTGCAAGGCACATTCATTGTACGCTGATACTTGACAGCCCTTCACTGAAAGAGCTAAAGGTACTAGAACTTGGGGAAGGCAGAAGCCTGACCTCTACAGAAGGCATTCCAGGTAGGGTTAGTCAGGTTCCGGCCCCAGCCAGAATCTTCTTTCATGATGGCAATTCTTCCTTTGTATCACCTGTGAGGCACTGAGTAACAATATGCTTGTAAATGATCCTTATTCCTCATGTATCAGTGGTTTAATACAATCTCCCAGGAAGGAGGAGACAAGGAAGAGAGTAAAATAAACCTTTGTTGAGGGCTTCCCTGGTGGCGCAGTGGTTGAGAGTCCGCCTGCCGATGCAGGGGATACGGGTTCGTGCCCCGGTCTGGGAGGATCCCACATGCCGTGGAGCGGCTGGGCCCGTGAGCCATGGCCGTTGAGCCTGCTCGTCCGGAGCCTGTGCTCCGCAATGGGAGAGGCCACAACAGTGAGAGGCCCACATACGGCAAAAAAAAAAAAAAAAAAATTAAAAAAAAAATAAAATAAAATAAACCTTTGTTGAAATACTGATTTGTTTCTGGGGACCTTTGACTATTGCACTTTATCACAAGAAACAATTCCTAAGAAAAAACATTGAAAGTGGACCCCTTCCAAAGAGAAAGAAAATGTACTGCCCCAAAATGTGTGGGATGAGGTAGGTTCATGCACTTGTCAATGAGCCATAAAATCATTCTTCTCTGGTCACAATCATAATGGGCCTTAGGAGAAATCAGTGAACCAAGGAAACTCAAGCCCACAGGGAGTGGCTTTTAGAGATGGGCTGTGTTCTGCCTCTTCTTCCTGGTCTCTTGTTTTGACTCTGCTGTGGAGGAAACTTGAGAGGGAAGAGAAGGAGAATTCTCCGTGAACTTATAAAGGATTCAGACCACACTGGCAGTTTATTTTACTGTGTTCAGACATGTCTCTCCATCCTCTCTATATCACACTCCCTTCCAGGTTCCTGCATCCCCAGATTTCCTTTTGATGCTAAGAAAAAGTGAGCCCCGTCTTAACCTTATGGTTTCCTTTACCTCCTTCCCATAACCACTGGGGTCACATCATTTCTTTGCCTCTAATCCTGCTCAGCTTTTCCCAGCCCAGTAAGGGAGCATCCAGTAGCAGTCTCCAGAGAAGCATAGCCTTCCAGTTCATACCCACAACTCCCAGGCTGTACCTAACTGCTGACCTCAGCCCCTCCCCTCCTCTCCTCATCTCTTCATGGACTGGAGTGAAGACAGCAGAAGAAGAAACAGCAATCACAGCCTCCTAATGGGACAGGGAGGGATGTCCTACAGAAGGCAGTGAGGATGTGGTCTCTGGGTGGAAGCTGGATGTCGGTGAAGACTTTGGGCATTCATAAGGCATGCAACAGAGGAGGGAGGCCAAATAATGCGTCACGATGCCTGCCTCCGTCAGAGGGCTCTGCCAGGCCTTTTCCCATTTGCATCCCAGACATAAAATGCTTTCAGAACAACGGTGCTCATAGGCTTTTAATGCAGAACCACCCATCCACACAGGATCCAGTAGAAACCGCTGGATATTTCTGGCACATGGACAGGGCCAACTTGGATTCTCCCTATTTGTGCTGTTCTGGGTGCTAGAATAGATACAACAGTGCACAATACAAAGACACCTCTGTCCTCATGAACCTTACATTTTTATAAAATCTATGTGAATTCTCTGACGGTTCACTCCCCACTCTCCTTCCTCCAAGCTTGCTAACCACTACTTTCCCTTTCAAAAATGATTCCTTTCTCTCTCAAACTATATCCTTCTCTGACCAAATTCCTCCACTTCCATAGCACCAGTTGTCACCTCTAAACACTCAAAACTCCACCTTCTCTGCTGGGATCCTAGACAATCCTTCCAACTACCAAAACAAGAGACCGAAGGTTTTCTCCTGAGTCCTGGGGTGAAGGACGTGGTCACACTCTCACCACCCACGTCACTGCTCTTCCGTCTCACCAAGGCGGTTTGTTTTCCAAGATTCACATTGAAAACTCTAAACTCATGTTTTATATCAACAGGGGCATGAACATCTGTGTTTGCTCATTGAGGGTCCAGTTTATGCTGCAAGCTTGATAAATAAAATTATTCAACTGGATTTAACAAACATGTACTGAAAACCTAAAATGAGCAAAACACTGTTTGGTCTGGAGACATACAGGCAAAAGGTGGATTTAGCTTAACGAGAAGACAACTGAGTAGAAATAATTTAGCACCACTTTGAAGTGAGGCCAAAGTATGAGTATAGAACCTCATATCGCTGGAGATATGGAAGGTTCAGGAAGTATCCAGGCAGAAGATAAACAGGCAAGGGTTTAGAAGATGACTTTAGAGATGATGAAAGAAGGCCGAATTTGAGAATTGCTGTGCAGAAAAAAGTAATGGGGATCATGAAACCCCAGATGTGAGGGAGTAAACGCCTGGCAGAAGTCAAAACCAAGGAGGTATGTTCCTTATGAGGAATATTCATATCCCTTACCCCCAAAAGGAGGCTTTCACTGAGGATTTTTGGTTTGAAGGGTTAAAGGGACCATAAACACGATAGTTTGTGAGGGCCTTGAAGGGTTAAAGGGACCATAAACACGATAGTTTGTGAGATTTCTAGAAATTGAGATATTCCAGAAAATTAACATTGTCACATGTACCATGCTGAAACTTACTGGTCTTTTTTTATTTCTTTCAAGTGAAATATAAAAGATTGTTCTTGGTAAGTAGGGTAGAATAACTAAACCATTCCCATATCTAACTAGAATCTAGGTAATATTTTAAGAATCAGGGAATCTTTATTCTAAAAGAAAAAAGGCTTAGGAAACGGCTAAGTGTTTTTATTTGGATAATTGTTTGTTTATTTGATGTTGTTTAACTAGGTAGCATATTTTCAAAATCTGAGGTTCTTTTTAATCCAGTAAATTTATGCTATTTTTATTCATCTCCATTCAATCATTTTATAATTCCAGAAGCTAGTTTCTCTTAACCATTTTTAAACTTACAATTTATCATTACTAATATGTCAACCTCACAGATTTCACAAGTCAATTTAACTCAAATATTCCCCTTGAAGCCCAGGAGAGCACCACACCCCATCCTATGCCTTTGTTCTATGGCACGTTACTACTGTCAAAGTACTTTCACACACATTAAATTATTTCATCCTCACAAAGACCCTGTGAGGAAAATAAAAGACACATTTTACAGGTAAGGAAACTGAGGCTTACACAAACTAAGTAAATTGCCCAAAATCACAAGCCAGTAAGTCAAAAAATTCTTACTCTGAGTTTTCTAGTCTTTTGCTCTTTCCACCATCCCACTGTGTCTCTTATCTTTCTGTGCACCCAGTTTCTGTACATTGGGCCAGAACAGGGCTGTCTCTATCAAAGAAGAATTATCAGCTGTGGCTTAAACACACCCTTCATACTACTCTCATTTCCCAGATATGCCAGCCAAACTGTACCCAGATCTTGTGCATGCATAAAAAGTGTGGAAGCAAAACAATACGCACCAGTGACACAGAGATACTTAAAAAAAAAAAGTCCAAAGTGTGTTTGTGAATAAATATGTCCACATCTCTTCTCCCAGCATACCTAGACTTGCTCCCAATGAGAACTGCAGCTCTGGGGAGAAGTGAATTTCAGGGTCACTAGACATTGTTCTGGGCCTAATGAAAAGAATGGGAAGACATTTCCCTTTCTACACATCTCTTTTTAAAGGAGAGAAATAGATGGAAGGAATTGGCCTGGGCCTCTGCCTCTCTATCCTGTGTTCCCTCCACCCATCAAAGTGTCAAAGGGCATAAATATTTTTAAGATTCTTGATACTTGTTACAGAATCATGCTGTCAATCATGCTTTGATAGGAAGCTGGCTCCTTGCATAAGGCACATAACCTATTCTGAAGATATCTGAAACTTTTTCACAGTAAAACGTGACTATCTGAGGAAACATAATAACAGTATTACCCATGCCCAACCTAAGGTTTAAAATGTTAAGGGTAAAACTTGAGGTATAGGAGAGACATTAGGGGGTATAGGGGCATATCTTACCCATCTCAGTCCTCTGTGCAGAAAGCACCCAAGAGAACCTCCTTTTATAAACGCAGCCTGCATTTGAAAGGGCTGCAAGAAAAGTGCTATCTTCAGAAACAAGCCAAGCTACAGATAAGGCAAGGAGACGAAGTAAAAAAATGGTAGAGAGGCTGAAAGAGAAGAGATTATTAATAACCAATTAGTGAAGAATTCTAGAGGAAGCAACTGGAAGATGAGAACGCGATAAGAAAGTGGGGAGAAGAGGGAGGAGAGAATGGATCAGAGGAAAGAAATCATGGGGAACTATTAAGAGTAGGGAGAAAAATACTTAATGACTTAATTTTGGTGGTGACCAATACCAATGGGCATTCCAATTTAAATAAAAATATCTTGATAATACCTTAATGTTGAAGGCTTGACTGGAAATGAAACAGCATCTCTAAGAGTTCCTCTGGATGACGGGTAGAGAAAGAGAACATGGCAGTGGTTCTCAACCCAAAGTGCCACTTAGAATCTCCTGAAGAGCTTTTATAAAATATAGATATCCAGGCCCCCTCTCAACCATTAAACTAGAATCACTGGGAGTAGACATGAACACTGGCAGTTTCTGGCAACAGGATTCTTTTTAAGATCCCCAGGTAACGCCAGGATCGAGGACCATTGACATGTGGCGGTGGTCCTTAAAGTTGGTATTGGACTACCAGTGTCACTGTAACCTGGGAACTTGTTAGGAATGCAAATTCTCAGGCATCACCCCAGACTCACTGAATCAGAAATCTGGGGGTGGTACCCAGCAATCCAAGTCTTAACAAGCTCTCTGAGTGATTCTGAGGCACGCTAACGTTTGAGAAGCACTGAATATGGGATGTGGTGGAGGTGGTGTCCACCTGCTACACAGAGGCAGCTATAGCCGTATCTACAAGTACCCTTCATGGTGAGCAGAAGTTATGTTCCCATCAGCATTCTATGAGAATTATTACTGCCAAAATCTTTTTACATGTAATTTTTGGCAGTTTGATAGGCAAAAAAAAAAAAAAAGAAAAAGAAAACTTTTCTGTCTTACTTAAGATTGAACACTTTTCATATGTTTATAGTTAACATAAATCTTGCATGCTACAGTTCAAACTGATTTCTTTGATTTTAGTCTAAAATAAAAATAGAGACTAGCCAGTTACTGTGGAGTGGAGGGGCAAACACACTGAGTAGTTGCAAGGGGGTAACAAAAGCTCCATCTAGCCTGCCTATGAAGGATATAGTGTTCTAGTTACCAACTTTTAGCCCAATAATATGAACATACACAATAACATTTGTTCATAGTCTCTATTTTTATGAAAAGAGACAGGGAACCACTCTCAAAAAAAATTAAGGGAAAGAAAACGAAGAGGAAATTCCTTAGATTAAACAAGCTTAAATATTGGAAGTATCTGGAGTAAAACACAAGCAGAAGATGTGGTATATATTTCCTGAAACTGTTAGTCATTAAGTGGAAGGAATGATGTTTCTGTATTTTCTTAAATAGAACTTGCCATAGTCTGGGTGGTCCATAAGTTTTAAATAATAGCAATTTGCTATCCAATCTGGCCTCATTTAGCTTCCTTTTTCACTTTAACAAATTGAATTTCTCCCAGTGCTTAGTTTGCAATTCACTCCAAAAAAGACAAAAAAAATCTAGCTAAGAACAAACATACTTAGAAAAAAAAAAAAAGGCAAAATAAAACAATAGCGGGACTTCCCTGCAGGGGGCCCAGTTTCGATCCCTGGTCAGGGAACTAGGTCCCACGTGCATGCCACAACTAAGAGTCCTCATGCCGCAACTAAGATGTCCACATGACGCAACTAAAGATCCCGCATGCCACAACTAAGACCCAGCACAGCAAAATAAATAAATAAATACATACATATAAAAAAACCAACAACAACAAAAAAAACCCCAATAGCTTCTTCAAGTTTGGGTTCAACTAACAAGTAAATTATTTATACAGAAAAAAAATATCTTCTTACTTCAACATACAAATTATCAATTCAGATATTTGTTACTGCTTACTTAGACTCATAAATGTTTCCTCCCTCTTTTAATAAAAAAGTACTCTGCTGCAAGATTAATTTTCTTACAGCAAAACTCAAAAGCTCTCAGTAACCTATCCCCCACTGCCACCCCCATGCAGTACAGACAAGATGTTTAGCAGAGATAGGCCACAGGGAATCAGCTCTGGGGAGACTACAGAAGAGAGAGGAACGTGGTAATCTTCAAAACTGTGAGGAATTCTGGAGAGACTACAGATGATTGTCAGCTGTTGGTGGAGAGGCAAGCAGAGGCAGAGTAACAGGTGAGAGAGTGCTGTTAGTTTCTGCTCTGCCTTTCTCAGATTTCTTTTGGACCACTGCCCACCCAATTACCACTGGGAGTCAGAAGGCAGCAACAGGAGCCCACATAAAGGTGGGAACGCTGACCAGCTGCCCTGAGACCCACTCTTCCCAGCCTCCTTGCCAGCCCACATAAGGGATAGTAGGTCACATCTGAGAGAACTGTCTTCTCCCTTTAAAACTTTAGAGGAGAACCCTTACCCTAGGAATGCCTAGTTGGGGGTGGGGGGAATGGCAACAGATGGGTGGTGGACTGCAGTTCTGGTGTCTAGGACTCTCTCCCTGGGGCTCATCTTCTAACCTCTTCTTAAAATCAGAAGAAAGCCATAAACCAGGGCCTGAGCCTTGGTGTCTCATCCTGGTACTTGATAACTCTAGGGGAACATCAGCTCACAACCTAAATACCTGAGGTTAGAACCCCTAGAGAAGGAACACCACATACTGCACAACATAGATCATATCAAGCAGAAATACTGGAATAAGCAGATTAAGAATTTAAAATAAGCACAACCAATGTTGTCAAAAGGTACTGGTAATATGAAACAGGAAAAAGTCAAAAAGATAGGCAAATTGAAAGATTAACTATTAAAAAAACACTCAAAGAAAGAATAGTAGATGGGATAAATAGCAAGCTGAATATAGCTAAAGAATAAACTGCAAAACTGAAAGAGCAGACTGAGGAAATTTCCTAGGAGGCAGAAAAAAAATAGGATAAAGAAATAAATATAGAAATAAAAAGTTAAGCAGGGACTTCCCTGGTGGGGCAGTGGTTAAGAATCCATCTGTCAATGCAGGGGACACAGGTTCTATCCCTGGTCCGGGAAGACCCCACATGCCGCAGCGCAACAAAACCCATGCGTCACAACTACTGAGCCTGCGCTCTAGAGCCCGCGAGCTACAACTACGGAGCCCACGCGCTGCAACTATGGAAGCCCACACGCTCTAGGGCCCACATGTCACAACTGCTGAGCCCGTGTGCTGCAACTACTGAAGCCCATGTGCCTAGAGCCTGTGCTCAGCAACAAGAGAAGCCACCACAATAAGAAGCCCGAGCACTGCAACGAAGAGTAGCCCCTGCTCAGCAACGAAGCCCCAAGGCAGCCAAAAGTAAATTAAAAAAAAAAAAAGTTAAGCATCATGGAAGATAAAAAGCAGACATGCTGACATACTGAAAATAGGAATCCAAAGGAGAGATAATTAAAGAGAGGAGAAAAAATATTTAAGGAAATAATAAAAATAAATAACCCTGAATTAAAGAAAGATGAAAGAACTCAGATGGAAGGAACTGAGTGCCAAATAAGATTAAGAACTCAGATATAATACTGGGAAATTTAAGCACATAAAAGATAAAGAAAATTCTAAGAGCTTCCAGAGAAAAAGAACATCTCCTATAAAGCTACAAGAATCGGATTTCTTAACAGCAACACTGGATCCAAATATTTGCAGATTTTCCAGATATCATTCTATTACTGATTTCTAATTTAACTCCCCTGTGGTCTGAAACATACTTTGTATGATGTGAATCCTTTTAAATGCATTGAGAGTTGTCTTATAGCTCAAAATATGGTCTATCTTGAGCAGACACTTTACCAAAGAAGATATATAGATGGCAAATAAGCACATGAAAAGATGCTCAACACAATTAGTCCTTAGGGAAGTGCAAAATAAAACAATCATGAAATACCACCACACACCAACACACATACCAAGTGTTGCCAAGGATATAGAGGACCTGGAACCCTCATGTACTGCTGGTTGGTTCAACAACTTTGAAAAGTAGTTCAGCAGTTTCTTAAACAGTTCAATATACAAATTGTAAAATTTCTTGTTCTAATTCTGAGAATAATACCATTGGTAATTTGATAGGGATGGCCTGAACTTGCAGATTGCTTGCTTTGGGTATTATAGTCATTTTCACAATATTGACTCTTCCAATCCAGGAGCATGGCATATCTCTCCATCTGTTTGTTTTCTTTGATTTCCTTCATCAGTGTTTTACAGTTTTCTGAGTACAGGTCTTTTGCCTCCTTAGGTAGGTTTATTCCTAGGTATTTTATTCTTTTTGTTGTGATGGTAAATGGGATTGTTTCCTTAAGTTCTCTTTCTGATCTTTCATTGTTAGTGTATAGGAATGCAAGATTTCTGTGCATTAATTTTGTATCCTGAAACCTTACCAAATTCATTGATTAGTTAAACACAAAAGACACTGAATAGCCAAAGCAATCTTAAGAAAGAAAAAATGGAGCTGGAGGAATCAGGCTCCCTGACTTCAGACTATACTACAAAGCTACAATAATCAAGACAGTATAGTACTGGCACAAAAACAGAAATATAGATCAATGGAACAGGATAGAAAGCCCAGAGATAAACCCACACACATAAGGTCACCTTAACTTTGATAAAGGAGGCAAGAATATACAGTGGAGAAAAGAGAGCCTCTTCAATAAGTAGTGCTGGGAAAACTGGACAGCTACATGTAAAAGAATGAAATTAGAACACTCCCTAACACCATACACAAAAATATACTCAAGATGGATTAAAGACCTAAATGTAAGGCCAGACACTATAAAACTCTTAGAGGAAAACATAGGCAGAACACTCTATGACATAAATCACAGCAAGATCCTTTTTGACCCACCTCCTAGACTAAGGGAAACAAAAACAAATGGGACCTAATGAAACTTAAAAGATTTTGCACAGCAAAGGAAACCATAAACAAGACCAAAAGACAACCCTCAGAATGGGAGAAAATATTTGCAAATGAAGCAACTGACAAAGGATTAATCTCCAAAATTTATAAGCAGCTCATGCAGCTTAATAACAAAAAAACAAATAACCCAATCCAAAAATGGGCAGAAGACCTAAATAGACATTTCTCCAAAGAAGATATACAGACTGCCAACAAACACATGAAAGAATGCTCAACATCACTAATCATTAGAGAAATGCAAATCAAAACTACAATGAGATATCATCTCACACCAGTCAGAATGGCCATCATCAAAAAATCTAGAAACAATAAATGCTGGAGAGGGTGTGGAGAAAAGGGAACACTCTTGCACTGCTGGTGGGAATGTGAATTGGTTCAGCCACTATGGAGAACAGTATGGAGGTTCCTTAAAAAACTACAAATAGAACTACCATATGACCCAGCAATCCCACTACTAGGTATATACCCTGAGGAAACCAGAATTCAGAAAGAGTCATGTACCAAAATGTTCATTGCAGCTCTATTTACAATAGCCCGGAGATGGAAACAACCTAAGTGCCCATCGTCGGATGAATGGATAAAGAAGATGTGGCACATATATACAATGGAATATTACTCAGCCATAAAAAGAAACGAAATTGAGCTATTTGTAATGAGGTGGATAGACCTAGAGTCTGTCATACAGAGTGAAGTAAGTCAGAAAGAGAGAGACAAATACCGTATGCTAACACATATATATGGAATTTTAGGGGAAAAAAATGTCATGAAGAACCTAGGGGTAAGACAGGAATAAAGACACAGACCTACTAGAGAATGGACTTGAGGATATGGGGAGGGGGAAGGGTAAGCTGTGACAAAGCGAGAGAGAGGCATGGACATATATACACTACCATACGTAAGGCAGATAGCTAGTGGGAAGCAGCCGCATAGCACAGGGAGATCAGCTCGGGGCTTTGTGACCACGTGGAGGGGTGGGATAGGGAGAGTGGGAGGGAGGGAGACACAAGAGGGAAGAGATATGGGAACATATGTATATATATAACTGATTCATTTTGTTGTAAAGCAGAAACTAACACACCATTGTAAAGCAATTATACTCCAATAAAGATGTTAAAAAAAAAATCTACAGACAATAAATCCTGGAGAGGGTGTGGAGAAAAGGGAACCCTTCTGCACTGTTGGTGGGAATGTAAATTGATAGAGCCACTGTGGAGAAGAGTATGGAGGTTCCTTAAAAAAAACTGAAAATAGAACTACCATATGACGCAGCAATCCCACTACTGGGCGTATACGCTGAACAAACCATAATTCAAAAAGAGACACGTACCACAATGTTCATTGCAGCACTATTTACAATAGCCAGGACATGGAAGCAACCTAAATGTCCATCCACAGATGAATGGATAAAGAAGATGTGGCACACATATACAATAAAATATTACTCAGCCATAAAAAGGAACAAAATTGAGTTATTTGTAGTGAGGCTGATGAACCTAGAATGTGTCATACAGAGTGAGGTAAATCAGAAAGAGAAAAGCAAATACCGTATGCTAACACATATATATGGAATTTTGAAAAGTGGCACTGATGAACTTAGTGGCAGGGCGGGAATAAAGATGCAGACGTAGAGAACGGACTTAAGGGCACGGCGGGGGGATGGGGACACTGGGATGAAATGAGAGTAGCATTGACATATATACACTACCAAATATAAAGTGGATGGCTAGTGGGAAGCAGCCACATAGCACAAGGAGGTCAACTCGATGTTTTGTAACGACCTAGAGGGATGGGATAGGGAGAGTATGAGGGAGGCTCTAGAGGGAGGGGGTATGGGGATATATGTATATGTATAGCTGATTCACTTTGTTGTACAGCAGAAACTAGCACAACATTGTAAAGCATTTATACTCCAATAAAGATGTGGAAAAAAAGAAAATTTCAACATACACCTCCCATCTGACCCAGCCATTCCACTCCAATGAATTATCCAAGGAAAAGGAAAGTATGTATATGTCTATACAAAGACTTATACGAGTGTTCACAGCAAATTTACTGGTAATAGCCAAAACCGGAAACAATCCAAATGTCCATTAACAACTGAATGGATAAACAAACTGCCATACATTTATATAATGGAATAGTACTGAGCAATACAAAGGAATGAACTACTGATACATGCAATAACATAAATGAACCTGAAAATACTTATGCTAAACAAAAAAAACAGAAAAGAGTTCATAGTGTTTGATCGATTTATATTAAATTCTAGAAAATGCAACTAATCTACAGCGACAAAAAGCAGGTAAGTGGTTGCCTGGGGATGGGGAAGAAGGGTAGGGAGGGGTGGGAGCAGGGTTACAAAACAGCAGGAGAAAACTTTTGGGGGACATGAATATGTTCATTATAGTGATATTATGATTACAGTAATGATTTTTAAGAGTGCATACATGTGCCAAGACTTATCGAAATGTACACTTTAAATATGTGCAGTTTCCTGTATGTCAATTATACCTCGATCAAGCTGTTAAAATGAAAAAATAAAAGTTACCAGAAAAATAAAATTGGTCTGAAAAAAATAGATGAGGGACTTTCCTGGTGGTCCAGTGGGTAAGACTTTGCATTCCCAATGCAGGGGGTCCGGGTTTGATCCCTGGTCAAGGAATTAGATCCCACATGCATGCCTCAACTAAGAGTCCACACGCCACAACAAAAAGCCTGCATGCTGCAACTAAGAGTCCACATGCCACAACTAAAGATCCCGCATATTGCAACAAAGGATGCTGCATGCCACAACTAACACCCAGAACAGCCTAAATAAATAAATATTCAAAATCAACAAACTTAAAAAAGAAGATAGATGAAATACAAACCCCAATTTTTTATTTTTAAAAAATGAGCAAATAAAAGAAGGAAAATTAAAAATAAAAATACATATTTATAATAATCTAGAATTAAAACTCTAGATAATATCAATGCAGTGGTGGAGAGGAGAAGCCAAAGGAAGATGAGACAACGTCTCTCAGTTGGAGTCCACTTGGGAGGCGGAAACACACAGCCATTGTTAACAGTGAGTATTGAACATAATTAAGGAACTGCTAGCCAGGTTGCAAAGAACTGGAAAATCAGAAAGGGAACCATTACCACCCCTCAAGCCTTCCTTTCCCCAGCAGTGGAGTCTGTGCCAGTAGCAACAGTTGAACCTGGCTTTCAGGGTTCCCGACATTCCCCCAGCCAGCCTCAACATGATCCACTGAGAGCAACACCACCTCCTCAGAACTGTTAGTCCTGCTCTGCAGGGCTCCTCCTCCAAATTTACAGATTTAAAAAATTTCCATCTCCTCTAATATTCTACAGAAATATTAGGGAAATACAAACACCACTTACTGAAGAAATAATTAAGGAATTTTCACTAATTTTTTAAGCAAGATAATAGCATTGAAGTTATGTTTCCCCCCCAAAAAAGTCCTCATCCCTTAAGGATTCAGGCTGAAATAGTTACAGATGAAATAATATAATGTCTGTGATTTCTTCAAAGTAATCTGACCAGAGGGATTGGTAAAGTAGGTGGGGCTATAGATAAAATAAGATTTGACAGGAATTGATCATTATTACAAGTGGATGATGCATAGTTCATTTACTTTTGAAATTTTCCACAATGAAGGGTATTTTAAAAAGCATGCACACAACCGTACTTATATAATAAAAACACGTACAAAAGAAGTATGACTATCAAGTGCATTAGCATGGTTGCAATTGCTGGGAGTGGGAAATAAAAGGAAATAAAAATGAATGAATAAATGAAACAGAAGAGTCTAGCACAGATCAATGGCCAAACTTTGCTATAAACTGAGGAGTACCATTGGCTTAACTTTTAGCACAATATAGGACAAAGTCCCAAGTCTTCAGATTGGCATTTTATGTCTTCTAGATTTGGATCTACCTTTTAAAACATTTTTTATCATTCACCTTGAAAATCTAACATTCCATCAAAATAGAATATTCACTGTGGATTATGTCCTCTGATTCCATGATGTAGCTCCTAATGGTCCTACTGCCCAAAACTCTGTGTCCATGTCCGAATCTCTACATAACAACTTTTCACTTGTCCTTCAAAGTCTAGCCCATGTATCACCTCCCACTGATGCCTCCCCAGTGCCCTTCTCTTCCAGTGGAGAGAAATCTATGTACAAAACAAAACAGAGGGCTTCCCTGGTGGTGCAGTGGTTGAGAGTCCGCCTGCCGATGCAGGGGACACGGGTTCGTACCCCGGTCCGGGAAGATCCCATATGCCGTGGAGCTGCCGGGCCCGTGAGCCATGGCCGCTGAGCCTGAGCGTCCGGAGCCTGTGCTCCGCGACGGGAGAGGCCACAACAGTGAGAGGCCCGCGTACCGCAAAAAAAAAAAAAAAAAAAAAAAAAACTAGCACTTCATCAGAATTTTGCTTAAGTAATTATCCTTTTCTAATTCATACTAAAGTTTTTTTGGTATTTACCGTCATTCTCAAGATCCAGTTCTTTGCAGTGTAGTATCCTAGGAAACGTACCAGCTATATTCATCTCTGTATCCCATTAGCACTGTCTCAAATATTGCAAGTGTCTCCTAAATGATCAATGAAGGAAGAAGAAAGAAAGGGTGGGAGAGAGGAAATAAAAAGATTGGAATGAATGAATGAACTGCATTTCAATTCACTGGTTCTTTCAAGGGAGAAAACTGATCAAAAAAAAAAAACCAACTCACTTAAAATCATAAGAATGATTTCATAACAAAAGATGTCATCACTTTTGTAACTATTTCTTCTCAGCTGTCTGGAGCTTCCTTTTTTTTTTTTTTTTAAGCATATAAGTGCATATATCAAACGGGATTAAAAAAATTAAAATGCAAGGTAAAAGCTGAAACACATGTTCAGAAGCCTTTTTGTTAGGACACTGTCCCTGCTTTACGCCCGAAACAATGGCAGCAACATGAAAGGGGTGGGGTGGGGTGGGGGTTAAGCCAGTTGCACTTGGAAGAGAGATGTGCTTCCCACTTCTTACTCCACCTCCCTCAGCTGATAGGCTCAGCAAGAGGCAAAAAAAAAAAAAAAAAGCCAGGAGGACAGAGAAAACTCAGTCTTCTCTGGGCAGTGGCATAGAGAGTTCTGGGTTCTCTGCCTGTCCATGGTTTTCCTAGGTCTGGGACCTTGGACACATCATTCAACCTCCAATCTTCTCTGCTGAGTCTCTTAATTTTAAAATGGGGCAACAGCTATTGTAGTCTCCATTGTTCTTGCTGACTGCCTTTTCTGAATTTTCTTTTAAATGACTTGATGCCTTTTGAGGGGAAAGGAGGCCGCTGCAGTTTCCTTGTTCAGAGGGGAATGGGTTGGAACCGCCAGGACACTCTTAAGGAGACTAGTCTCTGAAAGGAAGGTGGGCAAAAAGGAGGGATGGGGGGTCCAGGCGGCAATGAGGTAAGGAGGTGCCACAGAAGGGTCCCTCGGAGGCTTGGAGACCATCTGGCTTCCAGCAGAGCTGCCTCCAGACCAAGTGCAGTTCAGCCCTGGAGACATCTCTCCCGGCACTCTGAAGCCGCTGAGATTCTGACTGTACACAGGTGGAGGCAGCATCTGGGGACTTCCCTGTCTATACAGACCTGGGATGTCTGAAGAGACCGTCCTTGAGGCACAGGAAGTGCAGTGGGTGTGGCCCAGACAGAGTGGGAGAGAGAGCATGTGGGTCCATCACGGTGACAGGAGAGGAGGGGCTTATAAGCCTGGTGCTAGGCACCCCTTCCAGGACTTGCAGAAATACCTAGTGGGAAATGTGGGAAAGTGAGGGATGGGTGCAGGGGCTCAGGTCAATCAATTGCATTCTGGGGAGAAGAACCAGGGTAAATTAGATATTAAAAATTAATGATATTCACACACTACTATTATATAAAATAGATAAGGAATAAGGACCTACTGTATAGCACAGGGAACTCTACTCAATACTCTGTAATGACCTATATGGGAAAAGAATCTTAAAAAAGAGTGGATATATGTATATGTATAACTGATTCACTTTGCTGTACACCTGAAACTAACACAACATTATAAATCAACTGTACTCCAATAAAATTTTGTAAAAATTAATGACATTTCATTTTATTCCCCAGGTGGATGAAAGCAAGACTTGCTGCTGAAATCACTATGCACATCATGCCATATTTTGTCAATTCCAAGATCCATTACATTTGACCCTTGAATAAGGAAGGGGTTAGGGGTGCTGACCCTCTTCACAGTTTCACAGCTGAAAATCCATGTATAGTGAACCCTCCATGCCCCAGGATTCAACCAACAAAGGATTCTTGTAATACTGCAATATTTACTACTGAAACAAATCCATATAAGTGGATCCAGCAGTTAAACCCCTTGTTGTTCGAGGGTCAACTGTAGTTGTCAGCTGCACCATCAATTTAAATAAGTGTTGGGGGAAAAAAATTTATTTTACCCCAGCCATAATGCTAATCATAAACAATGATCATAAAACAAATCGTGACTTCAGACTGTAACAAAGAAGAATCAGAACTGAGGAAATATATTTTTACCATTTAACAAGCTTTACTGTTATTCAGCAGTATTAACAGTTAAAAAATTAACAGTGCTTTTAATGGTTTGATAATTGTAGAATTTCTCACACACATTACTTTTACACTTTGAAATAGTCATACACCGTTTTACATGAAATTTTTGCACAGAGGTAGGATGAAATATAAAAGATTTTGATCAATATTTCTTCCCAGTAATTAAGATAACTTTATTTTTAATGTAAAATATTTAAGGTGTAACTTTCAATAGGCAATAAGGTGATAATTCATACTCAAAAGGAAGGGCGAGTGACTTCCCTGGTGGTGTAGTGGTTAAAAATCCTCCTGCCGATGCAGGGGACACGGGTTTGAGCCCTGCTCCGGGAAGAGCCCACATGCTGCAGAGCAACAAAGTCTGTGCATCACAACTGCTGAGCCTGTGCTCTAGAGCCCGTGAGCCACAACTACTGAGCCCACATGCCACAACTACTGAAGCCCGTGTGCCTAAAGCCTGTGCTCTGCAACAAGAGAAGCCACCACAATGAGAAGGCCACACACCACAACGAAGAGTAGCCCCCGCTCGCCACAACTAGAGAAAGCCCACGCGCAGCAACAAAGACCCAATGCAGCCATAAATAAATAAATAAATAAATAAATAAATAAATAAATAAATAAATAAGAGAAAGACAAATATCCTTAAAAAAAAAATTAAAAGGTAGGGTGAAAGTACATATCTTATTGTATTTTTTTTGGAAAAGCTTTCTAAATGTTTTATTTGGCCATTAACTGTTGCTAAAATTTTATCAGTTTATTCTCTATGAAAATGTAGATGTATCCTAAATCAAATATTTAAGTAACATTTTACTGGAAACAAAACGCTATGTGGTTATATAAATAAGACTTAAAAATGAGATGTAGCCCACATACTGTAGAATATTAATATTAAAACAGATATATTAAATGGTGAGAAGATAATTTCTATTATATTTATAGAAGGGGTTAAACTTTGGTTAATTGGGGGATATGAGGAAAAGAGAAATCTCTTCACAAAACAATTGATATTTTATCTGTAAAAATCAATGATTATTATGTCTTATTCCAGGTAATGCAAAGATAATAATAGTTCCTTAAAATTTATAATTATAGCAGATATAGAAATATTCACTTACAGTTGAAATTTACTTTCAAAAACTATAGTATGCATATGTAATAAAAATAAATGCATTTCCTACTATTACGCATAACTTCCATCAAAGGTTAATAGTTATATTATTCTAGAATCATCAATATACAAGTATTTCAGTATCAAACAGTTTATAAACATGTTTTCAATATCACTTTCTCAGAAGGGTCTTTTCTGAAACTATCTCCCATATGAGGATATATGTATATGTCTAGCTGATTCACTTTGTTATAAAGCAGAAACTAACACACCATTGTAAAGCAATTATACTCCAATAAAGATGTTAAAAAAAATCTAAAAAAATTTTTTTAATTAAAAATTTAAAAAAATAAACTGCATCCTCCTCTCCTTATTCCTTTCCATAGCACTCCTCTACTGTCCTAAGACATCATAACTTAAAGTTATGCATTAATTCACACATCTCTTTATTTAACACCACTTTCTTTCTACCCAACCTGGCTGTAAACAGAGAGAGAACTATTCTGCCTTTTGTTCACTTTTTTGTCCCAGCACCTATCACAGTATTGGGCACCTAGTAGGCAATTAACTACTACTCATTAGATCTCTTCATATTTCCCTAGTACCTTTACTTTGCTCCTTTTCCTGCCTCTTTTCCCTTTTTTAAAAAATTATTTTTTATTGAAGTATAATTGATTTACAATGTTGTGTTAGTTTCAGTTGTAGAGCAAAGTGATTCAGTTACATATATATATTTTTTTCAGATTCTTTTCCCATATAATTTATATACAGTAGTATGTATGTTACTCCCAAATTCCTAATTTATCCCTCTTTCCCATTTTTTTTTTTTTTTTTTTTTTTTTTTTATGCGGGCCTCTCACTGTTGTGGCCTCTCCCTCTGCGGAGCACAGGCTCTGGACGCGCAGGCTCAGTGGCCATGGCTCACGGGCCCAGCCGCTCCGCGGCATGGGGGATCCTCCCGGACCGGGGCACAAACCCGTGTCCCCTGCATCAGCAGGCGGACTCTCAACCACTGCGCCACCAGGGAAGCCCCTCTTTCCCGTTTTTGAACCCTGACACTTCTCAGCTCCTCCATTAACCCCTGCAAAGTATTTACCAACCTCTGGAACTAGGAGAACATCACTGAGAAGCAAGCCATGGATGCCCTCAAGGATGGTGCCGCCACCCCAAGAGGGGGAGAAGGAACACAGACACCCTCTGGAAATGCTACAGGAAAGGGAGACGGGTAGGGGGAAAAGGTCTCTGATTCCACAGGGCCAACAGCAGACTTTGCAGGAGAGCCCTGGGCCCCTTGCCTTTGAGCCCCTACACACTGGGGAAGAGCAGGTGTCACAGGTATGCCTGGAGAGCTGAAGTGGAGAAGCAAGGTGGTGAACACCTGGACTTGGATTCGAACTCTGACGTTTACTAGATATGTAACTTGTAAATATGCTTAAATCCTTGAAGGTTGCTTTTTTCAGCTGCCACGTGGAGCTGTGGCCAGCTGCCATTGCTGGCCCCATAGAGTGGTTGTGAGAATTAAATGAGAGTATGCTTAAGAGTTTGAACACAGTGACGGACACATACTATGGCCTCAGTGAATGGAACACAGCCTCCATAATTATTGGATCCTGGCCTTGAATTGGATGAATCAGCTTCCTTCACCTTTTCCTGTCTTGTAGAATGAATCACCTACCCAGTATCTTCCCAATGAGATAGCATATCTTAAATATGCACAAATACAGTTTTGGTTTCTTTGTTTTGTTTTGTTTGGGGGGTTCTGGGGGGTTTTTTGTTTGTTTTTTACAATAGGCACTAATCAAAGAGATACTGTTCTGTTCCTCCTGCACCCACATGCACCCAACTTGAGTATTGAGACACTGCAAGTTTCCTCACAAGATAAAGGATGTTCATCTTACTCTCTGTGCCTGAGCCCAGCTTGGAGGCCCCTCGAAATACCTCAAATATAGTTTTAGAAATAAGATGGTAAATGGGCCTGTACCTTTTATTAATATAGGCACACCTCGTTTTATTGCACTTTGAAGATATTGCATTTTTTACAGATTGAAGGTTTGTGGCAACCCCGCATCAAGCAAGCTTATTCATGCCATTTGTTCAATAGCATTTGCTCACTTCGTGCCTCTGTGTCACAATCTGGTAATTCTCTCAATAGTTTACACTTTTTCATTATCATTATATTTATTACAGTGATCTGTGATCAGTGATCTTTGATGTTATTACTAGGACTCGCTTAAAGCTCAGATGATGGTTAACATTTTTTTTGGCAATAAAGTATTTTTTTAATTAAAATTTTACATTTTTTTAAGACATAGTACTGGACTACAGTATAATGTAAACATAACTTGTATATGTACTGGGAAAACAGAAAATTCATGTGACTCACTTTATTGATATTTGCTTTATTGTGGTGGTCTGAACCAAACCTGCACACAGTCTCTCTGAGGTCTGCCTGTAGTATCTGCAGAGAACTTTCTTCTGTAGAGAAGTTTTTCGAAGCACTTTCATATATGTTATGCTGTTTAAACCTCACAATAACTCTGTGGCTGGAATTATCATTTTCAATTTCTTTTCTTACGTTTTTTTCTTAATCTTGTTTTTTTTCCCCCAGAACCCAGGCTAAGATGTTAATGTATTTGCCCAGAGTCCTGTCACTAGCACACTAATATCTGAAGGAATGAGTTGGTCCATAAGGAACCAAAGACACTGCTCCAGGCTGTCCCTGGGGTTTTTTTCTTCTCTTTCTCCCTTTCTTCTTTCTTTCAATTTCCCCTCAATTCTTTCCTCCTCTCCCTTTTTCCAGTAACCCCTCATAATCTACACCAGTTTTCATGCCCTTCCTCTGGGAGTCTGGAATGCAATACTAATGCAATTACTAAACTGCAAGCTTCAGAGGAAACAAAACACAATAGCCTTTTTTAAAAAAATTATTTCAACAGTCTTCTTTCTCAGTTAAAAGAAACCCAGCTTTCATTAATCATGCAACATGTTACCTGAATTGAGCTGTTAACAGACTTTTAAAAGTCGGAATAAATATTTGCAGGCTTACATTGGCACTTCTTTTTGCCTTTTAAATAAACTACCATATAACCATCTGAATATAAAACAGCCCTAAAACTATATAAACTGGCCATAACTTGAAAATGAAAACTCAGAAACCTCAGAACATATTACCCTAGTTAAAATGGGATGACCTGAATCTCCTTTTTACAACTAGAAAATACAAAAATGGATAAAGGAGAAAACTCTTGCTGGGGTTCCATCTTGAAGCAGAATTTATGTTTGTCTTTTATGAGGAGAGGAAAAAAAAAAACAGGATTTATAAACAACCTTGGGTGTAATATAATATGGATTAAAATATTTATTTCTTACAAATTTGACCTCATCAAATGTACCAAATTTCAGTTTCCCCATCTCTAAAATGAAGTCAAATATCTGAAAAACGGGACAATTTGTACTTTTTCCCTCTGGTTTTACATTCTAGATGCCCTTCCCCACCCCGTGTTAGGAACTTTCTATCAATGTGGTCTCCATGCAGAAGAGCAGAGTCTAATGTTAGCAAAGGCAATGCCACTAATTATCATTTTCAATCCAAGTAAATTTTGGAAAAAAAAAACCCTGACCCAAGTAACATGGCAAGTCAATTTAATGAACATCAAATCAAATATTCTTTGACATTTTGACACTATTTTGACTTACGGAATAAATCCCATCATAAGTCTTTCTTAAATACTTGAGGTTTTAGAAATTGTTTAAATGTTGTTCCTAAGATCTAGAGATGCATAACAAACTATCAAAGGTAACTAAAGCATCTGTCTTTCAATAACAATTACAATGAGTATCTCATTTTGAAGGATTTTAGGAAGGAAGCTATATGCCCTACCTGAAGGAAAAGAAGGGAAAAACTCTCTGCTTCAACTAATACATTTTATCCCCAGCCGGAGCAAAGGAAAATAGTCTAGAGCTGGTAGCTTTTGGGGCCTGCAAAATCACAGCTCCGGTAGTTAAATCGTTAGCAAAACTAACCAGAAGAAGATCTGACATACGCAAACCATCACAGTAGTAATAATCTCTCTCTATTACTTTCTTCAAAATGGCACCTAAAATCATTGTGCTTATTCTCTTGTTTATTTTTTGTCTTCTCCCTCTAGAAGGAAAGCTCATGAGAACAGAAACGTTGTCCTTCCCATTCACCCCAAGTCCCCAGTACCAAGAACAGGACCCACATAGAGTGGGTACCTAGCAAATATTTGTTAAATAAACAAGCACACATTTAATCCGACTGGCAGAGAATTGCCTTCATTATATAATCATGGAACTTTATGTATTGTCTAAATTTCCAAAAGTTCTTTGTAGCCCAGATCAACATTGGTACTCATTTCATAGCTAGTTTATGGACATATTTAATCCATGTTCTTAAATATTAAAAGGCATCTGTAGAAGATTTCTTAGTTATTTGTTTTGCAAAGTGAAAACAAGAAGATAGTGCCTAAATCTACTTCAGTAATAATCTTAACTTCAAGGACAAATTCTCACATTCAAGGTTTTAGCTATCACCCTTGCAATTTAATTTTGACTCAGAAAACCCACTGAATTTCCCCAAATTGGTTCGTGAGCTCTCACAAAAGTTACATTCGGTTTTCCTGGGCAGGAAAAAGGGTTGTGCTATGTGCTTAAGAGACATCTCTGGGCAGAGAATTTTATTTTCAATACCATGAGTTTTAGTGAATGATGCTGAAAAGGAGTGGCCTGTTTTACATCTATGGGTTTACTTTAAGGAGTGTAGTTATTGAAGATTTTCCTTTAGAAAGAACTCATTTCTTGAGGGTCTTCTCAAGGTCATCCAGCCTTTCTATCTTCTTCCATCAGCACATGACTTAGGTAATTATTCTAATGCCCCAAAGTTCTGGACAAAGAAATTAAAAGGCATAGAGAAAGAAACAGAAATTTATAAAAACAAAAAAATCAAGTTTAAGAATTTCTTTTGTACAGTCTTGAGCCAGTAAGGATGATTGTCTGATTCCGAAACTCTCTACCGAATGAAATGACACCATCACAATTAGGGCAAGGAGGGTCCTGATTTTTCTGTCAGAAGACCTGGGTTTAAGTGCAGGTTCTATCATTCAAATTTTCTCCAGCTCAGTTTCCCTATCTCTAAAATGAAGTCATATTAAAACTCTACAAGATTATATAAACCAGTTGTGAAAGGGGGGCATATATATTAAGGCAGCATATTATATGTTATATTAAGGCAGCCTATGTGTAAAGGCTGCCTGCAGGCAGGAGTCAGGTGAGGGTACCAGGAGGAAAGACTTTGGGAAAAGATGGGGTGAACCTGGGTGGTCAAGCCATCACCCGGATGAAGAGAGACACTGACCTTACTATCTGCTCCAGGCCAGTGGTTCCTTTACCCAGAGAAGAAAGCCATTTCCTGGGCCAGCATTCTTTTTGTATTAGTTCTTAAAAGACAACTGATT
Organism: Lipotes vexillifer; assembly: GCF_000442215.2. Lineage (NCBI taxonomy): Eukaryota > Metazoa > Chordata > Mammalia > Artiodactyla > Lipotidae > Lipotes > Lipotes vexillifer. The sequence continues at coordinate 1,393,863 of NW_006787800.1, forward strand.
GGTGATATTTTGTTTGTTTGTTTGTTTTGTTTTTGTTTTTTTGTTGTTTTCTTTTTTTTCTTTTTTTCTTTTTTTTTCTGTTGATCGGGAATATTTTGGAAAAGAGGGGAGGGAAAACTATGGGCTAAACTTCAACTCTTGAAGAACTGGGTTGGTGATGAAATACTCATGAATCAATGTCCACTGCCAGGTGCTGGCAGGGTTGGAGAAATAACGTGTGTTCTAATCCCAGCCTGGCCTTATGCTAGTGGTGCCACTTTGGGGCAAGGTAGGTAACCTCTCAGCCTCAGTTTCCTCCCTGTAAAATTGCCCTACTCCACACGTGTGTTATAAGAATCAAATGAGATAAACTATGTGAAAGCTACACTCTCATACACAAATATGAGTTATTAGTGTGCTTGTTCTTAGAACTCGTGAGGCACAGAGAGAAAATAATGAAAGGGCAACTTAAATTTATAAAATAAACCAAGACCATCTACTATAAGTTTTGTGAATCAGAAATTCACACTGTTAAGAAGATTAAATAAAATGGTTGATGGAAAGCACCAGATGCAGTATAGGTATATGAGAAATGTTCGTTCCCTCCCCTCTTAATTCTCCCACTCTTCTGTCAAAGCACTTGGTAGGCCATAAAAGCCTAATCAAAACTTAGGTATTACTGTTTATATGGTTTGGTTTGGTTTTTGGCAGTGTGAGGAAGGTGGAATGAACTTGGACTTTGAAGGCAAACAGGCCTGGTATCAAATCCTGGTTTTGCTGTTCACTTGCTGTTTCTAAATGTGGCCTTTGAGGATGGAATAATCTGTAAGCCTCAGCTTCCTCTTCTGTAAAATGGGCTCATACCTCACAGAAGTCTTCCCCAAACTTTTCCATAATATTGCACACCTTGAAAAGGAGAATATTTTTACTACAAAGAATGTTGCCGCCCACAGTGAGATGTGACCATACCAGGTGGCAGTGATCACCCAGATCAGGTGTTGCTTTATTTGGTTTGTGGGGAGGAATAAATGTGAGCCTTCCTGGTCATAACAGATGTAGCATGATTTCTTAGATCCCTTTCCTTCCCTAGATCAAGGACAAATGGAGCAACCTACTTGGCTGACGCGCATCTCCCTGGCTGAACACTCCTCGGAAGGGCAACAGCGGGCTGTACCAGGGCAGGGCTACCCATCCCAAAGTGATGCTTTGTGGCAACTCTCTTTGTGAACTCACTGGCCCACGTGCCATGTGAGCTGTGGCCTGTCCTCCTTGAAGCCCCTACAATGCCCCTACCTGAGGCCATGGGGCAGCTGCTGGGTAGCAAGCTGTTCTCTACTTTGTCCAGGCTACTTCTTGGGGAGAAATAAGGTAGAAAACCCATAGAGATTTGCCTGAATGACACTTCCAGAAAAGACACTGGCAGAAGTCACAAAACCTTAAAAATGAAAGTCCCAGAGACGCAGTTTTCAATGGCCAGGGGGGAGTTTTAACCCCAGCTTTTACAGGTACTGAGCTTTTGAGTAACAAGGGAGTGTCATTCCAGAAAAATCTAAAACTTCTTACCATTCCAGCAGCAGAAGCATCATCCATGGCTGGAAGATGCTTCGTGAGCTCACTGCTATTTGAGTGTAGTACTGTTGCTACTCCTGAAATTCCTACCCTGCCTTGATTGATGCAAAAGAAGTACCATTTCATGAGCCCCAATATGTGTCAGATGCTCTGCAGGTTATTTTCAGTCTTTACAATTACTCAGCAAATTAGCACCCAAGCCTTCTTCCAGTATGCTGTCGGGCTGCACCCCGCAGCTTGCCCAGCTTCAAGACTGAAGAAAGAGCCCGGAGTCAGCAACAGAGACATCAATGGCTTAATGGATGGGGGAGCTTACACACCAGAAGCAAGGTCCTAGAGCGACACCCCACTATATGGCAGTCTTTGCTGGGGTTGGGGGGTGGGGGGTAGGAGGTATATGTGTGCTGGGGGCAGGTTACCAGTTACAGGGGGAACTGATGTCAGCTTGGCTATGGATTACCAGGGAAACTAGCAGAGGGGCACCTCTCACCGCCCCTTTGATAAGGTATCATGATAGAGATGCTCTTATCTAAAGTTAAAACAATCACTAGCTGGGGCAGGGGCAAGTATGTATCAATAGGAAGGTCAGTCATGTGAGTAGGTGTAGGTGAAGCAGGTACTGGTCGAGCAGGGGATGTACAGGGAACAAGAGAATAGCCATCTCGGATGCCCTGATCATACATATGACATATTCCCTGTCCAGTAGGAAAAGAGCTTTTACGAAAGCTAATGAGTTTTCATTCTTTAAACTGAATTTTTAAGAAATCTAGACAGGGGACTAAGAACTCTGCAGTTTAATATTAATATTGGTACAAATATATAACTAGTCTCATATGGACAGGAAATAAGATGCTATGGAGAATAGACTGGGATTGGATGACTAAGAGAACACGAGGAAAAGAAAAACAGGATAAAGTAGGGGCCCTAACCTCACCCTCCTATCATAAGCTACAGAGCGTACTACAGACTAAGAGTGTACTAGACAGCTGTATATATTTATGTTCATGGTAACTGCAAAAAAAGTGATACTAACCATTGTATATATTCAGTTCGTCTCAACTAATCATTCTGATGACCTTAGAAACGCTTGTAAAGATTTAAGGAAAGGCACCCACATAATACTCAGAATTAATCCTGATCCATGCAGACCAAGATTTCTTACCCTTGGCACTGCTGACATTTTGAGATGGATGATTCTTCATGTGGGGCTGCCCTGTGCATTGTAGGATAAGTTGCATTTTAGATGAGTTGATATTTTCCCCCCAAAGGTACCTATTACATTTCAGCCTAAGTACTAAAATAAATGGCAGGGGTATTGTGTGTGGAAAAATACATTCCGGAAGTAAAATTACGTTATTCCTTTTTTTTTTTCTCTTTTAGGAACTGATCTTATCAAAGCAAAATTGCTCAGTATTTAGTACAATTGCCTTTTCAAGTATATGTAATTACAGTTAGCACCTTTTCACATCTCATCATCCACAAATGATGGGCTGCTGTGTGCCAAAGGTGAATTATTTGATGTTATCTAATCTACAATGAAGTCTACATATGTCTGTGTGAACCAGTGTGAGCGAAATGGGAGGAAAGGGGTGTAGACTAACATTAGGGATCTTTAAAAGGGTAAATACATGCTTGAAAAACCTTATTCTCCTTTTGACAGTGGGCCTACTTTGACCATAATAATTATCCATGCCAGCTATTGTGAAACAGTTTATACTACATGTGACAAGCACAGTTTTTGGTTTTGTTTCTGGCTTTGCTTTTAAATGCAAGGTCCCATAATTTATAACAATAGCTAGAACATTTGGAATTAAAACCACTGGATAACGTCAACCGTCTCCAATTTCTGCATGAAGGACACTGATTTCCAGTAAGGGATTAGCCTACTGCTCATTCCTTCCTGTCTTCCTGGATCGCCCCTCATCCCTACGTTCCTCTTTTTTTCTTTAGCACTCACTTAGAGCTAACCACTTGAGATCATACTCAGTAAGATTTGCTCTACACTAATAAGAGGGGATGAATACCCAAAACAAGATTAGCCATGCAGTGATACTGAACATGGGTAATAGGTATATTACACTATGTTCTCCCTACTTCTGTGCTTGTTTGGAAATGTCCATCAGAAAAAGCTGTGTTTTGGGCTTCCCTGGTGACGCAGTGGTTGGGGGTCCGCCTGCCGATGCAGGGGACGCCGGGTCGTGCCCCGGTCCGGGAAGATCGCACTTGCCGCGGAGCGGCTGGGCCCGTGAGCCACGGCCGCGGAGCCTGCGCGTCCAGAGCCTGTGCTCCGCAACGGGAGAGGCCACAACAGTGAGAGGCCCGCGTACCGCAAAAAAAAAAAAAAAAAAAAGCTGTGTTTCTTTAACTATACTCCAGTGAAAAGAGTGAGTTTATGGAACTCAGCTACCACATTGCCCATCCCAGTACATCTTCCCTAGCATCTCACAGGAAGACGATACTATTATTTAAAAAAAGAAGCTCACCTCTTTACGTGTGCTCTGGATCCCATCAAGTCACGTCTCCTGAGAGATCTTGCCTCTAAGGCATCCTTTCTCACTCCCGCATCTTTGACCTCATCCCCAGCTGACTCCTATCGGTCTACTTTACACACTCACGCTTCCCCAGCTTAATAAAGGACTTCCCTTGACAAGCAGATCTTTAGTAACTCTACATGAAAATGAACATGTTTATATTTTTTAAATCCATATAAACTAAAAATTGGCTTTTAGAAACTAAGTTAAAAGAGGTGTTTCTTGGGACTTCCGTGGCAGTCTGGTGGTTAGGACTCTGCGCTTCCACTGCAGCGAGTGTGGGCTGGATCCGTGGTCAGGAAACTAAGACCCCGCATACAGCACAGTGCGGCCAAAAAAAAGGGTTTTTTTTTTTACTTAAAATAGCAATTGCGCATCTCAGCATCATGCGTTAGAAATACTACACAATACAAAAAGGTTTGCACTTTTTCAACTAATCTAGTAGTATTAACATCAGAGAATGTTTAGGTTGGAAGGGAAACCACATTTCTTCCAGATTCTCATTGGAACAGGTGAAGAGGTAGGGGTCCCCTATGATACACACAACGTTGCTTAGCTCCACCCAGCTGCTTACCCTCTGAGCTAACATGAAGACCCCAATCTCTCGGCTACTGCTCTTCTGTCATAAGGTCCTGGAGGCCTTCTTTAGTATGATCAATTCAGATTCAAAGTACAGTGAAATTGTAGGGAGAAACTCCTTTCCACAGCTTTTGGATTTTGTATTACATACACTAAAGTTAACTGTCTTTCTACCAATTAATGAAAATAAAAAGAAAGTCTTAAGCCCCTCACTAGCAGACCAGAGGTCTTTTGGGGGAAGGGTGTGTCAAAGGAGGAAGGCTGTCGTGGAGTATGTATCAAGAACCAAGAGTCCCACTGCAGGAGGCCATCAGCTTCACGCAGGATGTGAAGTGCAGCAGAAAGTGCACAGGCTTTGAAATCACACTGAAGTTCAAATCCCTGCGTAGCAACTACCTGTTGCTATTACTGGATCGCAGTTGCCTCGTCCATAAAATGAGACAACAACCAGGACTGCCTCACAGATTTCCAAATCAAAGAGCGTGGCATGAAGCAGGTGCGCCATTAAGAGTAAGGTACTGACACCACCCAAGAGACCACCTAGGGGATGCTCAGGCCAAACGGAGCAGTAAAGGCTGGTGCGGGTGACCGCAAGTAGCCTGAACCTCAGAGAGCCCTAGGCACAGCCCCTCTGCTCTCCTCATTCGCCCTGTGCAAGGCCAGCTCCGGGTTCTCCGCGGAGCCGCTGACTCAGGGGAAACTGGGAGCGGCGTGGCCACAGGGAAACATATTATTTTCCTCTTTGACCGGAGGCCCGAAAACCGACGAGACTGAAATGGCTGCCTTAACAGCAGCAGCAGCAGCCCCGGAGGCAGGAGTGGAGGACCACACTTCCAACTTGGCCAGCCTCTCCGGGATTGACTTCTAGCTCTCAGCCGGCACAGAGTGCTGAGTCACGGCGAGGCGGCGCTGTGCGCGGGGGCCGGACCCGCGCAGTCACGTGTCGGGGGCTGGACCACAACAACGGCTCGGCGTGCAGCGCCGGCGGCAGCGCCGCTTCCTCGCGCGACCCGCCGGCTCTCCGAGCATGCTCAGAGCGGAGCCCGCTCCCCGCCCCCCGGCTCCGCCGCCCGGATTTTCCGGGCGGCCCTGGGGGCGGAGCTTGCGGCCTCCCTGGATGCCCAGAGCGCAGGTTACGGTGTTCGTACAGTTGCTGGGTTCAGTCCCAGCGGGTCTAGCTGTTTTCTGCAGGAGAACTGTCCGGGAATCCACCTTTGGTCAAGGCTGATTCTGCGCGATATGCGCGCCTTCTTTTCGCTTTAGCCATCATTAAGGCCTTAAACGTTCTGTGCGGGGCTGTCTGCAGAAAACCCTCTCCCACAAGTCGAAACCCAGTCTTGGGTGCAATCTACAGAATGAAATCGAGAAGTAAACCAAAGAAAATGCAAAACACTGTCAAATAGAGGGGAATGACTTGTTAAATATGACGTCTATTGATCTGTAGTTGTTTTTTCCCCTTGTAACAGCGATTACAAGTCACCCTGGAGGACAATTAATTTAAGTAATATAACATATCCAAAATACTAGTATAGAAACATGTAATCAATATAAAATTACTAATGAGATATTTACATTCTTTGTGTGTGTGTACTAAGTCTTTGAATCTGGTGTGTGTATTACACTCAGCTCATTTCCAGTCCAATAAATTTTCTTTGGAAATACTTGATCCGTATTTAGATTTCATAAAATTTACAGATGAAAAAGTGGATTTCACATTCCCAATCTGTTCCAAATTTACTTAGAAACTTTCCAGTAGCCAAATGGAACATCAATTTTACAATTTCTATTTTAGTGGATTAAAACAAAAGTAAAATTCACTTTCTCAAATTAGCCACATTTCAAATGGTCAGCCACATGTGACTGATGGCTATTGTATTGAACAATGCCAGGGTATGCAGATGTGAGATGAGATTATGAGAATTACAAAATGATCCTTTGGATGCCTCACCTGGACGTGAAACAGTGACCAATACTATCCCTCCCTCCCCACCTCCACAATGCCTCTTTCCATTTATACCAAGCACTTTTCTAGAGTTAAAGATACAAAAGGCATGAATCATCTCTATCCCAGAGGAAGTCACTACCTAGTGTGGAAATATTTTTTAAATGATTCTATCATAACGTAGAAATAGTGACATGTACAAGTGCAACCAAAAGACAGAGAGGAGTAACTGGGACTCAAAGAATGAGCAGGATTGTGTCAGGTGAAGAATTCCAAGCAGCAGAAAGCCAGGACCACACAGGTCTAGTGAGGTTGGTGGGGAGGGTACAAGGAAGAGGGGGCTGTGGACAAAGTAGAGTGAGGCTTGGTTTTTATCCTGGCTGTTGAAACAGATGATTGAAACCTCATCTACTGAGCTTCAAACCCCCTCACATCCCCACCCACACTCCAGACACATACACATACAACCCTGTGGACATTACAGCCAGACCTTGGGTATCCATGTCCCCAAGCCCTGAGATGGGCACAGCCAATATGAAGGGTGTGGGAGAAGAGAATTCTACGATCATGTACCCATTTGTCAGTCATTAAGTGGTCACTAAATGTTAACTTTGTGGTGTGAGGGAAAAGGGCACAGTAAGTACACACTTTCTGGTCTCAGTACACATATGATCTATTTGCTTTCACTTTTCCCCTGATCTGTCATCTCATTGCTCTTTTGACACATTTTTTGAACAACTACTTGGGGGCGAGGTACCTCGTTCCTTCCCTTTCCCACCAGGATAAGGCCAACCCCAGCTGTTTCTAAAACCTTCCACCCCGTGGTAAGCTCACATGAGCATCATTTTAATCACTCGATGGTTGAATCCTAGGTTTGGATGGGGGATATACTTTGGAGATGATTCCTTCTAACGATCCTTATGGAAATGTTGAGAAAGCTCCTTTGGTTGCAGTGAATGGTGTCTGTGCCATCCAAAGAACATATGTCATCAAATAAATAGTTAGAGACTACACAAATACTTATAATATGTACACGTCTAAAAACCTGTAGACAAATTTTCTTGCCACACCCTGCTGCTCTCACCCTAGTTTTATAAGTGTGAGGCGCTTCTCTCCATAAAAAATAATATGGTGGATTCTTCATTAATTCGAATAATCAAACTTCTTCCCCAATGCAGAGTTTCTCTCTTTGGATTAGAGAAAACGGATTTTTACACATCGCGTTTGCTTAAAGCGAGGCCGACCCCGGCCTGGTGAGCCCCTCCCCTTGGACTCCGCCCTAACCACGCCTACGCACGCCTACCCCACAGCCTCTGAGTCTCTGCGGGTGCTCGGCCACGCCTCCTCGGCCGCACCGCCTCCTTTCCCCGCCCCAGCCCGCAGTCTATAAAATCCGGAGCGGCGGATCGAGCTGGGGAGCGGCGAGCGGTTGGGAGTACTGGGCATGCTCAGGGGCGCAGGTTTTGGTCACAAGTAGGAAGGAGGTAGTGCAGGACACCGGCAAAGAGAAGCGGGAGGCACTGCCGCGCCGGGGCTGTGGGGGCCGCCGCCGCCGCCTCGCAGCAGGAACGAGGCGGGAGCCGGAGCGGGCGAGGGGCCAGGCCGTCGGGCAGAGGGCCGCCCAGCCCGCCCCCCGGTCCGCAGCCTCCGTCCGCGCGGTACACCCGACCCCTGGGTCGGTCCCCCGGGCGGCGAGGAACTCGCGCGGGGGAGCCGGAGCGGACCGGACCCTCCCTCCGCCGGCTGCAGCCCGAGGGCGCCCCCTCGGGGCTGAGCCGCCGCCGCCTTCCGCGGGCAGCTGAGTGTCCGGCCCGCGTCGCGCGCCGGGAGCCCGGAGCGGCCGCCGCCGGCCCAGAGGGCGAGGAGAGGGGGCGGCCATGGGGCTACTGTCCCAGGGCTCGCCACTGAGCTGGGAGGAGACCCAGCGCCACGCCGACCACGTGCGGCTGCACGGGATCCTCCAGTTCCTGCACATCTACCACGCCGTCAAGGACCGGCACAAGGACGTGCTCAAGTGGGGCGACGAGGTGAGCGCCCAGCCCCCGCCGCCCCGCGCCCCTTTGTTCGGCGAGGCCCCTGCGCCCTCGGTCCGCGCCCTGTGCTACCCTGAGGGTCCCCGCCGCGCCCCCGAGGGTCCCCGCCAAGCCCGCGGGCGTCCAGCGCTGTCCAGGGCCGTGCTCCGTGCCTTTGGCCGGACTTCTCTCTCCCATTCATTCATTCGGGGTTCGTTTCCATTCAGCAAGTGCGGAGTAGTCGCTGGGAGGGCGTGAGCGTGCAAAAGTGTGACACTGGGTGCCTGGAGGAGTTTTCAGGCTGGGGTGTCTGCCCGCCACCTATCGACCCACGGTCCCGTCTCAAAATGACATTAACGTGAAAGGGACTAAAGTTGTCCCAGAAGGCCGGTTGCTGTTAGGAATCAGGTCTTCAGGATTTCGCTTCCGCCCCACCTCATCCTGGTACCTTTTAAACTTCCAGCTTCTCCTCATCAACCACCCCCCGACCACCAATTTATAGATATAAATTAAAACAAACTATGGCTTGGTTTAATTCTAAATGGGAACTTTGAGAGCTTCAAAATTAGGATTTGTTAGTGCCTTTCCATGGCCCAGATCTAGTATGTAAACTTTCCGAATCTGTGCTTCCACATGTGTGCTGCTTCAAGGTGAAATGCCTCTAGATTCTCAATATTGAACCATTGTTTATTGGAATGATTTGGAAAGCACTGCCTCCTGTTAGTTTTAAAGTCTTTTCTGCCAAAGCGTTTTATGCCTTCCCTTCCTGTTTTTTTTTTTAAAAAAAAAACGTGTATATACAGTTCAAATAATCAGATGACTTCTGGAAAGGTTCGTTTATATTTTTCGTGTTTTTACCTTTTGCCTTCCATGGCTTGCTCAGGTGTAAATAATTTATCTCCTTGTCAGTGTTATCACTCTTTACCTAAGTGTCAAGGTGCTGCTACACCAGTGCCGAATCTCTCTCCTTGCAAAAAGTTAGTTTTTCTATGATTGGAAAATACTTCTGCCTGTCAGTTGAAGGAATTGTGCTTTTGTAAGCTAGAAAAGTATCATGACTAGTAATTCACATTTCTACCATAAGTGCTTTGCCATACTTTAGTGGACAGAAGAGGGGTACAGTATGTTTGGTGATGATTCTTCAGTTTTAGACTAAAGCTCTTTTTTTTTTTTTTTTACAGCATCTGACATTTTATATATTCATTTGTGTATTGTGTTTATTTTATGATCTATCCTCTGTTCCCTTTAATTTTTTTTTTCTCTCCCACACCTCCCTTTCCTTTTTTTCCACTAACAAACCCATGTCCTTTGGAATGAGGAGTTTACTGTTTAACAGAAACCATGGAGTAGAAAAGTTATCTTAGATTTAAAAAATAACCCGCTGATTATTTATTATTACTTTAAATTCTGCTTCAGCCATGTCTGGGTAGAGTGTAAGATTTTCAAAAAGAATAAAATTCCTGCCTGCCAGTATTGACAGTCCTCTTGGAAATAAGCAGCATGACCCAAGGGGAAGAATTGAGATTGTGAAGACTTCCCAGGTGGTTAAGAAAAAAGCCCCACTCTTCCTACTCCTGGAATAGCACTTCATTGAAACCTTGGTCTCCCCCAGTTTGATTCTGTAAGTCAAACAGGGGCTAACTCTCTGTTGTGGTACCTCTGCATCTCTGGACAGAGATGTGACTTGGGCGGGTGGGGGGGGGGGGTCTCACACCTAAGCATTTGCTGATGCTTCTGTTCCTCTAGCATCATGTAAAGGTAATCACTCTTATGTTACAGAAAATTACTTTTCAAACTGGAGATCATGATCCATTAGTGGGTTGAGAAATAAATTTAGAAGATTTTAGAAGTCTGAAATTTGTTGTTTCTTTACAGCATCTGACATTATGACTCTTGAAAAACTAGAGTCTGAACTGCTCAGGTTTACTTATATGAGGTTTTTTTGTCGGATAGTGAATACAGCCTGATCCACGGTTGGCTGAATCCACAGATGCTGAATGGAAGGCCAACTATGGGACTTGAGCCTCTGCGGATTTTGGTCTCTGGCGGGTCCTGGCACCAGTCCCTCGTGGGTACTGAGGGACTACTGTGTATTATTTGTGTATTGTGTGTATTTTATGATCTCTCCTCTCCTCCTAGATTTTTTTCTCTCTGAGACTTTAAAAATGGAAATGGGGTAGGATGAAGAGTATTGGTTTATCACACATAGTGAGAATATTATGTCAAACTTGAATTATTTGAGAGTGTGTGTAGGGGTGGTATATTAGGTGCATGTAAATTATTTTTTACTGTGGTTGCAGTTACGGGGTTTGAAAGTCAGAGTCCAGCATTTATCATGGCAGGCCTCCCTGATGAGGTGAGCCTCTGAGAAAGAGCAGGCCGTTAAACCGTTAGCATTGATCCTTGCGCATAGTGGGAACTCCCTGTCACATCTACTGAGTAAAAGTCTGCAGGCAGGATCAGCCTGCAAGTGAGCTTGTTTGGATGCAGAAGCCTAGGAAACAACCAAGAATCAGGCTGGGCCGATAAAAGTGGAGAAGGGTGTGGTGGGTGCCGTGGCCCTGGAGATGAAGGATGGCCCCACCAGACAGAAAGGGGTGTTTGGGACGTGATATGTTGGGCTGGGTCAGCGTGATACCAAAATACTGCTCTTTGTGGAAGTTTTGATGTTGCGCTTACAGGACCATGGACTCGGATTAAAAAAGGAAAAAAAGCAGCCTAAACCCATCATTGTAGATCTGGTTGGAAGGAGAGCCTGCCACTTTGGAAATGCTTGGCACTAGGACAGTATTTGTCTCTGGTGGTATTTATCAGGAAGAGCTTGGATTTGAAGTTGCACTTGTGTTGTATTCCAAGGCTTGCCAACCACCTTGGTGGTTGTGAACCTCAGTTTCCTCCTTTGGAAAATGAGAGGGTTGTTCCTCTTTGAAACTCGCCTGGGATCATCTTTAGACTGCTGAGTGAAGAGAAGGCTGCCACCAGTCACTGTGGTAAAAATGGTTGTATTGTACAAGTGTGTGTCTGCTGGCTTTTTGGAATTCAGAAGTATTTTCCTGTGAGAACCTTAGAAACAGGCAGATTCCCAGGTCAGCTTACAAATGCGAGTTTCACCTTTAGTGTGGCTGGTCCCACTGATCATGCTGTTACTGTGGGTAATCGAAGTTCTAACTCCCAGGTACTGGTAAGATATTTCATGCTGCCCCAGATGGGGGTGAGGGGGGAGGTGAGATGGGTGTTCCTGGGGGCCCTGATGCCTGCTAAGCGCTCTTTTATGCAAAAGAGTAAGCACTTCTCTCTTCACAGCCCACACACAACTTTTTAGGTACAGATTTTGTAAGTTGGAGTATGCACATTAAAAGACAAACCTAGGAAGTTTATGAACACTGCAAATGTGGCAGTAAATTCGACTCTTGAATGCTTCCTAATATCCCTCTAGTGTCAGCTACCTGCCAGGCTCTTCAGCTACTTAGTGACAGAGGCATTATCAGAATTGAAATCTGTCTGACTCCACGGTCCACTTCTTAAATACATTACACCAGGTTTTGGAATATTTACAATGTATGAGTTTTCATCAAATCTCTTTACAGAGTTCAAACTCTCCAGGTTACAGAGATGTCAGAAAAACATTTTAAAGGAAACATTTCTTCTGATTTTTCTTTTTTGCCTTTCAAAGGCAAGAAGGTCAATTGTGCTCTAATTAGCAGATAAATCTATGAGAACTTTGAGAGAAATATACATCTTTAATATTTATAAGTGCGTTATTATCATGTGTAAAACCAATAAGAACTGAGATGGGATTTATAAAGGGCTGGCATATCATTCATAGTTTGAACTTCAAATTACCTATGTAGGTTAAGAATGCTTACATGACTAATTAGAAAATGCATAGCTTGTTAATCACTGAGCTTATGATCCTATAGCAAAAATAACATCCTGAGCTATAAATCTAGAATGGACAAAAGCATAGTCATTTGAGTCTAATTGAAGGTTCTGTGTAGCTTTGAACGAAGTGCTTATCTCAGTTTTGTCATCTGTAAAATGGGGAGAGTAATACCTTCCTTATAGAGTTAGTAAGATTAAATGAGATAATGTTGTTGGAATGGTTTACAAGTAAGTGCCTAGTCTTTTAAATAAGACTCATAAATGTTCACTTGGGAATGTTTAAATACCCAGGATATCTCATTTAAAATATATCATTTAAATAGCCATGGTTATTGGGGAATGAGGCATTCCATGTTTGCCGGTTTTTAACTGAAATTTGCCCATTCAGATATAATTGTATTCCATTAGCTTAGTAATTGTTTATGGTATTTCTAAACTGCATTTCAGAATCTAAATTGTGTTTTTAAAATGCATTATTTGACAATGACTTCTTAGAATAAGGTACTGGGCACAAATTACTCCGAGAATTCATGAAGATTCCGTAGGTCGTTGTGTGCCCTCTGCACACGAAGCACAGTTGCTGCATCTTTCTGTCTCTTGCTGTCACTGTGGACATCAGTTTATCAGCATTTACTGATGTGTCTAAAGCACGGTGGTGAAGTCGAGGAAAAAGAGTGAAATACGGTTAGAGCTTTCTGGTGATTTTCTTTTTTTTTCAAAATTACCTTTTATAACCAAGAGGTTCATTTTTGAAGGTTAGGGAACCAGAAAACTGACTGTACAGTTGAGCTTTAAATAACATGGATTCGAGCTGCACTTGTCCACTTATACATGGATTTTTTTTCAATAAATAACGTACTAGAGTACCACATGATCCAGACCATAAAATTTATATGCAGATATTTGGCTGTGGGGAGAGTCAGCATTCCTAAACCCCTCATTGTTCAAGGGTCAACTGTGTATTAGGAATTGAGGCTAAGAATTTAAGCTTGCCTTAAATGTGAGCTTGACTATCACTTCTGGTGTCCATCTCAGTTTGGGATTTTTTCCCCCTGTTCATTTTGTGTTATATAGTTTATGTGGGCTTTCTTTTTAAACCAATTTCATTGAATTATAATTTACATACAATAATATGCACCCATTTTAAACATAGAGCTCAGTGACTTCTAACAAGTGTATACAACCAGATATCTGCAACCACAGTCAAAATAAAGAAATAGGAAACATCTGTGTATATATAACACTTCCATCACCCTCCAGATGTTCCCTTGTGCCCTTTGCAGATGTGTGAGACACACAGCACCCCAGGTGATTCTGATGCTTCAGGCACCATCTTTGGGAAGCTGCCCTAGAGAATTAGGGTCATTATTTATATGAAGAGAAGGGAAGAGAAGGGAAAGCATTCCAGGCAAATGAACAGTGTAATGAAGGCAGAAAGGTGAGAAATAGCATTGGTGTGTGAGCGTTCTGTGCCTGGTGGTGTTGTCAGTGCGGTGAACAGGTAGGATTAGTTTGTAGAGGTCTTTGGATACATAGAGGTTTTGATGTACTTGAAATACGGCAAAAACACAATGGGAGGAAAATGTTTATTCCTTCTGCACACCTGACTCCTCTAGAACATGTTTCTGGACTCCTGAACAAGTTACTGTGACCCCACCACGTCACTGTTGAATTCCTCTTTGTGAAGAGGAATGTCCAGGATATCACTTCTAAAGGTACCACTTCTAGGAATGTCTAGTAGTGGTGTTACCAAATGTACTAACTAGAGCTCTGCAGCTTCATTTTGAAGGAGAAACCTAGGTAATGTTCAGTGTAAGGCCCCATATCTTGAGAAAAGATGTCAGAATATTATCTGAGCCTCTAACATAGAATTTGTGTTTCTGTCTAGGAAATCTTTCATTATCTAAGGTTTTCTCCTGTATTTTCCTCTAGAAGTTTTATGGTCTTAGGTTTACATTTAGGTCTATGATCCTTTTGGAGTTAACTTTTGTATATGATGCAGGGTATGGATTTTTGGGTTTGGTTGCTTTTGCACAGTGCCCCAGCACCACTTGTTGAAAAGACTATCCTTTCTCCACTGCCGAAGGCCCTTGCACATTTGTCTAATATCAGTTGTCTATGTGTGGTTTCATTTCTGGACTCTTTGTACTGTTCCATTGCTCTATTTGTCCTTATGCCAATACCACACTTTTTATTGCTATAATTTATAATAAATTGTGAGATCAGGTAGTCTTACCTCTCCAACTTTGCTCTTTTTCAACTCATTTTGACTCTTTTAGGTCCTTTGAATTTACACATGAATTTTAGAACATCTTGGCAGTTTCTACCCAAAACAAACCCTACTGGGATGTTGACCGTGGTTGTGTTCAATCTGTAGATTGGGAAGAATTGACATCTTAACGATGCTTCCAGCCCATGAACAAGTATATCTCTCCACTTGTTTAATTTCTCTCATCAGTGTTTTGTAGTTTTCAGTGGACATGTCTTTCATGTCTTTTGTCAGATGTATCACTGAGTGTTTCATTTTTTTTTAATTGTAAATTGTATTACTCTTTAAGTTATAATTTCTGATTGTTGTTGCTAATATATTAAAATAAAATTGATTTTGTGTATTTATCTTGTATCCTGCAACCTTACTATACTGTTTTTGAACATAGGGAATACAGTTCTAGTAACTGTTTTAATGTCTTTGCTAATTCTATCATCTCTGTCATTTAAAGTCAGGTTCACTTGACTTTTTCTCTACAGTTTGAGTAGGTTTCTCTGCTTCTTTGCATGCCTCGTAGTCTTTGATTGGATGCCAGACATTGTGAATTTTACCGCGTTGGGTGCTTGATATTTACATTTTCCTAAACGTATTCTTAAGCTTTGTTCTGGAATATAGTTATTTGGAGATGGTTTGATCCTTTCAGGTCTTGCTTTTACAATTTATTCAGCAGGTCCGGAAGAGTGTCACTTTAGGGCTAATTATTCTCTTCTGCCAAGGCAAGGCCTTCAGGGGTACCTTCCTCAATGCCCTGAACTAGGAGTTATTCCATTCTGGCAGGGGGAAGGCACCCTGTCCCAGCTTTGGGTCCTCACCTCTCACGTGTGGGTCGACTTACTACCGAGTCCTTAAGGGGGGACCCTCTGCAGATCTCCAGAATTGTCTGTGCAGCCCTCTTCTCTTTGGTACTTGGTCCTGTGACCTCTAAATTACTTGGTTTCCTCAGATACTCAGCTCTATCTCTTCAATTCAGGGAGTCCTTCCCCCCACCAAACCCCCACTCCCACCGTGGGCTCTGCTTCATCTCCCTGCCCATGATCTAGTGCCTCTTGCCAGGCAGGAAGCTGGGGCATTTGTAGGGCTCACTCACTTTAAAATTGTCCCTTCTATCACGGGGATCTCTGCCCTTTGTTATCTGATGTCCAGTGTCTTGAAAATTCTTTTATATACTCTCTTTCTCTCTTTTTTTTTTCGGGGTGGGGGGTGTGAAATTGATCGCTATTACTCCATCTTGAACAGAAGTGGAAGTCTTTCTACCTTTTCTCTGAGCTCTGCTCTCCTTTGTCTGTAAACTTTGTCCAAAGGCTAGCTACTCTCATAGTTATATCTCCAGCAACCTAGATATAGCGAAGTTTTTTTGGTTTTTTTTGTTTTTGTTTTTGTTTTTGTTTTGTGTGGTACGCGGGCCTCTCACTGCTGTGGCCTCTCCCGTTGTGGAGCACAGGCTCCGGACGCGCAGGCCCAGTGGCCATGGCTCACGGGCCCAGCCGCTCCGCGGCATGTGGGATCCTCCCGGACCGGGGCACGAACCCGTTTCCCCTGCATCGGCAGGCGGACTCTCAACCACTGCGCCACCAGGGAAGCCCCTAGCCAAGTTTTTTAAGTCAGGATTTTCTTTGCCTTTATGCTGTTCATCACTTAGTACCACTGTTATCATCCTATGACTGGGTATTTGGTGAAAACACAATTATTTTGAAGTTTGCATACATGTTTAAGAATGGACTAACTTGAAGATGGGAGTGCAGCCCCAAGTCTTCCTCCAAACAGTCGTGTGATCTTAGATACAGAACTTAAATTCTTTGGACCACAATTTCCTCATCTGCAAGAGTAATCAAAAAACTCTATCATTTGGTTTTGAATTGCATGCTTTTATATGTATATATAATTTCTAATTGTATCTTTTAACAGTTTGACTGTTTCAGAATGCTTTAAATGCCACACAACTTACAAAAATCAGGAAATGTGTACAAGAGACAGTAGAATCCGTCACCTTTTGGGTTTTAGGATTTTTCAAAGAGAACGTACTTTACTGGCTACTGAAAAAGTAATCTAATTACAAACCCATAGATATTAGATATTAGGTTTCTAAAACCTTTTCCTTAACTTCCTAAGTAAACCTGTTTGAATCCCATAATGTTTCTATTTTAAAAAAATAAAATGCAAGATATTACCGCAGACTGTTTCCTTCAGAAAAACTGAGACTTAAGCTTCACTTACATGTGGCAAACACTAAAGGCTTTATTTCCATGATGGAAGACTTTTAAGTATTTATTGAGTGACTCCTGTTTATCAAGGACTTCTGTGGTAGGTCATGGGGTTGAAGAGAGAAACCAAGAAAAGGGAGAAGCTCCCTGCCCTTGAAGACCTCCGGTGGCATGGCAGGGTCAGGGGACAGGCTGGAGAGAGGAGGGGAGGAGTTTGCTCTCTGCCTGGAGATCCTGGGAGTCTTAGAGATGGGGGGCGGAGTGGGGGACCTTCTGGGAGGATCTCAAAGGGAGACAGAGAGCGCAAGGGAAGGGTGTGTGCAGACGTGCGACTGTGAGGTGCCTGAGGTTGAGGATCACTGCCGTGGTGTGGGACCAGAGCAGGGCAAGGGGAGTGGCTAGAGGCTGAGGCTGTCGAACGTCCTTTGTTTTTTGGGTTTTTTTTTTTGTTTTTGTAATTAATTTTTTTATATTGGACTATAGTTGACTTACAATGTTGTGTTAGTTTTAGATGTACGACAAATTGATTCAGTTATACATATACATATATCTTCTTTTTTTTGAATTTTTGAATTTTATTTTATTTACTTTTTTATACAGCAGGTTCTTATTAGTTATCCATTTTATACATATTAGTGTATATATGTCAAGGTCCTTTGTAGTGGACCACGCCAGGAGACGTGGTATTGTCAGTCCAGGAATCGTACAGGGAGACTAATCCTGGGTCTCTTCGGCGGTGGTGGGGAAAACGGGCTGGGAGGGTAACTAGAGGCTGAGAGCTCCCACTGCAGAGGTTATCTCGATGCTGAGGGAGGGGAGAGAGTGTAGCCTGTGGGGATAGTTCCTGGGGAGCTGCTTGGATCTTCTGGTTTGGGATGTCCTAGGTGAAGGAGCCCAGTGCTCATGCAGTGGAGATGCGGGGTAGACAGTGCAGAGGGAGCTGGAGCAACATCTGAGCTGGCTATGTGTGTGGCAGGGCAGCCACGGGCCTAAAGATGGGGTTGAAACGAAGGAGGAGAGCGAGACGACTAACCCAGAGAGGAAGCATGGCCATCCCCTCCAAACCCTGGTGATACACACGGGAGGACCTGGACGTGCGTGGGATCTGGAGAAGGACCAGTGGGGGCAGTAGGACTGCCCTGGGGGCAGGAAGGGTGTCAGGCTTCCGAGAGGAGTGCAAGGATGGGAACGGAAGTCAAGCCAGAGTTGGCCGGTTAGGGGACTGGAGGCTTTGGCAGCGACCTATCTCGAACATACTAGAACTTGGGGAAAGAGCAAAAATTGGTTTCCAGCCAAAATAAATGGCTCAAAGCCCATGCATGTTTTCACAGCTTGTAGGGTCCTTGAAATCTTGGTTATGATTTTCAGAAAGAAACAGAATTGAATTGGAAAAGCATATGCATTTTGGTTACTTAGTAGCCACGGGGATTGTATACTGAAACTGATCATAAAGGACTGAGTAATTTAGAATGATGACCCTGAATCTCCTCCACTTAAAGGCTGGGTTTCTCAGACATTGTTTCAGAAGTTAAGGAAACATAAATAAGCGTCAGACTTCTAGCCAAAAGAGCACATCTTTTATAGGTGTCCAGAAAACTTGGTTATCCAGGTTGGTATATTTTTGCAGCATTCATATGGCCACGGCTCTACTCTGTTGGACACTGTTTGGAGAGCTTTCTGTGTTCTTAGATGTTTGTGTCTGTTATGGTCAGGATTTAGTAGTTAAACTTATTTCCACAACAAGATTACAAAAGAACCCCCAAACCAGATGTTCCTAATTACGTAAATGTTCACACAAACCCACTGTCTTGTCTCCCATCCCCCAGGCCCTTTTTTCAGTCCTTTGGATTTAGTTAACACCTTCCTTTTTTTGTACTGGATGCTGATTTAGCAGAGTTAAAGCAAACCCTGAAGGCAAGAGCCTCTGTGAAAGTTTACATTTTTTAATTTAAAAAGTTTTTTTGCTTGAAAGGATACGCTGAGCACTGTAAGCCTCAGAGGAACATTAAAGAGGTTATTTGGGAGTGCTTCCCTCATTTCCCGCTAAAGCGTTCACGTATTTACGCAAGTCGGGCACTTGGAAGGCATATCGTCCAACACACCATGCGGCAGCAGCCCTGCCTGTGGTCCTCCCTCCATGGCTGTGTGAGTGGTATCCAGGGCTCAGGAGCTGCCTGCCCCAAAACACAAGAGAGCGAGAACTAGGTAGCAGGCAAAAGCCCTCTCGGTACAGAGTGCGTGCACTTTACTCCTGGAAGCCTGTCTCAAGCCCTCACCCGGAGATTGCTCACTTTATACACAATTCTTGCAAGCTGGTCATTTCCTTCCGCAGTTCCGGATGAACTGCAAAAAATCAGTCGAGGCAGCAATCAGAGACCAAGTCGGAGAGCAGCTTGGAAAAGCAGATCTCGACACGGCAGCCGGTGCCTCCCAGGGCCTTGCTCTGTTAAAGAAATGAATTGCCCCGAGTCTGAATCCTTAATAAAAAAGTGGAAGTATGTTTAGTATCTTCCTATTGTAGCAGAAGAGGACGTAATCAATTTTAGAAAGATTTCCACTGATGTATGCATACAATTTAAGAGATCATGTGCTTAGAAGGGGTGAGCTTTAGGTAGCAAGATGATGCATTTGAAAGAAATTCCCTTCCTGGCAATGCAGTGTGTGTAGTCTTATCTTTGAGAGGGAAAGAAAAATGGATGGTTTTATACCACAAGAACTCCTGGAAGAGTTTAATGACAGACATAGTAGTTTAGAGTTGGAAGGGACACTTTGTTAGATTAGGACATGTTCCAAATGTCCATAATTGTAATATTTGTGAGGAGAGAGGGGAAATTAAGACTGCTCTGGCCTGGGTAACCACTTCCACAACTCCACAAGGCACTAGTGTGGGTGGCACCCCTGGGCATGGGACGAGAGAGGTCCTAGCGTTGGGGGTTAGCCAAGGTTGCTCTGAAGAGGTAGCACGTGACTAGAGCCCATCAGGAGCCAGCTACTTGAGGGGCTGCGGTCAGAGCTTTCCAAGCAGAGAACAGCGGTGCTGTCCAGGCCCTGGAGTGGTTGGCTGGCGGAGAAGCAGAAGGAAGGCCTGTATGGGTGCAGCCTGGGGGGCGGGGCTGGAGTGGAGGGGCGGCACACGTGGTGAGGGTGCTAAGATGTGCTGAGTTTGAGCCATTTGAAAGTGTCCGGGAGGGGGGTGACTTGACCTGTGCCCGCTGTCGCAGAGCTGGCGGTGTTCTGCATGAAGTCTTTCCTTTTACTGAGACCGCGAGGACCTGAAACAAACACTGCGCGAAACAGTATTTGGGTGAAATAGTACTTCTTTTCCATGAATGACATATTCTGGTATTTATTCTACTCATTTCAGTGTTTTTTGGTAATGTTGATTACAGGCCACCATGGACCCGTAAGAACACTTAAAAGACACTGTTCTGCCTCAATACGTGTGTCCCTGCCCGAGAGCTAGAAAATAATCACTAACACGTGAGGATATGTGTGCTCAACTACCACTTTAGGCACTTGACACATTATTTTGTGTGCTCCTCCCCAGTGGCCCCTTGAGGTAGGCGTTATCCTCATTTTATAAAAGAAAAAAACACAGACGTTACTAAGATTCAAACTAGGCTCCAACCCGACCCAGGCTGGAGGTGGAAGGGAAAGGAGTAGAGTGTGGGGTGGGCTAACAAGGGGGGTGGGCTGCTTTGATAAAGGTCTCGAGCAACAAGTGCAAGCTTCGGTGTTTTTGGTTACCAGATGACCAGTGGTTCCCTCCTAGTGAAATGCCAGCTACACTTTCAGATCTGAAAAGTCGAGGATGTGTGGTCAGTTTCTCAGTCCGCAGGGCAAATGGTTTAGCGATGTGGCTGCGGCCTTTCCAGCTAATCTTCTGCTGGCAGCCTAGCCCTGTGAAAGGGCAGACACGGATGAGCCTCTGTGGGGATGAGGCTGACCTCACTTGATAGCTATGCTGCCAGGCGGACCTTGTCCCGGGCCGCAGGTAGTGGGCCAGCATCAGAGCCCCAAGTCAGGAGCTCTGGTTTATCTCAAGCAGAGACTGTAATCCTTTCCCGTGAATTCCAGGTATGGCAGGAAGGGGTTTGTCTTAGCATGTCTGCATCCTGCAGACCCTGTCTTCAGCAGGTCATAACTGCTCTCTTGGTGGGACCTGCATCAGCATCCAGGCACCATCAGATGCGGTTATGAAGGAGACCCTCACTGTGGTGGAATGGCATTGGACTTGGAGGTCTGGAATCACTGTCACCTGCCCCTGGGGGCCCAAGGGCCCCTCTGAGCACAGCAGTGACTTAGGAGTTGCACATCCTGTTTCGGCACTGGATCTAAGTCTCTTTAGAAAGCATCACCCTCCCTTTGTTGGGTGGGTTAATCTATCACCAGTTCCTAAGAACTAAAGCCCTGAATTTCTCATCTCTCGATGGTGGTCCCTGAATATGGGCCAACTTCATCTCTAAACACACTTACAGGGACCTAGCTTGCTTTGTCAGTCACCTGCTCCAGGAGTGCCTGGGGCCCTGAGCCAGCCCTGCTGAAGCCCTGAGTTCTCCTTTACCTCGTGGGAGTCCTTCAGGGGCCCTGACCTCTCACTCCCTCACCGCCCCCTCCCCACCTAAGCGCTGCAGAGCAGTTGATCCAAGACACCCTCTCTTGTCAGCCACGTGGTGACCAGGACCCTGTTCTCAGGAAAGAAGTGAAGAATTCACTTGTCCTCAGAACCCAGAAGCTATAGTACTAACCTGCAGTTGTTTTGAGGTAAATAAGAACTGTTTATATTTACAGTATTATTTCTTTAGGAGGACGTGTCTTCTGGCTTAGGTTTCTAAGTTGCAGAGTGCCCCTGTTAGTGGCCACAGCAAACATCTCCTTTGGTAACTTCACGTGATGTGCTCTCTTCTGTGAGGTTAACCTGTGGGAGCAGACCGGTTGGGTTCTACTTTGGTTCAGAAATAAGGTAGGAGTG
Organism: Lipotes vexillifer; assembly: GCF_000442215.2. NCBI lineage: Eukaryota > Metazoa > Chordata > Mammalia > Artiodactyla > Lipotidae > Lipotes > Lipotes vexillifer. The sequence goes on from NW_006787800.1 coordinate 1,415,799, forward strand.
ACTTAGCCTGGTCTTTGTAACCATCAGAAAATGAAAACTGACACATGCCTGAAGTATAGTGGCATGGTTAAAAAAAATCAGCCAGTGTCAATTCAGAGGCCCAGAAAGTAAATGTCTCATACCATTTGTAGGACATGAAAGAGCAGATCGGCATGCAGGGCTTTCCTTTGCACCAGCAGTAATGCATCAGTGTGTCCAGATATAATTCCAAGAGGTGGTTTCTCTCAGGTTTAAGTCCAGTGCTGTCCAGTACAACTTCCTGCAGTAATTGAATTGTTTGCAATATCCAGTGAGGGACTTGGGAACTGAAATTTTTATTTTACTTTAATTTAATTTTATTTTTTATAAATTTATTTTATTTTTGGCTGCATTGGGTCTTCATTGCTGTTTTCTCTAGTTGCAGCAAGCCAGGGGCTACTCTTCATGGCGGTGCACAGGCTTCTCATTGGGTGGCTTCTCTTGTTGCGGAGTACGGGCTCTAGGTGCGCGGGTTCAGTAGATGTGGCACATGGGCTCAGTAGTTGTGGCTCACGGGCTCCAGAGTGCAGGCTCAGTAGTTGTGGCACACGGGCTTAGTTGCTCCACAGCATGTGGGATCTTCCTGGACCAGGGCTCCAACCCGTGTCCCCTGCATTGGCAGGCAGATTCTTAACCACTGCAACACCAGGGAAACCCTACTTTAATTTTAAATCTAAAAAGGCCACACATGCCTAGTGTCTACCATAAAGGAGAGGGTGTTTTTTTCCCTTTCCTTTATTGAAAGGTGTCATTGTCCCCTTTTTGAGATTCATCACAATTTTCCCTGCTCTCTCCTGAATCTTAAAATTTTTCACTGAGGCTTCATATTACTGATCTTGGCACGTGAAGAATTTGTTTTGGTAATGATTCAAGGAAGTTACTTTATGTAATCGTATAGGAAATTCGTCATTTTACACAGTGTTAAAATTGAGATTAATGTATTATGCATAAAGAACCTCCTGCTCTGTTAGCTGAAGTCCTGGTCTAGGACACTGGAGGAAGACCAGGCCAGGGCAAGGCCACGTTTATTTTGTGTAAACTTCCCTGGCGTGCACCCTGTGTTATTCTGTGGTATGAAATGGCATTTCATAGTGGGGGAAAAGTCAGAATATAGCAGATATTATAAGAATTTGATGTAACTTTATTTTTGGCCTGTGTGTTTCTTTTCTTTTTTTTTTTTTTTTTTTTTTTAAGGACTATCTACCCAAGACTTTTGCCCATATTTTTTTTTTGGGTTGTTTTTTTTTTTTTTTTTTTTTTTTTTTTTTTTTGAAGTATAGTTGATTTACAGTGTTGTGTTTCAGGTGTACAACAAAGTGATTCAGTTATACATACATATATATACACATACATATATATGTATACACATATATATATTCTTTTTCAGATTCTTTTCCCGTATGGGTTATTACAAAAGATTGAGTATAGTTCCCTGATGTAACTTTAGAGTAAACTACTAAAACATTTCCTTTTGGGGAAAATAGAGCAGTTTAAAATAACATTTCAACAGTTATAGTCTAAAATGTCACCATATACAAAGGGTTCCTGGACCTGTGGTGGTCACCTTAAGTTCACCCACTGTTTCAGGCACAGCTGCTCTTCTGCTCTTGCCACGCAGGTCTTCCCTATTTCACTACAAGTGATTTTGAAACCAAGTAGCATCGCCATTGGTTCTAGCACCCCTTTGGGTGCTCCAGGCTTGAGTATCTTGCTAGATACGGAAATGGGTGCCATCCAACTGGATGGTTGAAAGTGCTCAAAAATATTGGTCATTAGTATTTTGCTGTGTGAGGAAACCATCTTCTGGGCAGAAGGCACAGTCACTAGCTTTAAAAACAGTTTACAGTCTACAGGCGGGACTACTGTGACATGGTCTCCAGGGGTGGGCCCAGTTTATCTGCATCTCTGGGCAGCCAACCAGGTGATTACACTGCAGTCAGGGTGGTGGTCAGGGGAAGCACAGGGGTCGGGGGGTGGGGGCTGTATTTATGACGACCCTCTCCTTTGCCTGGCCAACCCCCTCCCCCCAGGAAACCTTCTGATACCCCAGGCAGGACCAGACCCTCCTGTTACACGTGCCCCAGACCATTTAGCTCCCTTGAGTTACTGGCTGTCATTTCAGCCACCTGTGAGCTTGACAGCAGGAGCCACATCCACCTGGCTCTGTGTAGTGCTCCCAGCACCTGCCGACCACAGGACTTTGGGTGAAAGGACAAAGGGTGTGGAGGCAGCAGGACGCTGTGTTTCAGCACTGATGGGTCATCAACTAGTTAGAGCCTTATCACAAGATGGCTGCGGGCATGTTCAGGAGTCGGTGTAAGGAGAAAACCAGATCTCTTAGATGCAATGGGTGGTTCCAGCCGAAGTCAAGACTGCTTACTGCTTGGGCCGGTGGAATGGAGGAGGTGGCCCTGAATCCTGAATTGTGAATTTCTTTAGGGTGGCTGAGGACGCCCCGCTGCAGCCCAGTCCTCCTGGGCTGAGTTACCCCGCACCTTCCCCCTCCTCCGCCTGACCACCTGGTTGCAACCCCTTCTCCGGGGTGTAAGGAGGCCGAAGTCTTCATCCCAGTGCCTGGGAAGCAATGTAGGACCTCACTGTCCCCCAGGGACGCAGTGATGGGTTCCCTCTCTCCAGAGGTCAGATGCATGATAGGTTAAATACTTTAGAGAGGTGGCCCAGGGACCTTTGTATAACATTTTTTCAAAGGAATTTGAAAATTCCTTTTTTCTAATGTACACAGAAATTGACAGAGGAACTTTCTCAAAGTACAATCTCCCTAAATGGGGAACTGCCTGTAGCTGCTTCTGAGTCTTATGGAACTAGATTGTTACCAAATTAAGTGCTGTTTTCACCTCAGCGCTGATGACTTGAACTCATCAGTAAGACAACTCTCTCCGTCTATTCTGGCTGCTGTAACAAATACCACAGACTGGGTGGCTTAAACAACAAACATTTACTTCTCGCAGTTCTGGAGGTTGGAAAGTCCATGGTCAGAGGTGCTGGTAGATTTGGTTTCCAGGTGAGGTCCCTCTTCCTGGCTTACAAAAGGCTGCCTTCTCACTGTGTTCTCACACAGTGGAGAGAAATCATCTTTCTCGTCTCTCTCTTCTTATAAGGGCACACAAATCGCGTCACAAGGGCCCCACTCTCCTGACCTAATTACCGGCCCCCCAAGGCCTCACTTCTAAATACCATCACATTGGGTGTTAAGGGCTTCAACATAAGAATGGTGTGGGGGGCACTAACATTCAGTCCATAACAACAACCAATAAAAATTCATCAAAAGTTTATTTTTGTTGTCATTTAAACCTGCCAGACTATTTCCCTATGGTTACTAACATTTTTTCCCCCTTTTATATTTCTTACCTGAAGGGCAAACCAGTCTCTTGAATGGTACTATTTCTGTGATAGGGAGGGCTGACTCAGATGCCTTCCACCAGGACGGTGGGTCTGCAGACCAGAGTCCCCCTCAAAGGGGGGCTGCCCAGTCCCTTTGGACCCAGGCCTCCTTCTGGGCTTCTGCGCTTTGGTTTGTTTTTAAGGCTGGGATCTGGATTTACATGTGAAATGTCAGGTAGATAAGGTAGATAGTGGATGTATTGTTGCCTGTCTATTTTATAATAAGCCAAACAAAGTACTTTCTGGGGATTGGTCTGCCACATGCCACAAGTTTGCCATCTCTTCTCTGTCTTGGGGTCTTGTGCAAAGTGTTTGCCTCAAGTGTTTGCCTGAATGGTCCAGCTCCAGTCTTTTCACTTACCTATGGATGATGTGTGTCTTATTTTAACCTATGTAAATAGTGAGTCACAATCTTCACTATTAATACCAACTATCATGACTTACAGCATGTGATTTCAGGGAAAACAAATGCAGGTTCTATTTGTACTCTGCCCAGAAAAGTCTTACTTTGGTATTTCACTCTCGATTTTTTATCACAATTCCACTAGGTATTGTTATGAATGCACTAGTGCACCTTGCATTGTAAATTCTGTATGAGTTCAGAGTGGAGAAGTGGTCTTAAATTATTCCTGAAAAACCAAAACAAAATTGCCGAAACTCCTAAACTAATACCTCTATATTGGTGTATTTGATTTTGATTTAACTGTCCATTAGTGAGGCTCATAGTGGGATGATTAAATAAACTACCAGTGAGGAAGGATAATCTACCTTGATTAGAACGCTCAGGTAACCCCTTTCATAAACTTACAGTAAGCCCACCGAGGAAATACATTGTAAAATGCGACTACTACATGCAACTGCAATTTACAGAATCCTGGCTTTGAAATACTTCTTTCTCGAAGTACAATTTGTCAGAATGGGCATCCTGACCTTTCTATAAGGTGTTAAGTAGAACGGAGGAAGACGGAATCACGTAAGAGCCCTTGTCGTCCCACAAGGCCACCGTTGGCCATTCTCTCCAGGTTTTCGAATTATGCAAACCTCACTCACTAAGCACCATCGTGTAAGCAGATGTGACTCCTCAGGACACTGTCATCCTTTCCAAGCTTCACGTTTCCCTACTTTTCCTAAAGGTCGCATCAAGCACGAGTCTGGAGGAATGTTCATCTTTCTCTCCTTTATTTTCAATAGGTGGAATACATGTTGGTATCTTTTGATCATGAAAATAAAAAAGCCCAACTGGTACTGTCTGGAGAGGAACTTCTTGAAACTCTGCAAGAAAAGGGGGAAAGGACAAACCCAAAGTAAGCTGATGTACTGAAGCCTTCTTTGAGAGTTTCTGAAACTGTTAGAACCACTGGAATATCATGTCTCCTCCCACGTACAGGAGACAGGAGAGCACAGCAGTTTAGGGCTCTGGCTCTGGTTCCCAGTTGACTGGGTTCAAATCCTGCTTCCTCTGCTTAATAGCTGGGTACCCTTAGGTGAGGTACTTAACTTCTCTGTGCCTCAGTTTCCTCAACTGTAAATCAGGGATAATAATAATACCTACCTCTTAGGGTGTAGACATTCTAAATACGTTAGTAAGCACTTAGAAGAGTAAACTCAATATAAAGTTTGTTTACTATTTAAATTTTTTTTAATTGGCAGTTACCAAGATCACAAACCATGGTGTCAGAGAAAACTTACAAATGGGTTGGCAGGATGTTTTTTTAATATTTCTTTATTTCAGTAGACAGAGGTGAAGGGGGCATGTACCTCCAGTTCATTTTTCTACCCACTAAATTTTGGGAGGCTGGGTTTGCATTTGGAACCCAGTCTTAAACTGAAGGAGGCCTTAAATCCCCACGTCCTTCCCCGCAGAGTGGACAGGCTTGCTTGCCTTGGACAGTGCATGCCCTGTGTGTGTCTCAGTTACTTATAAATATTTTAGACCCAGCACTTGTAACCCTTATGTAGTTGAAAAGCTGTGGAAGATTAACAGCCACTGGGAATCGTAAAGAGTTCTTGGCTTCTTGTATACCCAGTGGCTTCTAAATTTTTGGAAGCAACTTTTTCAAAACTAAAAATGGAGCGGACTACAGCAGAAGAATAAGATGGACTGAAACCTTTTCTCCTCTGTAGCCACCCTACCCTTTGGAGACCAGAGTATGGGAGCTACATGATCGAGGGGACACCTGGCCAGCCGTACGGAGGGACCATGTCTGAGTTCAACACGGTCGAGGACAACATGAGGAAGCGCCGCAAGGAAGCGACATCTCTGCTGGGGGAAAACCAGGCCCTCTGCACAATCACTTCGTTTCCCAGGTTAGTCCCTGTGTCAACGTGCATGGTTGGCATTTCAGAGCATCCGGGTATCAAGAGAGCAGATCACAACCCAGCACTTGTCTGCACAGTTCTCATGCTTTGCAAGACAGTTCATCCTCATCACACTGTGTCTGGTAGAATCTGTAACATTAGAGCTGCAGGCAGAGTCATATGCCAGCCTCTGGCAGTGGTGGTGGTGGCCGGGGGGACTGTGGAAGGACCCGAGGGCCACAGACTCCGCAGGCCGAGGGGAAGGAGCAGTGCACAAGGAAGGATGTGCGTTGCCCCCCAGATCAGATCAGGGGGCCCCCCGATGGGGGCTGGCATCAGCGCTCCCAGGGTCTGTTGATACATATTAACAAAGAACAAGGGAGTCACTGGGTCATGTTTGGATTGTGCTGAAAAGATTTAGGATTTGTCATCAAATCTAGTTATGGCTAAAGTTTCATAAGAGTAAATATAAGGTAAATATGAACAGTGAAATTCTGTCCTTAGCTTAGTATGAGGTACGTAAATATCACACAATTATACGTAGGACCTGTATGCAAGAATGCAGTTCTACCAAATTGTAAATCTGGTTATCTCTGCTAGATATCTGTCAGATTGTGGCAAAGTATGCTTACCTCCCCAAAGTTCAAAAGCACTTTGGGGATTGGTATCTGTGGCCTGGAACACTCTGAACTATTTTTATGCTTTCTTTTTTTTTCCTGATAAATGTCCACGATGGACATAGGCATTCACAGTCACACCACTGGTCTTAGGACACTTAAAGGGAATTTTCTTTTTTAAAATCTCTGTGGTCACATATAAATAGTTGAAACCTTATTTAAGCAACTCATCAGACATTTAGAGAAGTATCTTTTTCCTTCTCTTAAGTTATTATGAAGGGAAGAGAGTTGAGCTAGGAATAAGTTTTATTCTAAAAATCTAATTTTTTTAAAAAAGCCTAACCATATCTTTTATGATGAGAGGGTATTTTTGGATTTGTAAACAAAACAAAGATAATAATTATTTGTTTGTAGAAGGCTCACCTTACATCCACAGTTATGATAAGGGGAGTTTTATTTCTGGATCAAGAGGGAGAGCAAGACTCAGTTTCTTCAGTGTAAACAGGGTGATTCTCTTTCCGTAAACAGGTGCAACTGTAGTGTGGCCCAGTAACCCAAACAGTGGTCATGTGACTGTTTACATTTAAATCAATCCGACTTGTATACAATGAGAAGTTCAGTTCCTCAGTCTCATTCACCTCCTTCTACCTGCTCAGTACCCATCTGGGCAGTGCAGGTCGTGAGCATTTCCATCCCTGCAGAGGTTCCGTTGGACGGTGCTGGTCTGGAGGAAAAGTGGGGCTGGGGGTGCGGGTCTGAGTCCTGGCTGCCTGCTTCCTGCCAAGTACACACGTGCTTCTCCAGCCTGATTCCAGTCAGCAGAGAGACCCCCAGATCTCAGTTTGTCACTCTCTGCAAGGGCTTTTCCTAAGGCTGCAGGCTGTCGGTGAATAATATACGGAGCTGCTGCAGGAACTCTGAGGAGCCCCATCATAGCTGGGGCTGTTTTCCAGATAAGATCGGCAAGTTCAGTTGTTGTTCACAAGGCGAACATGGGCGGCCAGTTTTATAAAAGGTGAGGTTGAAAATAAGGCACCAGCTAGTCTTGGCTCCCAAGCCAGAAGTTTCCCACTGCTGATCTACACCCTGCTTTGTTTCTCTGTTGGAATTAAAGCTCTTCCTCAGGTCAAGTGAGATAATAGGGTTGGGTTTCAGCCTCCAGAGGGAGATACTGGGGATGGACAGGGTTACCGGCAGAGAACCTGCCTGATCTGGACGGATTCATGAGGTGCCTGGCAGAGGCAAGAAGCAGGAGTCCTGTCCCAAGTCGAACCAAGCTGATGGGGAGGTGGTGGTGTGCAGGGGTCAGAGCTGGTAAAGGAACACGCCTCAGAAACCGTGTGGGGGAAACAGCCAAGGCAGCCAGGACGTAAATAAGCGCTCTGCAGGCGCTGAGTGGACGGAGGCTTCTGATGAAATCGGCAAAAGGGCTGCAGTCACAAGAGAAGAGCTTGGTGAGCAAGACAGACTGCAAAGGCGTGGCTGCAAGGGGCACAGTGTTTGCAGAACACCTGTGTGCCGGACCCCTGAAAAAGGCAACGTTACACATGCATGTTTTTAATCCCTGAAGACAGATTCTATCTCTTTAGTTCTTCAATTTGTTGTAGATTAGGCTGCCCTGGGTTCACGCTGCCCGAGTTCAAGCCCAACCCAGTGGAAGGAGGAGCTTCCAAGTCCCTCTTCTTTCCTGATGAAGCGATAAACAAGCACCCGCGCTTCAGGTGAGTGTGTGGATGACTCAGATCCCTGGATCCCTGCCCTGGGGGTGCAGTGTCCCTCCCAGAGTCATTACTGAGCGGTTCCTGAATTCCAGCTCCTGTGGTAATTAACCAGAGGAGCCCACAGACCCACAGCTACGCCTGTTCTCGGTCCCCCAAGGCTGCTCGATTGGTGCTGCTTGTTTCCAGGCTGGATCTGCCTGTTTTCCAAGTGATCCTAAAGTTGTTCACTTAGCCACAGATGCATTTCAATCCTAGTTCTGTTAACACCTGTTTGGAGAAGCTTTCTTGTCATCAGTTTTACCTTTTCCTCCTCTGAAAATTACTGCCAGTATCTGTGGTCTTCTCATCCCACTCCATATACCTTGACAATAAGGTAAAATATGTACAATACCTGTGTATATAGTAGGCACGCTCTACCTTCTGTTCCACTAACTCCTAAGTCTGTTAGTCTGTAGTTTTAATTCTAGGGTTTCAGGTTGCTTCAGGGCCCACACCAGTCTGATCTCAGCTTTGTACCTTTGAGTCTCACCTGTCATCCTGAACCCGGGCTCCTGACCTAGAGTTAGGGACCTGTGACTTCTCAGTGTTCATTCCTGTAACAGGTCTGCACACCCGCTATATGCAGAGTCCATGGGGAAGATAAAGACATATAAACATAGTTTCCAACATCAAGTGTTTATAGTGTGCCAAGGGGAAGGTGGAGATATTCAGCTGCAAGAAAAGGTAGATTATGACAGGTGTCCAAAGATGGTAACACCAGAGAGAGGAAGGTGCTTCTGACTGAGGGGGTCAAAAGCAGGCCTCCTGAGAGAGGTGGCATTTACACCATTGACAGCAGCACTGCCCAGTAAAACCATAATGCAAGCCACATGTGTAATTTTAGTAGTAATTTTGTAGCCACCTTAAAAAAGTGAAAAAGGTGAACTTATAGTGTATTTTATTTGACTCTATATATCCAACTTGTGACCAGTATTTTTTAATTATTAAGTTTTACTTTATTTCTGTACCAAGTCTTCAAAATGTGCTGTGTGTTCACCCTCAGAGCACATTTTAATTAGGACTGGCCGCGCATCCAGTGCTCACAGCCACAGCTTGCCTAGGGGCTTCTGGATCAGACATCGCAGGCTGGAGGATAGTATTAATGCTGCAGGATGGGTGGAGGGAGTGATGAGGTTCTGAGGTCCAGAGATGCCCGGGGAACATGAGTACCACAGTTTGGCTTAAGTCTTTGGACTTAGCATGGAAAATGTTAGAAACATAAGGTGAGGCCAGACAACGGCAGACCTTGAACACTTGAGCTTGGTTTGGTGAGTCACACGGAGCCGGGGATCAGGGCTTGGGCAGGAGAGAGAATGACATTCTCAAACAAGAACCAGAGGACTTGGTATTAATGCAAAGGCTTCTTTCAGGAAATCCCCTCAGTCTCTCGGTCCACATGAATTTTCGGTAGGGATGTCTTAGAGGATTAGTTTGAGGGAGGATTTCATTCCATGTACTTGCATATTGTCAAATTCTTCTTTTGCATGATGGTTCTTAGGTGACCAACTTAGGACATTTGTTGTCTGTTTTTTAGTACCCTCACCAGGAACATCCGGCACAGAAGAGGAGAAAAGGTTGTCATCAACGTCCCAAGTGAGTCTACAGAGGTGGCGGGTGGGAGAGGACCCCCCCCCACCATTGTTGTTAATCCTCGACTCTCACCTATTTCCTCCTCTTTTCTTTCTTTCTTTCTTTTTTTTTTTCAATTAATACTGCAGTATTTAAGGACAAGAATACACCATCTCCATTTATAGAAACATTTCCTGAGGATGATGAGGCAGCAAAGGCTTCTAAGCCCGACCACATTTACATGGATGCTATGGGCTTTGGGATGGGCAATTGCTGTCTGCAGGTATCATTTCAAATATCCAGAGAGGCAAGCTGTCCTCATCTGCTTCTATTTTTTAACTTCTTTTCTTTATATGTGCATGTTTCCTTTTTAAAAATCACATTTTAATCAGGTTGAAATAGTAGCTAGTACTTCTTTCTGAAAACCAATGAAGTTATCTTAGTAAATTCACTGGAAATTATCTCTGGACAGAATTTACAGAATCTACAGTTCACTACAAAGACATAGTTGTTAATGAACTTAAAAGGTGAAATATTCCGCAGTCACTGTCTCTTTTCTCTCTGTGCCTAATTTTTGCTGCCATCTAGTGACTAGCTTTGAGATTGTAAACATTGCTCAAATCTTATCATTTCTGAAAATGAATTCTGGATGCACTCCAGTGAGCTTGTGATCCAAGGGAAGGATTATTTGGACTTTAAATTTTTATTTTCCTGCAAGGCCATCTAGTGGTATAAGAAGAATAAATATTTAGCAGCCCATGTTTGCCTTGCCCCTGGCTAAGTTTCACAGGAGGTATTGTAGAATAGCCTTTCTCTCAATGACTTGGTTAAAACTTCCCCTGGATCTAATCAGATTACTGGCACCTGTGGCAGGGATGGTGTCCCACCTCACAGGGGACCTGAAGCGGGGAGCAGGAACCCCTCGGGCTGCCCACAAGCCTGTGTCTGGGCTTTAGCTGTGACTTCTCAGGTATTTGGGTAACTCCCCTTCTGGTCTCGGTTTTCTCAACAGCTGAAAGAAGGGTTTATATTAAGGCTGCTTCTAGGTCTGTCTCTGAGCTAATATTCTTTAATTGTTTTTGTTAACAACAGTATTGGTTTTAACCTTATTTGTTTAAAATCTTGTTAGAACAGAAGTAAAAGTGGCACAAAATTAAAAGTTTCAAACTGAAAATTTCAAAAGAAAAAAAGAGGGCCTCTTGGGCTTCCCTGGTGGCACAGTGGTTGAGAGTCCGCCTGCCGATGCAGGGGACACGGGTTCATGCCCCGTTCCGGGAAGATCCCACGTGCCGCGGAGTGGCTGGGCCCGTGAGCCATGGCAACTGAGCCTGCGCGTCCGGAGCCTGTGCTCCACAACGGGAGAGGCCACAGCAGTGAGAGGCCCGCGTACCGCAAAAAAAAAAAAAAAAAAAAAAAAGGGGGGGCCTCTTGTTATTATCCAAGGAGATTTTATCCAGTTCTGATTATTTGCTGATTGGAGCAGTGTGAAGCCTGACCCCACATGAGCACCCCCCAGCCCACCCCCAGCCCTCAGTCTGCCTGCCCTGCACACAGCTGGGGACCCAGCATCCCATCATGCAGCAGGCAGCTGCACACAGACACATACCTTCTTGCACATGTATCTTGAATGTGTTTATTTTACAACTATGTATAATCAAAATTGAATGCCAGAGTCAGATTTTTACATGCTAAGTGTGTTCAAATAACCATGGCCAAGGATACCATTTCCCCTGCTTTCCCTGACTTACATAGGTGGTATAAAGTGTGTCTTCCAAAGAAACCTAGACTATGAGTTTCCTTCCAGATGGACACACTTCATAAAAAAGAGACCTGTTGACTTTTAACTGCCTTATCTGCTTCCCTATCTTAATTCCATATATTTCTAAAGAGAACCATTAAGCTCTAGAACTTGGAGTGCACAGCTTTAAAATCTGTCAGTGCTCTTGGAGGACCGATTGCCTTTTTTTCTTGGGTTAATATTAAACCAGGGTGTTTTGCCATGGACAGCACAGTTGCCCCATTCCAAAGGGATAGTCTTTCCCTTGAACACTGTGTTTACACAAATAAATATGTCCTAATGGTAGGTAGTTTACATTTTTATTGCTTGTAGATACAGTTTTCCATCCAGTTTAAGCTTTGTCATGGGTTTAAGGTTGTTTTCTTTTTCTCAGTGGTGTGTCCAGCCACTCCACTTTCAATACTCCACTTAAAAGTCTTTAGCATGTAAGTATATGGTAAATGAGACAAATTCCATCAATCACCACAGAAATCTCTGCTTTATCTCTTAAGCGGAACACTAGAAACTACTTATTACAATAAGGCAAAAAAAATGGTTTCAAAGTTTTTGTTTGTTTTTTAAGGTTAGTGAGCATCTTACTGTACAGAACAAAGTACTTCAGCTATATTCAAATTCTTGGCTCTTGGTGGGGGGGACTTTGCAGGAATCATTTAATAGGTTCATGCACATTGTGATAGGCTTTCCCCCCATCCCCAAGAAAATCCTATGGCTTCAACACTGGGTTCTGGACAAATTTTAGATATTTAGGTTTCTAACATCAATTTTTCATACTTTCTCTTTTTTTTCCCTCATCAGTTTCCTAGTGACATTGCTTCTCTTCTTTATATGATACTTTAAAAGGATACCAGAATCCAAAAGTATTCATATCTTTTTAAGGTGTTAAGAACTCTTTTTTTTCTTCCCCCACTAAAGCCATTACCACAGTGATGTCTCAATGGCTCAATCAGACCTGGGGTAAAGAAGCTAGTTACTAAATATACTTAGAATAACTAAGTCGTATCACTGTTCTAACTCGGCTATTGAATTCCAATTGCCAGTTTTCTTAAGCATAATTTTCTACGGTTGACTTTTTCAGAATTTGCCTGTGAATTGTCTAGTATAAACTAGGCCATCTAAGAGAAGCCAATCAAAAAACTGAAAAGAAAAAATGCTTATCGTAGGATCTTCTTAAAAACAAAAATAACAGACTCTAAAATAGCTAAGAGTAACTCAAAAAAGGACCTAAATAAACTGAGAGATGTATGTTCAAAAGCATTCAGCAGTCAAAACACTTGGGGGAACATTTAGGTATTCCTGATCTCAATCCATATAAGTTTGGGCTATAGGGTCAGCTTTTCAAGTATCCCACCGTTTTATAAAAATAAAACTTATCTTTGCTCCTGTGTTCTCCTTTTTAGCACCCTCTTTCCTTCAAGATACTCTATTCACTTAATAAATATTAAGGACTAAGTGGGTGTCAGACCCTGTCCTACACACTGGGGATAGAGAACCGCAAGGCAGACCCCAGCCCTCCTAGGGCTTACACTTTAGGGGGTGGGGTCACAGCAGATAAGCCTGTAAATACTCTGCTCGCCATCTCCCCCACTTCTCATTTAACTCTTACCCACCCACAGACAAGCTGATTTCTGCATTTCCACCTCTTGGCAGAAACTGCCCTGGTTTGGGTTATTAGTGACCTGTCAGTTCTTCTCAGTTTCTGTTTTCACCTTTGACATTCTTGCTCCTTTACACCTGTGACACAGCTCTTCTCCATGTGTTGAATTAATTTGTAATGGCTGGGTACCTATCATTATGTTTTAATGAAAATATAGCACTGACTTAATAATTCACATAGAAATGGTAGGAAAGTCAGGACACAGTAAATGGTCTGAAACATTGCTTTCTGTAGTCAGTCACCACACTGACGTGAAATGCCATGAATTCAGCAGTTAGACCCTTGAGTCTCCAACAGAAGTCCTCTGCCATTTAAACAAAAGCCAAAACAAAACAAAGAAAAGCAAAATTGAGACCTGGCTAAAACTACTGGAACTAACAGGTTGCGATTAGAATAGTAAACATTCACTCAGCTGCTAGTTCAACTGTTAAGCACTTAAATTATTTACTGCACCAACACAAAATCCAAACTGTCATTATTAAATAACAGCGGGACATGAGAACTGTTCCCAGTTTGCAGTTATTACGAATGTGCCAACACAACCACAGTTTGCGTTCCTTGCCCCTTCCGCTGCCCCAGCCCTGCAGAGGGCAGCACTTTTTTTTTTTTTTTTTTTTTTTTTTTTTTTTTTGGTTTCTTTTGGGTAATTGTTTTGAGAGGATTTGCACTAATCAATTACGTGATCTCCTTCTCTGTCTAACTCTTAAGTCCTACTTACCTGGCTTGTGCGGGCTTCTGGGGCAATCTGCCCTTCTTAGTACATCATCTGGACCTACTCCCCAAATACTTCTCCAGCTCAGATTTTTCTTCCTGGCCCAGCCCTGGAGACCAAGCCGCTTACAGGGCTGTTTCGCTCTTCCTTGGCCTCATAAGCCCGTGTGTCCTGGCGCCGCTGCTTCCCATCTGTCCGAGGAGCACCCAGGCCAAAACCCAGGTCGCTCCTCAGTCCTCTGTGCCCACTGGTCACCAGGCCTGCTTTGGCCCTGCTGTGCCTCTTCCCACCAGACTTCCTCAGTTTTTTCCTGGACAGTTGCAGTGTTTTAACTGCCCTCTCTTCCTTCCTCCAGTCCTGCCCCCTTCCGAGCTATCCCCCATTGTGCCACCAGTGAACTCTGAAACCCATCGTTCACATCTCCAGATCCCCCTTTTGTACCAAAATGTATACAAGCCCACAGATGTGGATGGGCAGCTGTAGAAGGAAATAAGTCAGTGGAAGAGGAAACGCCTGGCTGAACTTCATTGTTAATCTAGGTCTTATTTTTCTTTCCTGACTTCTTAACCTTACTTAACTTTGGAACATGGTTATTTATAGTAGATGTGAACATGATTAAAGCCATTTTCTAGCAAAATTCATCCGAGACAGCTCTTAAAAATCCTGTGTTCAATGTTGTCATCAACGGAATGACCATCACATGCCATGACCAACCACCTTCCTTCTCAGACTTGGCTCCTTGTGGAGGATGGTACTGATTTTGTGTTGTTGTTTAATAACTTGGGATTCTTAAACAGGTAACGTTCCAAGCCTGCAGCATATCTGAGGCCAGATACCTTTATGATCAGTTGGCCACTATCTGCCCAATTGTCGTAAGTAGAAATCACACCTAATTTTAACTACTTCTTTGTATAAAATAAAGACCTGCACGTGCAAAATTTGCTGACCATGTACTATATTTAAGTCCAGTTAAGACTTCATTTAGAACTGAACTAACATGAATAATATGCAGACTTAGAGCTAATGGATAAGAGTCTAACCTGTAGAGTTTACCGTTGCCAGTAAAGGCATTTTAGTGTTGAAGTGTCGAGCTTGAGCGTAGCCGTTTTCCCCCTCCCATCCCGCCTGTCCTCACGGTATAGAGAAGATGATTTAAATGAATCAGAGGCAAGGATTGGAGTCACTTCTGGTGTGTTTCACCATGAGAAGGCAGGTGCAGTAGATGTAGTAGAAACCTGTAGGGGTTGCATAAACTGATTGTTCCAGACCAGAGGTAACTGCATGGAGCTTTTTCCAGCATGTAAATGACACTTTGAACTTGCAGGTGCTGACTTCTGTTTGTTTTTAGATGGCTTTGAGCGCTGCGTCTCCTTTTTACCGAGGCTATGTGTCAGACATTGATTGTCGCTGGGGCGTGATTTCTGCATCTGTAGATGATAGAACTCGGGAGGAGAGAGGACTGGAGGTGGGAGTGATTTTCCTTAATAGTCTTTTAAGTCCAGCAGGTAAAATGGGGATATTGTCACTACTCACGGTTTTGAAGTCGCCCTTAAATTTTTATCCTGAGTGGGTTAGTCACACATGGGAAGAAGGTGACAGGTTATCAACCTGTCTTTGGCTCCACAATGTGTGTTTGGGGTGAGAATGTAGGAAATGTGATTTGGTTGGGGGCGGGGGGGTTAAGTTAATTTTCAGCATTTGTTGAAACCAGTATTTGTCTTACCTTCTAAAATTAGTAGTACAATTTTTCTATATTTTGGGAGTCAGTGCTGATGGCTGTTTTTACCAGAAAGCTTTTTGGTGCTACATGAGTGCTTTGTCTGTGGTGCTCTCTGTTGTGGAAAGTGTGATCTGTTGTCAGGTTCTTTGGCCTGTTACAGAGGGTTAGGTTTGCCTAATAAGGGTAGGTTTGTGCCTCTTGTTTGCATGTTGAACTGCATCTCTCCAACCAAGACTGTGCATCAGAACCACCTATAGAGATCTTTAAAAATAAGTACCCAGGCCCACCCTAGCCCAGTGAGTAAGTATGTCCAGAACTGGGACCTAGACATACATGTTACTAAAGGAGCCCTCACAGGTGATTCTGATGTTCTCGACTGGGCTGCCCTATTGATGCTCTGCTCTTTATGTAATTGTTCATAAATTGTTGAACATGCCTTCTAAGTAGAAATAAACTCTAAAGCAGAAATCATTTTAATAGCTTTGTTTTACATTATAGTTTTATAGTTTTGCTTTCAACATTGGCATTTTCCTATCTTAATGAGAATGAAGGTGATCCACTTTAAAAAAAAGAAAAAGAAAAAAATATATATTTAAGTCATATCAGAAAACAGGCTACTTAAATTGTCTCCAGATTTTTTTAATATAATTTTTCTAATACTTTTCAGGATTAACTAGCTTTTTTTGGGGATCTCGTGTTCAGGTTGGACAGTTTTATGTAATTACATATATAGTATATAGGCTTTTAATATAATTACTTGGGGCGTTAGTTTGTTTCCACATCATTTTATATGGCATTCATTTGTATTTTTTTCAATTTTAGCCACTGAAGAACAACCACTATAGGATCAGTAAGTCCCGATACGATTCAATAGACAGTTACTTATCTGAGTGCGGTGAGAAATACAATGACATCGACCTGACGAAAGACAAAGAAATCTATGAACAGCTTTTGCAGCAAGGTGAGCCTCTGTTCCTTTTGTCTAGATTTGATTGTAAGCCTTTAGTTCTTCAAATCCCTTTTAAATTCCTTTGCTGACTCCTGGCCTGGCTTCTATTTTTAGTGGGAAGTCTCTTAACTTTTCTCATGAGGCTGCTTGTTCTTAAAGTTTCAAGTTCCAGATACTTGTGAGATCTTGACTTTTAGCAAAAGGAGCTGACTTTGGAGGTCTGTCCCTCGGTCCACAGCTCTGCCCCCACAGGCATTGTGTAACGAGCGAACACACTCCATAGGATAAAATCCTGGGAGACACGAGAATCCTGCACAGCCCAGCCATTTCCTAAGTTTCTAGATGCCCTTTCTTCAGACTTCTCGAGCTGTCCTGCCGTCTTTCTGGGCATGGAGAACAGCTCTGAAGTGAGTGATGTGACCTCTCTCTGCAGGCATCGATCATCTCCTGGCCCAGCACGTGGCTCATCTCTTCATTAGAGACCCGCTGACTCTGTTTGAAGAGAAAATCCACCTGGACGATGCCAATGAGTCCGACCATTTTGAGGTATCTGCTCTGCTTTGAAGGCGTTTCACTTCACTATCTAGGGTGGAGGCCGTTGTCTGGAGGGACAAGGAGTTGATGACAGTAGAAGCCTCCATGACCTCCATGACCCAGTGCAGCAAAGATTTTAAATTGGTTCAAGTACCCTTATTTTATGATTCTTACTCTCCGGTTCTGAATTTTTCATTGAGTATTTTCTCTTGTTTTCATAGCAATGAAAAATGCAAATATGCTGCACAGAAAAATAACACGACCGCTTCTTTCAGGACTGCTATTGTGTCACCTGACTTCCGTTAAGCACTTGCTGTTTTGTCTCCCTAGCAGGTCACGCTCCACGAAAATCTTAAATTGTACCTTTTTGTATTTGTAAATTGAAGAGCATTTGGTATGGACAGTAAACAGCCTGCTTCACGTATTAAATATCAAATCATCTTAATACCTTACTGGAAAATTGGTTTTATTCTCTGCTTTTTGAATACAGAATATTCAGTCCACAAATTGGCAGACAATGCGATTTAAACCTCCTCCTCCAAACTCCGACATTGGATGGAGAGTGGAATTCCGGCCCATGGAGGTACGCAGCCCGTCGGCAGGAACCGACTTGGACGCACGCGTTCCCAGCCACCTGTCACCCACCCGCACCCTTGTCAGAAGCTCGGGTTACTTGGAAGGCAGCACAGATCACGTGTGTGCGTGTTACACGCAAGTGCAGCAGCTCGGGAGGACTGCTTCTGAGAATAGATTGTGGGCAGAGGCTTCCAGACCCAGGTGGGAGGTTAGGAGATGCTTGGGAAAGACATGACCCTCAGGGGCCTCTCAGGGAGGAGCTGTTTGCACGGTGGGCCCCTAATGTCTCGGGCCCCGTGTCCAGGTTCAGTTGACAGACTTCGAGAACTCCGCGTACGTGGTGTTCGTGGTGCTGCTCACCAGGGTGATCCTTTCCTACAAACTGGACTTTCTCATCCCGCTGTCAAAGGTAAGGACGAGTTTCAGTGTAGGGCTGGGTGTCTGTAGGTTATCATCCATTGCTCATTTATGTATAATAATTGTTTCAACTCTGACCTCACTTAGGATTGTTCCTCCCTTAGAATAAAATGCTCTCCTTCCACCCTATTTTTTTTTTCTTTTTAAACCTAAGTTTATGCTATAGATTTTGGTACCGTTTTGGTGGAGACTCCTGGAAAACAATGTTAATAGTAGCTCCTTACTCAGCCCATTTGGAAGCCATTTAGGGTTGCATTTGAACAATCTCTAGTTTCTAGAGGCTTTTGACTCAAGATGATGGCGGGACGGATTCCCACAAATGGGTTTCGTCCTGTCCAGTCCCAGGCCAATCACAATATTAGACTCAGGACGGAGGGACGCGTAACTTCGGTAGTGCAGGGAATGGAACCAAACTGGAGAGGTTTCTGGAGAACATAGTTGGCGCTGCACTACTGGATAAACAAATCTGAATCAGCCTCAGCCCAACAAAAACCAAGAAGGAGCTTTCTGGAAGCAGTTTCCCGGCAGAGCCTTGGAACAGTTCCAGGCTGTGAGGCAGCAAGGCTGGGGGCCGCGGGGCAGTAGCCAAGTGAGTATAGAGACCTTTGGTTCCTGGCCAGTGGGTCTCTTGGCACAGAGAGTGGCTGGGAAAGGCTGCCGGGCAGAGTGAGGGTCTACCGGGGCTCAGGGCTGGAGGGAAGAGAAGCAGAGCTGCCCTGTCCCATGAATAAAGCTGCATAGCCCAGCATCTGCGCCTCCCCCGCTCCACCCTCCTCGAGGGGCTTCTCCAGCCTGCACCTCCCTCCACCACACACACACGCGCGCACACACACACACACATACACACACACACACACACACACACACACGGAATGTGGTACAGCCACTGGGGAGATGAACTCACGTAAGGGGGGTTCACGTGAGCTGCCAGTCCAAGCCTTTGCTTATGAAATACATTTGACATGCGTGTAACGTATAGTCAGTTCCTCCGTATCCGAGAATTCAACCAGCAGCAGATCATGGAATACTGTAGTATTTACTGCTGGAAAAATCCTCATATAGGTGGACCCACATTGTTCTGGGGTGAGATATAGATGTCTGAAAGTCAGTATAAAATTGAAAACTTTTAAAGAGAAGAGCCCATGGGCCTGCAGAGTATATTATCCTCAGTGAAATACAGTTAATTTTTTTTTTTTTTTTGGCCGTGTAGCATGCGAGCTCTTAGTTGCCTGACCAGGGATCAAACCCGCACCCCCTGCAGTGGAAGTCCAGAGTCTTAACCCCTGGACCGCCAGGGAAGTCCCAAAACACAGTTAATTTAGAAACTGGAAATAATTTTTAAATAAATTCTCATTAGTGCCCTCGAAGAAATTCTAGAGAAAGGTCACATCTTAAATAAACAAGCCCTGTGGACCAAGGAACATTTGGAACGTAAGAGTTCTCAGAAACAAGGGACATGGTAGCCACACTCAGTATGCTTACCAGTAAGCAGGTGTGGTTGAAGATCAAAGTCTGTGATTTAGGGGAACCAAACTGAGATTCATCCCAGCAGGATGGCAAAGAAACAGAGATTATGGGGAAAAGGATGAGAGGATTTCTCTGGAAAGTTCAGGGTTTGTATCAAAATTTAGAAGAAGAGAACAGTCTATACAAAAGAGATGTGAGATACAATAAAGAAAATAAAGAAATAGAATTTCCCCTGAGTGAGAGTCCACTGAGGATGAGACAGAATTATTCAAAGAAGAACCCAAGTCTAGGAATTTCTGAATCTCAAAGAGAAGATCAGTTGTCCAGACAGGAGAGAAAATTAGGATACCTAAACTTTCTGCCAAGAGGGAGAAGAAAATCAATTGATATCATTTCTCATCTACAACATTAAACACTAGAAGAGATGGCGAGATGTCTACAGAATCCGAAGGGTAAAGAATTAGAGCAATGCCAGCCAAACTAGTCTTTAAATTCTAAGTGATTCTAACAAAAAAGATCAAGTTACGACTAAAGTAAGCCAAAAATCTTATCTAGCAAGGGGATAGTGGAAGGAGGGGAATGGTGGATACTTCTTAATGCTTGACATTTGGAGAGAGAATTTCAAAACTACTTGTCTAAAAGTAAGAAAGACCACTAATAGTATAGAAATAGAATTTGTCGCCTTTAATCTCCTAGCTAAAGAGGTGGGAAAAAAAGCTTCCTGGTGCCACAAAAGTGGGTCTGGGGCCATGGCCGAGATAAGACATTATGGTCCAGAGAACATACAGTGGTAAAATAAGATGAAAACAAATTTGAATAGACTAAATTCTCCTATTCAAAAGCTAAAACGGGTGATATAGCAATGTAATGGTACATGTTGTTTGCATAAAATATACTTAAAACAAGGACAGACGTTGACAGTAAAGAGCTCCATAATGACCTTTTAACAATTCAGGAAGGGCAAAGTCTTAACAGACAAAATGTGAGAAGGTCTTAAATGAGATACAGGAAACAATTTTATATACTCTTTCAAGATAACATTAGAGCCATTTTCTTTTTTTTAACATAAAGTGTAGCAAACATTTCTCAGCAGCATAAGAAGAATTTAAAGGCACTGTAGTACGGTGGGTAAGATGTGGCTTCCAGGTGAACACTCAGTTCATAAATCACTTGCACTACTTACTAGCTTTTTCACCTGGACAAGTTAGTTGTCCTCTCAGTGCCCCAGTTCGCAGGTGTAGAACAGAGACACGTGGGCTGTCGTAAGGCCATGTGGGGTTCATGGAGTAAGTCACTTAGCAGAGTTTCTGGCGTGTTGCTCAGTAACTGACAGGCCATATAATCTAAGAATGAGAAAGGCCACAGGGGGATTAAATGACACAGTTAATAAGCTTGGTTGTGTCGCCTGATCACAAATCTTATACCATGGCACACCTTTTTTAAATGCCCTGAGGAAGAATAACAAAAATTAATTAAGGAAAATTTTCACTTCTCAGAAGTAGACACTGTATAGGATACATTCCCACCAAAGCTGAACAAGAAAATGTTCAGGAAACATTTAACTATTGGAAATTTTAAATCGTTTTCCTAGTAGGTTCTAGATTAAGTCAAAACTAGAATTATAGATGCAAACTAGTATATATAGAATAGGTAAACAACAAGGTCCTACTGTATAGCACAGGGAACTATATTCAGTATCCTGTGATAAACTAGAATGGAAAAGAATACATATGTGTATAGGTAAGTCACTGCTGTACAGCAGAAACTAACACAATATTGTAAATCAACTATACTTCAATAAAGTTTTTTTTAAAAACTAGAATTATAGATTGTTTAGGAAAATGATGCCGGCAAAGATAATTTCTAAGGGAAAATCACACCTGAGTAATTAAATAAGAATCTAAAGAGCTGTAGTAAAATTACAGCTTTTTAAAAGGAATTCATAAAAGCAGAAATTAAAACTGATGATCTTTGTGAATTTTTGTCAAGACTAAGAAAAATACAAACGTTATTAGAAATGAAGCCAGATGTTCCTAGCCATGATAGAATTTTAGATTGCTTGAATATGTTCCTGTATCTAGATTAATCCAAAGGTCATATGTGCCTTAAAACAAAAGAAGTAATGGTAGGAATTAATCAGTGTGAGGGGGCAAAGCTAAGTAATCAAAGACTCTGTACTGACTATCCCTCTTCAGCATGACCTCTGACCTGTGTCCGTTTTGTATATGGAGAGTCCCCTAAGATTTCATTATAGAAATAAGGGACTACTACTAAAAAGTTTTAAAAGCTCTACTTTGAGGGTCTTAAAAAGTCACTGGAGAAATGGAGAATTCACAAATAGGGGTTGGGGTCTCCTGAGGGAGTGGGCACGGCAGAGCCGCAGGTGGGCAGGCAGCATCGGTGACCTGCCCTGGGAGGGGTCCCCTTATTCCAGATCCCACAGCCCGCCTATGAGGCAGCAAAACCCCAGAGGCAGGGAGGGCAGAGCCCTCAACTCCAGGTGGCAGGAGAGGCAGGAGAGTGAGTCTGGGCTGTGAGGAGGGACCAGCCGCCTGACCTCCCAGTGCCATAGATTCATCCCAGGGTGTCTCAAGGGACCTCGAGGGGCAGCCTACATGAGTGTAAGTTTCGCATTGATTTTTAAGGTAAGCTTCTCTTAGAATTGACCCGTTGTTATTAAAAAGCACATCCCAGCAGTCTGGGGTTGAGGGACACAGCCCCACATGACAGTGCAAAGTCTTATCTGGCCGCCAGCAAGCGCTGGCTGTGGGAGGCTTCTTCCCAGATGGGTCCAGACCATGAGGTGAGCGAGGCACCACAGCCCCCAAACGCGCCGGAGCGGGAGTGCCCTGACTCGGCAATGTTCTGACTTGGCTGCGATGGTTTTCCTCCTTCAGGTTGATGAGAACATGAAAGTAGCACAGAAGCGAGATGCCGTCCTGCAGGGATTGTTTTATTTCAGAAAAGATATTTGCAAAGGTACTGCCTTCTCTTGCATTTTTGGGGTCCCAGTAGGCCACACGGGCCACTAACACCCTCTGCGCCCCTCTGGCAGGTGGCAATGCCATGGTGGACGGCCGCGGCAAGACCACGGGCAGCACCGAGCCAGCAGCCGAGGAGTACACGCTCATGACCATCGACACCATCATCAACGGCAAGGTAGGGCCCGCCCCCCAGCCCCTCCCCCCACCCCACCCCCCGCCCCCGGGGAGTCGGCTGACAGCGCACCCCGCTTCTTGCAGGAAGGCGTGTTCCCCGGGCTGATCCCCATCCTGAACTCTTACCTGGAAAACATGGAGGTGGACGTGGACACCAGATGCAGTATTCTGAACTACCTGAAACTGATTAAGAAGAGAGCATCCGGTATGGCATTCTGCGCTTTGCTTTTTAAAAAATCTCTTAACGTAGGCAGAACCTCACAATCTTACAATATTCAGTTTTTAAAGCAGTCTTTTATTAAAGTATACGGTATCCTAAATCAATGCATTTTTCCACATTGTACCATCTTGGCGGTTGGATACACCTTGTAATCTTTGACAGTCACAGTTTGATTAGCAGTGCTTTTTTTTCTTACTGGTTCATACAGTAACGCTGCATCTTTAAGCCGATGGCCTCTTAGGCAACGAAATACAGTATCTGGATTGCCTGTTCGACATTTATGCCCGACTGTGTGTGTCGTGAGGCACCCTGGGCTCTTTGCACAGTGAGTCTAAGCCCGTCATCAGGTTAACTAATAGCACAGCTAGGACGGTGGCCCTCCAGCCTGCCTCCCTACAGGGGCGCCCTGGAACCCCACTTTCACAGCTTTGAGATCATGGTGGCTGGGGAGATGTCAGCCGTGACTAAGAGGACAGTAGCAGTGGCATCTGTATTTTGCTTGAGGCTTCTGTAAAATTTCCAGATCCACAAAGGATATACCCCGCCCCCCAAATGCTGTATCTGCCCGTTTCTGTCTTCATGCATCTACTTTTCATTATTCTCTCCGCCTCTTTGATCAGATGGCTCTGGGGAACTTGGGGGCCCTCCTGTCCCGGGGCAGTCTCGTGACACTGGCAATGGGCAGGACTTGGCCAGATGGGAGAACTTGGGCTCTAGTCCACACACGTTGGCTCCTGTGTCTTAGAGCCGGCAGCATCACCATGTGGGTGGCATCTAACAGGTCCCATAGCAGTGAGATGTGTGTGTTCTCGCTGCCTGCCTGCAACATGAAACGCTTCCCTGGGAGGAATTCTTCAAACATTACAGCCACGCAATACAGCTCGTTCCTGGCCCCTGCCACGTGGCTACACCAGAAGAGGCCACACTGATTCTCCTTCAGGATTGTATTATGTGGGCCAATAAATGTCAACTCACGAAAGAAAAAAAACCAAACAAACAAACAAAAAACACTACCATTAAGTTGTTGAAAACAAAAAAAAATTTTTTTTTTTCAGGAGAATTAATGACAGTTGCCAGATGGATGAGGGAGTTCATCGCAAACCATCCAGACTACAAGCAAGACAGTGTAATAACTGACGAGATGAACTATAGCCTTCTTTTAAAGTGTAACCAAATCGCAAATGAATTATGTGAATGCCCAGAGTTACTTGGACCAGCATTTAGGAAAGTAAAGTACAGTGGAAGTAAAACTGACTCTTCCAACTAGACGTCCTGCAGAAGGAGGAGTGCTTCACCGTGTTAGTGAAGGACTGACCGCAGGATCAGCCCGTGTGCATGGTGTGAGGACCAGATAATAGCACTGCACTGTTTCTTGCGCTGCTCGGCAGAAGTGGGTTTAGGCAAATCTAGAGTTTATACAGTGTACATGTACATAGTAAAGTATTTTTATGATTAACAATGTATTTTAATAACACTGTATCTAAAGTCATTTGTGAGCTGGCTTGTACATTTTTCAGTTCTGACTCTGGAGCAACTACTGTGGAAACGGTTTTGTAAATGTAACTTCCTGATGACTATACTATATCTGCATTCCAGAGTTTAAAATGTTTACTGTAAATTTTGGGGTTTTTTAAAAAGACTTTACCTGGACCTGATTCACTGAAATCTATCACTTCACCTTGAAAACAGTTTGTCCTGCTAATTTTCTTTGAGTCATCTCCTTTGGCATATACATGAAATCACTATTGAATCCACCAAAGTGCTTTGAGGGGAAGCTTAGATTTCCGGCACCTTATCTATGATGATTCTTTTGTAATTGGAATAGCTAACCCCTCGGTAACCCTGTCCCAAGCTTTTCCCACTAAACAGAACCCACTGAACTGACAGTACTTTCTGTCTACGTTTGCTAATTTTGGCATCAAGTTTGAAGACAACTCTGGAGAAAGACTCTGAGTTCACGTGTAGTGATTATTGGGGGTAATTTTTTTATGGAAAAAAGGGGGAGAATCGTTTTTCTTCTTGTACATACCAAGAGGAATGTCAAAAATGCCACCAGCTCTTCTGCTGTGGTCACCTGTTTATTCTGATTGCGGCTGTCTACTTAAATTTTCAAATCAAACGCAGCTGTTGAAGTTTTTGTTTTGTTACTTTTTCTCTAGTTTCCAGTAAGCATATTACAGACATTCTTCTAAAAGCCATTCACTCTAGATTTTACCTGGGGATTATTCTACATACTACTTACCTTCTCTGTGAAACTCATAAATCATGATATGCACTATGTTTTGTGAATCAGGACCCTAAATGTTTAATTGTAAATAATTTAAGTTTCACAGAATTGTTAGAGCTTTTTGTTGAAGTTTTTTTTCCCCAGTTAGTTAAAAGTCTTAAAACTGCTTCTGAAAAAACTATGTATAGTAGATTATGCAAACTTTACAGGCATAAATATCTAAACTGTCATGCTAATTTTAAGAAATTGCCATAAAGCTTCAGCTAAACCTGTTTATGTATAGATACTAGGGTTTGTGCTATATTTCATACATGCATTTTGGAGGATTAAAGAACACCTGTTTTTCCTTTGCAATTTGCTTGTGTAAATTCAGTTTATAAAAAGGCAGTAAAGTGTGGTATGAGGAAATAAAAGAATGGAATTGGCATTGTGAAACCTCTTGAATGTGTGAGTTCTACAACTAAACGGATGGTGGTGAGGGTTGTTTTTTTTTATTAGCCCAGATATGCCAGGAAATAATTGCTTCATCATGATCCTCAGCTCCTTCTAGAAAGACTCATAGTGATGAAAACAGATGCCTCACCTCCCTAGTAGCTGTCAACCCCTGTGGGGAGAGGAGAAATGACCGCTGGAAGTGAATTTTTCTTTTACTCCAAACTGTCGCTGTGCCCAGTCAGTGGTCACATGGTGAGTTACAGGTAAATCGGGCTGTGTGTGCACTGGAGTGCTGTCCCGCTCAGACTGGCTCAGCAGGCCCTGCAGAGAACTGTTTCCAACCCATGTCTTTGGACTCACATCCCTCTCCTACCCCCAACCCCTAGTTCATCTTGTCCACCCACTTTTCTCAGCTTCATCTGCTTGTCTACTTTCATCTGAACGATCCTAGGGCAGGGTCATTGTCAAACTAATCTGCATACATGTCTCTTACTGAAGTGCACCTCTGGCTCTGTGGGTCTGACATGGGGGCCCACGTTCCTGCATTTCTAAGAGGCCCCCACGTAATGCTGACACTGCTGGTGTGTGGGCCACGTCAAGTAACAAGGATTTAGATCACTTCTGTACCTCAGACACAAATCAATTTCAGATCACTTCTGTACCTCAGACACAAATCAATTCTAAGTCTCAAATGACACTGGTCTTCAATTCGAATGTATGTATCTGAAAACCAAATAACGGCACCCTATCTATATCCAAGACAGAAAGTACCACCTTTCATAAGCTTTCCTGCCTGAACTCAGCTGAGGGTTCAGGGCTTTGGGAACAGAACGATGAACACTGAGATAAGCTATTTCCTTGGTGGAAATAGCTGCGGCTGAGCCCGGACCCTCACTTAGAACACAACTGGCCCTAACTTAACCCATCCAGTCTCCTGGATTAACAAGAGGTTTCCTCCTGGTCCCAGGCTGCCTCTGCCCCTGCCACCGGCTCCTCCCTGAGGCTGTTTGTGAGCCTTCTGTCCCTCAGTGGAGGGAGCTGGGCTTAGCCGCCGCCTTCTAAACCACCTACACAAAAGTTAACTAAGAGTGGAAAGTGTGGAAACCCAGGATGTGGTGAGAGGTCATGTCTCAGGAGGTTTCTTGGGGATCTTGCAGAAGAAAATGTGACAGTATCCTTCAAGCAGATGGTGGTGTCTGACGTGGGGGAAGGGATGTGCGATGTGTGCCTGGGATGCGTGGGCGTCAAGGCTCTCGGCTGGGAAGGGGCCCCTTTCAGAACTGTACATAGGCTGCTTCACTGCAAGGTTCTTGGGGCTGCTGCTAATGAATTTTCCATTTAGGTTAAGGCTCCCCCTGGCTTTCCCTGAAGATAAGCTACTGAGATCTACCAGCTGCTCTCTCCTCTCCATTATGCTTTGGTGTAAATATTTAACATTCCCTGTAAAAACTTCGGAACATACATGCCAAGTGATATTTAGGAAAGTGTAAGTTGGAAGGGAACTCATGAGGTCTGGACTGGACGTGAGGAGGCCTTGGTGGGTGACCTTGGCTGGGAAAGATACACTCCTCCAACTATTTGCATTTTCTTGGTAAGTAGAGGCTGAAATTGGCTGGGTAGTCCCTAAAGCCCCTTTCATTCTTAACATTTTATGAAATGAAACATTATAAAGTTAAGTATGGATGGTGCATTAAGAGTAATGGTGCCTCCAGCTTTGATTTCAAACCATATTAAAAAGCTGTGGTAATCAAATCCGTACGGAATTTGGAAAAACAGGTCAATGGAACAGAATAGAGAGCCCAGAAATAAACTCACATATATTTGGTCAATTAATTTACAACAAAAGAGCCAATATACAGTGGGGAAAGGACAGTCTCTTCAATATATGGTGTTGGGAAAACTGGACAACCACATGCAAAAGAATGAGATTAGACTACTATCAATATTCACATCGTACACAAAAATTAACTCAAAATGGGTTAAAGACTTAAATGTAAGACCTGAAACCATAGACTCCTAGAAGACAACATAGGTGTTAAGCTTCTTGACATAGGTCTTGATGATGATTTTTTGAATCTGACACCAAAAGCAACAAAAGTAAAAATAAGTAGGACTACATCAAACTAAAAAAATTCCTTCGCAGCCTTCAAAAAATGAAAAAGCAACCTACTGAATGGGAGGAAATATTTGCAAATCATGTATCTGATAAAGCGGTTAATATCCAAAATATATACAAAAATTCATACAACTCAATAGTAAAAAAAAAAAATCCCATTAAAAAATGGGCACAGGACATTTTCCACAGGCTTCCCATTTTATTTACTCCTATGCTACCCTGAAAGATGCCCTGGGTACACCGTCCTCGTCAGTACCTTCCTCCTAGGACCCAAGGCATTCGGCCTGATCATCTGCAGCCTCATCCTTTAAAAATAAAGTCCCGTGACGCCATCCTCCCACCCCGCCCCCACCAGCTGCCCCCTTGCTCCCGGGGTCCAGAGGAACAGGAAGCCAGGGTCCCGGAGTGGCTGGTGGGTGGGCTGCATCCACCATTAGCCCCACCAAAGAGCTGGGTAGGCTCCAGTGCTGGGTCAACTCAGGCCAAACAACCAACAGGGAGGGAACCCAGCCCCACCCATCATCAGAGAAGCAGATTAAAGTTTTACTGGGCTCTGCCCACCAGAGAAACATGCAGCTCTACCCACCACCAGTCCCTCCCATCATGAAGCTTGCCCAAGCCTCTTAGATAGCCTCATCCACCAGAGGGCAGACAGCAGAAGCAAGAAGAACTACAATTCTGCAGCCTGTGAAAGGAAAACCACATTCACAGAAAGATAGACAAAATGAAAAGGCAGAGACTTTGTACCGATGAAGGAACAAGATAAAAAAAAAACCAGAAAAACAACTAAATGAAGTGGAGGTAGGCAACCTTCCAGAAAAAGCATTCAGAATAATGATAGTGAAGATGATCCAGAACCTCAGAAAAAGAATGGAGGCAAAGATCGAGAAGATGCAAGAAATGTTTAACAAAGACCTAGAAGAATTAAAGAATAAACCCCTAGAAGAATTGAAGAACAAACTAACAGAGATTAACAATACAATAACTGAAATGAAAACTACACTAGAAGTAATCAATAGCAGAATAACTGAAGCAGAAGAACGGATAAGTGACCTGGAAGACAGAATGGTGGAATTCACAGCTGTGGAACAGAATAAATATAAAAGAATGAAAAGAAATGAAGACAGCCTAAGAGACCACTGGGACAACATTAAAGGCAACAACATTTGCATTATAGGGGTCCCAGAAGGAGAAGAGAGACAGAAAGGACCCGAGAAAATATTTGAAGAGATCACAGTTGAAAACTTCCCTAACATGGGAAAGGATATAGCCACCCAAGTCCAGGAAGTGCAGCGAGTCCCATACAGGATAAACCCAAGGAGAAAGACACCGAGACACATAGTAATTAAATTGGCAAAAGTTAAAGACAAAGAAAAATTATTGAAAGCATCAAGGGAAAAACAACAAATAACATACAAGGGAACTCCCATAATGTTAACAGCTGATTTCTCAGCAGAAACTCTACAAGCCAGAAGGGAGTGGCATGATATACTTAAAGTGATGAAAGGGAAGAACCTACAATCAAGATTACTCAACCCGGCAAGGATCTCATTCAGATTCGATGGAGAAATCAAAAGCTATACAGACAAACAAAAGCTAAGAGAACTCAGCACCAACAAACCAGCTCTACAACAAATGCTAAAGGGGCTTCTCTAAGTGGGAAACAAGAGGAGAAAAGGACCTACAAAAACAAACCCAAAACAATTAACAAAACGGTCATAGGAACATACATACCAATAATTACCTTAAACGTGAATGGGTTAA
Organism: Lipotes vexillifer; assembly: GCF_000442215.2. NCBI lineage: Eukaryota > Metazoa > Chordata > Mammalia > Artiodactyla > Lipotidae > Lipotes > Lipotes vexillifer. The sequence continues at coordinate 1,445,210 of NW_006787800.1, forward strand.
ATGCTCCAACCGAAAGACACAGGCTGAATGGAGACAAAAACAAGCCCCATATATATGCTGTCTACAAGAGACCCACTTTTCAGACCTAGGGACACATACAGACTGAAAGTGAGGGGATGGAAAAAGATATTCCATGCATAGGGAAATCAAAAGAAAGCTGGAGTAGCAATTCTCATATCAGACAAAATAGACTTTAAAATAAAGACTATTAGAAGAGACAAAGAAGGGCACTACATAATGATCAAGGGATCGATCCAAGAAGAAGATATAACAATTATAAATATTTATGCACCCAACATAGGAGCACCTCAATACATAAGGCAAATACTAACAGCCATAAAAGGAGAAATCGACAGTAACACATTCATAGTAGGGGACTTTAACACCCCACTTTCACCAATGGACAGATCATCCAAAATGAAAATAAATAAGGAAACACAAGCTTTAAATGATACATTAAACAAGATGGACTTAATTGATATTTATAGGACACTCCATCCAAAAACAACAGAAAACACATTTTTCTCAAGCGCTCATGGAACATTCTCCAGGATAGATCATATCTTGGGTCACAAATCAAGCCTTGGTAAATTTAAGAAAATTGAAATTGTATCAAGTATCTTTTCCAACCACAATGCCATGAGACGAGATATCAATTACAGGAAAAGATCTGTAAAAATTATAAACACATGGAGGCTAAACAATACACTACTTAATAACGAAATGATCACTGAAGAAATCAAAGAGGAAATAAAAAAATACCTAGAAACAAATGGCAATAGAGACACAACGACCCAAAACCTATGGGATGCAGCAAAAGCAGTCCTAAGGGGGAAGTTTATAGCAATACAAGCCCACCTTAAGAAGCAGGAAACATCTCGAATAAACAGCCTAAGCTTGCACCTCAAGCAATTAGAGAAAGAAGAACAAAAAAACCCCAAAGTTAGCAGAAGGAAAGAAATCGTAAAAATCAGATCAGAAATAAATGAAAAAGAAATGAAGGAAACAATAGCAAAGATCAATAAAACTAAAAGCTGGTTCTTTGAGAAGATAAACAAAATAGATAAACCATTAGCCAGACTCATCAAGAAAAAAAGGGAGAAGACTCAAATCAACAGAATCAGAAATGAAAAAGGAGAAGTAACAACTGACACTGCAGAAATAAAAAAAATCATGAGGGATTACTACAAGCAACTCTATGCCAATAAAATGGACAATCTGGAAGAAATGGACAAATTCTTAGAAATGCACAAACTGCCAAGACTGAATCAGGAAGAAATAGAAAATATGAACAGACCAATCACAAACACTGAAATTGAAACTGTGATTAAAAATCTTCCAACAAACAAAAGCCCAGGACCAGATGGCTTCACAGGCGAATTCTATCAAACATTTAGAGAAGAGCTAACACCTATCCTTCTCAAACTCTTCCAAAATATAGCAGAGGGAGGAACACTCCCAAACTCATTCTACGAGGCCACCATCACCTTGATACCAAAACCAGACAAGGATGTCACAAAGAAAGAAAACTACAGGCCAATATCACTGATGAACATAGATGCAAAAATCCTCAACAAAATACTAGCAAACAGAATCCAACAGCACATTAAAAGGATCATACACCATGATCAAGTGGGGTTTATTCCAGGAATGCAAGGATTCTTCAATATACGCAAATCTATCAATGTGATTAACCATATTAACAAATTGAAGGAGAAAAACCATATGATCATCTCAATAGATGCAGAGAAAGCTTTTGACAAAATTCAACACCCATTTATGATAAAAACCCTGCAGAAAGTAGGTGTAGAGGGAACTTTCCTCAATATAATAAAGGCCGTATATGACAAGCCCACAGCCAACATCATCCTCAATGGCGAACAACTGAAAGCATTTCCACTAAGGTCAGGAACAAGACAAGGTTGCCCACTCTCACCACTCTTATTCAACATAGTTTTGGAAGTTTTAGCCACAGCAATCAGAGAAGAAAAGGAAATAAAAGGAATCCAAATCGGAAAAGAAGAAGTAAAGCTGTCACTGTTTGCAGATGACATGATACTATACATAGAGAATCCTAAAGATGCTACCAGAAAACTACTAGAGCTAATCAGTGAATTTGGTAAAGTAGAAGGATACAAAATTAATGCACAGAAATCTCTGGCATTCCTATATACTAATGATGAAAAATCTGAAAGTGAAATCAAGAAAACAATCCATTTACCATTGCACCAAAAAGAATAAAACATCTAGGAATAAACCTACCTAAGGAGACAAAAGACCTATATGCAGAAAATTATAAGACACTGATGAAAGAAATTAAAGATGATACAAATAGATGGAGAGATATACCATGTTCTTGGATTGGAAGAATCAACATTGTGAAAATGACTCTACTACCCAAAGCAATCTATAGATTCAATGCAATCCCTATCAAACTACCACTGGCATTTTTCACAGAACTAGAACAAAAAATTTCACAATTTGTATGGAAACACAAAAGACCCCGAATAGCCAAAGCAATCTTGAGAACAAAAAATGGAGCTGGAGGAATCAGGCTGCCTGACTTCAGACTATACTACAAAGCTACAGTAATCAAGACAGTATGGTACTGGCACAAAAACAGAAAGATAGATCAATGGAATAGGATAGAAAGCCCAGAGATAAACCCATGCACATATGGTCACCTTATCTTTGATAAAGGTGGCAGGAATATACAGTGGAGAAAGGACAGCCTCTTCAATAAGTGGTGCTGGGAAAA
>NW_006787800.1:1449516-1490327 GCF_000442215.2 Lipotes vexillifer
ACCAGATAGATTTAATTGATATTTATAGGACATTCCATCCAAAAACAGCAGATTACACTTTCTTCTCAAGTGCGCATGGAACATTCTCCAGGATAGATCACATCTTGGGTCACAAATAAAGCCTCAGTAAATTTTAGAAAATTGAAATCATATCAAGCATCTTCTCTGACCACAATGCTATGAGATTAGAAATGAATCACAGGGAAAAAAACATAAAAAACACAAACACATGGAGGCTAAACAATACGTTACTAAATAACCAAGAGATAACTGAAGAAATCAAAGAGGAAATCAAAAAATACCTAGAGACAAATGACAATGAAAACACGACGATCCAAAACCTATAGGATGCAGCAAAATCAGTTCTAAGAGGGAAGTTTATAGCTATACAAGCCTACCTCAAGAAACAAGAAAAATCTCAAATAAACAATCTAACCTTACACCTAAAGGAACTAGAGAAAGAAGAACAAACAAAACCCAAAGTTAGCAGAAGGAAATAAATCAAAAAGATCAGAGCAGAAAAAAATGAAATAGAAACAAAGAAAACAATAGAAATGTCAATAAAACTAAAAGCTGATTGTTTGAGAAGATAAACAAAATTGATAAACCATTAGCCAGACTCAACAAGAAAAAGAGGGAGAGGACTCAAATCAATAAAATTAGAAATGAAAAAGGAGAAGTTACAACAGACACTGCAGAAATACAAAGCATCCTAAGAGACTACTACAAGCAACTCTATGCCAGTGAAATGGACAACCTGGAAGAAATGGACAAATTCTTAGAAAGGTATAACCTTCCAAGACTGAACCAGGAAGAAACAGAAAATATGAACAGACCAATCACAAGTAAAGAAATTGAAACTGTGATTAAAAATCTTCCAACAAACAAAAGTCCAGGACCAGATGGCTTCACAGGTGAATTCTATCAGACATTTAGAGAAGAGCTAACACCCATCCTCCTCAAACTCTTCCAAAAAACTGCAGAGGAAGAAACACTCCCAAACTCATTCTATCAGGCCACGATCACCCTGATACCAAAACCAGACAAAGATACTACAAAAAGAGAAAATTACAGACCAATATCACTCATGAATATACATGCAAAAATCCTCAACGAAATACTAGCAAGCAGAATCCAACAACACATTTAAGGGATCATACACCATGATCAAGTGGGGTTTATCCCAGGGATGCAAGGATTCTTCAGTATATGCAAATCAATCAATGTGACAAACCATATTAACAAATTGAAGAATAAAAACCACATGATCATCTCAATAGATGCAGAAAAAGATTTTGACAAAATTCAACACCCATTTATGATAAAAACCCTCCAGAAAGTGGGCATAGAGGGAACCTACCTCAACATAATAAAGGCCATATATGACAAACCCCCAGCCAACATCATTCTCAATGGTGAGAAACTGAAAGCATTTCCTCTAAGACTAAGAACAAGACAAGGATGTCCACTCTCACCACTATTATTCAACATAATTTTGGAAGTCCTAGCCACGGCAATCAGAGAAGAGAAAGAAATAAAAGGAATACAAATTGGAAAAGAAGAAGTGAAACTGTCACTGTTTGCAGATGACATGTTACTATACATACAGAATCCTAAAAATGCCACCAGAAAACTACTAGAGCTAATCAATGAATTTTGTAAAGTTGCAGGATACAAAATTAATGCACAGAGATCTGTTGCATTCCTATACACTAACAACGAAAGATCAGAAAGAGAAATTAAGGAAACAATCCCATTCACCACTGCAACAAAAAGAATCAAATACCTAGGAATAAACCTACCTAAAGAGGTAAAAGACCTGTATGCAGAAAACTATAAGACACTGATGAAAGAAATCAAACACGACACAAACAGATGGAGAGAGATATACCATGTTCTTGGACTGGAAGATCAATATTGTGAAAATGACTATACTACCCAAAGCAAGCTACAGATTCAATGCAATCCCTATCAAATTACCAATGGCATTTTTTACAGAACTAGAACAAAAAATCTTAAAATTTGTATGAAGACACAAAAGACCCCGAATAACCAAAGCAATATTGAGGGGAAAAAAACAGAGCTGGAGGAATCAGACTCCCTGACTTCAGACTATACTACAAAGCTACAGTAATCAAGACAATATGGTACTGGCACAAAACCAGAAATATATATCACTGGTACAGGATAGAAAGCCCAGAGATAAACCCACGCACCTATGGTCAACTAATCTATGACAAAGGAGGCAAGGATATACAATGCAGAAAAGACAGTCTCTTCAATAAGTGGTGTTGGGAAAACTGGAAAGTTACATGTAAAAGAATGAAATCAGAACACTCCCTAACACCATACACAAAAATAAGCTCAAAATGGATTAGAGACCTAAATGTAAGACCGGACACTATAAAACTCTTAGAGGAAAACATAGGCAGAACACTCTTTGACATAAATCACAGCAAGATATTTTTTGATCCACTTCCTAGAGTAATGGAAATAAAAACAAAACAAACAAGTGGGACCTAATGAAACTTTTGCAAAGCAAAGGAAACTACAGTCAAGATGAAAAGACAACCCTCAAAATGGGAGAAAATATTTGCAAATGAATTAACGGACAAAGGATTAACCTCCAAAATATATAAACAGCTCATGCAGCTCAATATTAAGAAAACAAACAACCCAATCAAAAAATGGGCAGAAGACCTAAACAGACATTTCTCCAAAGACATACAGATGGCCAAGAAGCACATGAAAAGCTGCTCAACATCACTAGTTATTAGAGAGATGCAAATCAAAACTACAATGAGGTATCACCTCACACCAGTTAGAATGGGCATCATCAGAAAATCTACAAACAACAAATGCTGGAGAGGATGTACAGAAAAGGGATCCCTCTTGCACTGTTGGTGGGAATGTAAATTGACACAGCCACTATGGAGAACAGTATGGAGATTTCTTAAAAAACTAAAAATAGAATTACCATATGACCCAGCAATCCCATTACTGGGTGTATACCCAGAGGAAACCATAATTCAAAAAGAAACATCCACCCCAATATTCGTTGCAGCACTGTTTGCAAGAGCCAGGTCATGGAAGCAACCTAAATGCCCGTCAACAGACAAATGGATAAAGAAGATGTGGTACATATATACAATGGGATATTACTCAGCCATAAAAAGGAATGAAATTGGGTCATTTGTAGAGACGTGGATGCATCTAGAGACTGTCACACAGAGTGAAGTAAGTCAGAAAGAGAAAAACAAATATCCTATATTAATGCATATATGTGGAACCTAGAAAAATGGTTCAGATGAGCAGGTTTGCAAGGATGAAGTAGAGACACAGATGTAGAGAACAAACGTATGAACACCAAGGGGGGAAACTGACGGTGGGGGGTGGTGATGGTGGGATGAATTGGGAGATTGGGGTTGACATATATACACTAATATGAATAAAATAGATAACTAGTAAGAACCTGCTGTATAAAAAATAAGTGAAATAAAATTTAAAAATTTTTAAAAGAGAGAGAAAGGGAAATATCCCCAATTAAATGAGGAAGTCAAAAAGGGAACTGGGAGGAATGGATTGATCCCTTTTTCACATAAAATATTAATTATTCTAAAGCAGAGTTGCTGTGCCAAAGGCTGATCTGAGTCCTTTATCAATCTCTCAGCCCCCTGTAGAATGTGATTTGGACATTGACCCTGTTACATTGTTAGTTACATGCTCTACACAGGTACCTTCAAGACCCTCCATTCCACAAAGATTGCCCCCGATAAGCCGCTTTCTCTATGTGTATCCTGGAGGTCCCACTAAACTCAGTGACAGTATCTGGAGACAATCCTGAAAAACTTGGGTGACCATCGCTAACCAGCACAGAGCTGGCTCACAATAGGGCCCCAGTTAAAATGTTACAAATACAACTGGGTCAAACCTTTAAAGCACGAAATTAAAACAATCCTCCTAAGGAAGGAAATCTGAGTTTCAAAAGAGGAACTTCATATTGAGTATCTAACCAGCAACTGATGATGATATTCACAGATGAATCTGATTGGTTCTCCAAAACTGAGACGACCCAATCCAGGAACAAAGAAATGAGTTCCTTTGTTGGTAATATTTGAGATGTGGGTTGGAGGAGGGTCCTAGTCCTAACTGAGATTTGTCTGCTCCCCTGCACCCTGTTTTCTTCTCTTCTCCTGCATGGTGTGCCTTTGGTTCCCCGCAGGCTCCTGGACAGTAATACTGACAGTGATACTGATGGTGCTGAACCCACTCCTGGCTTGGGCTGGAGAGGTAAATGCACACCTTGGATGGTGAGTTATTTTGGGGGGTGGGGGAAGGGAGGGAGTTAGCTTTGTCTGGGTCGAGGCCATGTCACTGAAAACACCGACATCTTCAGTGACTACTTACCTTTGCATATGGATCCTCAACTCCTTCCACAAACAAAAGGAGCCTGGATAGTTGCCCTCTTTATAAGACCAGCATAAGGTGCCTTCGTATATATACATATAGGCTATTTCTTGTCAACTCTCTTCTAATAAAACCTCTCCAGCCTTATATCCCATTCCCTCGGGGTTTTGAGAGGATTTAGAAATGCTTTCAAAAATAATCTAAAATGATTATTAAGGATTTCAAAATAATTCCCATCCATGGTTCCTTTATTCTGTTGAGTTATGGCAGAAAATGGGGAAAATCCTCTGAAAATTTTATGGGGACTCAAAAGGAATTAGAAATATCTCTCCTAGAAGATCCTGTGTTATGTCCATGGGATCTGTGATGCGGCTACCTCTCGCTAATACGTGAGGATGTATCAAGAGACCTCACCATTGTCTCCTTTTCTTTTCTTTTTTTTAAGTTGAAGTATAGTTGATTTATAATATCGAGTTAGTTTCAGGTGTACAGCACAGTGATTCATTTATATATATATTATATATATATTCTTTTACAGATTCTTTTCCCTTATAGGTTATTACAAAATATTGAGTAGAGTTCCCTGTGCTGTACAGTAGGTCCTTGTTGGTTATCTATTGTCTCCTTTTCTTTCTCCCTAAACCCCGCTGTTTATAAGGCCCGTATGCCTGTACTGGAGGTACTCTGACAAAAGCTAGGGTTAGTTTTCTCCCTATTTCTCCTGCATAAAGCACTCTGGACCTGAAGCAGGGATCCTTAGTACTGAGAATGACCCTGTAGTTAAGGAGCATCTAAGGGGCATTCTATGATGCCTTAAAGAACTCATAAGAACTGAAAACCTGACACAGGTTAGTGCTTATTCTATTTTGAACCTTTCTATCCTATCAGTTTCTCCTATATCTCCTCTTTCTCTGGCCTGAACCCACAGAAGAGATTCAACTAGTATAGAATAAATTATGAAATTATATTTTTATAAACCCCAAATAGTCAAATATCAACAATTTCATATGGTTCAAACCATACACCCTGAGCAGGATACAGAGCATGTGAAGGCTGTTTCCATCCCATAGGGCTGAAAGCCAGTAAGGAAATCAAGGGAACTCATTGGCCTCTTGGAGTCTTGGGCCCAAATTTCATAGGTTCATTCATCGTGCCATCTATTTTCCATAATTAGCCATCTTTGGTTACCTCTCCTTCCAGTTTTTCCCTATTCTTTCCCCTACTATGTCATCACCGTTACTAAAAATCCCCAGTTTGCACAAACCCTCAGCACTATAACAGACGCATTGGATGAAATGAAACTTCATGAAATGTTCCCTATCTCTTAAAAATCACCTTTTCCTTCCCTGTGAATGTTTCTTCCAAGTAGTAAGAGGAGAAAGAGGAAGTTAGTCTGCATTTCTCACAGGAAAGTAGAAGAGACATAAGGTGTCATGATTACAAAAGTGTGTTGGACTGAAGCCCCTTCTTGCTTTACCAGGAGCCCCACAAAATCAATTCCCAAAACTATGGCTTTATTCATTTCGAGGACAAATACTTTTTTGAGCAACTATTATATACTGGGCTCTGTCCTAGGCGCAGAGGATTCTATTTGAATAACAGAAAAAATGTCCCTTTTGATCATGGAAGTTACCTAATGACAAGAGAGAAAGACAACAACCCAATAAGCATTGAACCAAGAAAAACATTTCAAACAGCAATAAATGCTCTGAAAAAATATATAAAGGTTAAGGGACTGAGAAAATTGTATTCACCTGACTTCAGTGCAAGTGTCTAGAGGGCTCTCCCTGTGACATTCAATTGAGACATAAATGATGAGAATAAGCCAGACATGGGAAGGATCTAAAGGACAAATGCTCCAGGGAGAGGGACTAGGGGAAAGGTCAAAGTGTGGGAAGTTGTTTGCTGTGTTTAAGGGACGGAAAGAAGTTAGAGGAGCTGAAGCAGAGAAAGCAAGTTGGGGAGTGGAATAAGATGAGGTTAGAAAGAAAGTCAGGAGTCAAATCATGTTAGGCCCTGATGGCCATAGTGAGAAATTTGAGTTTTATTTACAGAGCTATGTGAAGCTACTAAGGGGTTACAAGGAGAGTCCATTTATATGTATTTTAAAAACTAATTCTAGCTACCGCATGGAGATTGGACTGCAGGGGTTCCAAGTGAAGTTACAGAGACCAGTTAGGGGAGAGTAGAAGGGTTCTCCAGGGAAGATGTGCCTGTGACTTCATTTAGTGTAGTAGCGATGAAGTGAACAGATTTGGGATAGATTGTTGAGTGACTTGTTAATGAATTAAATGGTGCGAGTTGGAAGATAGAAAATCAAAAGCTTATCCCTCAGGATTTTGTCTTGCATGATAACTAGGTGGATGGTGGTGCTGTTTATTGAGATAGGGAGGACTATGGACCAGTACATCTCCTTAGACTGGATCCAAAAGTCACCTAATTAATATCAAAGACTCATTTATTGATTTTACCCCTTAGGAAATTTCCAGGGTTTTAGGAGACCTGTGGCAGAAACGGGGATGAAGAACAAATACATGTTTCTTATCATTAATCACAATATCACAGTGACTAATTGCCAAGGCAAAGAAATCAGTCAACTTTGGTTGGACTGAACAAATTTATTTTATTGGAAAAAACAGCTCTTCACTGGGACTGGCTTCCCAAAAAACATATTTCATGTAGGACCAAGATTTTCAACAGATATAATATTGGCAAATTTTTCTATGTCACTCTCAGCTGCTCCATACTTGAGAGTGGTTTCTCCAGGACAGTTTTTTCATATGATTTACATCCATGGTTCTCACCCAGCGGCAGCTCAGCACTCTTTCTCCCCGTTCCTTCAAGCCGCCAAACAACATTGGCTCCAGATACCACCATTTTTAGTTGTCACACAGGGGGTTTCTTTTGACAACTAGTGGGTAGAGGCCAGGAAAGCTGATAGATAGGCTACTATGCACAGAACAGCTCCCTCTCCCCAGCCACAAAGAACCACCTGGCCCAAAATGTCTATAGTGCTGAGGTTGAAAACACTGCTTTATATACACTATGCTGCTTCTAAAAATTCTAGACTTACACTTTCTACACACATTCACCTTCCAGTTCAGCTCTTCTTGGTTTTATTTAGCTTGTGTCATTACCCCCAAAACTAGACAGTTGAACAAATTCATTACTTTCTTGTTGAATCCATTCAATCAAAACAAGTTCAAGACCTTCATTTTTATTTTTCGCCTTACGCCATGTTTTTCAAAATGTCACGAGTTCTTGGTCATCACATCTCTATTTGATTTCAACAACTTGTCTTTTTAAGTCACAAATAGTGGTGGCTGCTACAATATTTTTCAGTAAAATGCCTCAAATTTCTGCAGCAATGCTACTTTCCACACTCTTAATGATATCAGAAACTTCCATTTATTCTTCTTACTTTTAACCACAGGGTTATTCTTTAACTCTTTTTGACATTTTCACAATTCAACTAAATCTAAAGACAAAAATATTTTCATTTTTGAAAGAAACAAAAACACTCATTTGAAAACATACATGCAACCCAATGTTCACTGCAGCATTATTTTAAAATATCCAAGATGCAGAAGCAACCTAAGTGTCCATCAACAAATGAATGGGTAAAGATGTGGTTTGTATATATATATATACACACACACACACACACACACATACACACACACAGTGGACTATTACTCATCCATAAAAAAGAATGAAATTCTGCCATTTGCAACAATGTGGATGGACCTACAGAGTATTATGGTTAGTGGAATAAGTCAGACAGAGAAAGTCAAATACTCTGTGTTATCACTTATAAGTGGAATCTAAAAAAATAAAACAAATGTATATGACAAAACAGAAACAGACTCACAAATACAAAGAGTGAACTAGTGGCTACAAGTGGGGAAATGGAAGGGGGGAGGGGCAAGATAAAGGTATGGGATTAAGAGATACAAACTACTATGAATAAAATAAATAAGCAACAAGATATACTGTACAACACAGGGAAATATAACCATTATTTTGCAATAACTTTAAATGGAGTATAAACTTTAACAATATTGAATCATTATGTCGTACACTTGGAACTAACATAATGTCAATGATACTGTAATTTAATACCAAAAAATCAAAAATATGTGCATTCATATGATATATATGTGTATATTTATGTCTATATGTATCTTTACACACAGTGAAGCTACAGAACCACATGTAACCAATAAGAGCTCTGAGACACGTTTGACCCCTTCCCTCAGCAGGTCAGATTTGCCAAACGAATTTTAGCAGCAAATTTTTAGAAAATCTGATTTTCTGAGCTGTCCAGATTTGGAAATGCAGAAAAGGGATTGTGGACCTGTATTGGGGTTATGGTTTTAATCTCCTAAAACTCGTCAATAGTTCTCATTACGTTCAGCATAAAGTCAAAATCCTAATGTCACCTACAAGGATTTTAAGTGCCTGGTTCCATGTGATTTTTCCAGTCTAATCTTTTCCCCTCCTTCCTCTCACTCTCTGTGCTTCAGTGAACTTTCTAGAGGAAGTTCATCAATTCTTTCAGCTTTTCCACGCAGTATTACTGTTACCTAAAATGTGTCTCTCTTTTTCCCCTAAACACACACACACACACACACACACACACACACACACACACACACACTTCCTCTAGCTCACATCCACATAACCTTTTATGTTACCACTTAAAGTGGTCTTCAGAGACCACTTCTCTGGCACCCTAACCTAATTTAGGTCATCCTATCATTCTCTGCTATAGAACGCCACACTTTTATCCTGACATTTCTCACTTCTGTATAAATTCTTGCGTGTTTGGCTTTTGTCCATCACTTTCACTAAATTTTAAGCTCCACAAGTAGAGGGGAGATGGCTGTGTTCCCTTCCTTGGAGTCCCAAGGGACAGCGAAGTTTGGACACAAGCACAGCCCTAACCAAGTACTTACAGAATGAAGGAGGCTCCTAAGAGGAGATGGTGATGGGGCAAATCCGGGTCCAGTTCACACTTGGAGATGTCCAGGCGAGCATGGAAGCCAAGTGGCGCCCGAATGGCTCAGGAGCAGAGGGGTCTCTTCCGCCCAGCACGTCTTTCCTCCACCGATGGCAGGTGGAAGATGAACCCGTGGGGTGCCGGTAGAGCCTCCGAGGGAGTCCTAGCGCCCCCCACCTGCGCCCGGGCACCTGTCATCGGTGGGCGTCACCGCCAGTCTCTTCCCTTGCGCCCGGGTGACAACATCATTCCTGTCCCCACAGCACTTTTCATGATGCAGGTAAAGTCCGAGTGTCATTTCTCCAACAGCACGCGGCAGGTGCACTTCCTGGACAGGTACATCTATAACGGGGAGGAGCTGATGCGCTTCCACAGCCACGTCGGGGAGGACCTGGCGGTGGGCGAGCTGGGGCGGCCGGCCGCGGAGCTCTGGAACCGCCAGAAGGATGCCCTGCAGCGGGCGCGGGCCGCCGTGCACACCTTCTGCAGGATCAACTGCAAGTTCTTGGAGAGCAGCACCGTGCGGCGGCGAGGTCGGGGAGGTGGGGGGCGGTGACAGAGACAGAGAGACACAGAGACAGAGGGACTGAGTCCAGGGTGAGTGTGTAGGATTGTGGACACCTACAAGTTACGAGGGTACACGTGAGAGCCTTCTGTGGGAAAACTAAAGTGAGGTTTTGTAGACGTGTGCTGGTGAGAGGGGAGAGAGTGTGTGTATGGTGGGGGGAGTGGGCCTGGGGTCTGAGAGGACCGGGAGGGAGGCGGGTATGGGGAGAGGGATGCAGGAGGGAGGGCTCCAGGCATCCTCCGCTGCCGCCCTGGGAGAGTCTGGGTGAGGGGAGACGGAGGAAAAGGCTGACTGGGGTGGGTGGTCCGACATGCGGGAAGGGACCTCCAGGCGTCTGTGCTTGGGGGAGGGGAGGGGAGGAATGTAAGAGGCTTGGGAGAAGGTGAGAGGAGCCCCAGTCTGCTCTGGTCACACACCCTCTTACTCCTGAAACCCCTGAAATAAATGTGCCGGCGTGGCGTCTGTGTGCAGGCGCGTTTCTTTGAGAATGAAATTTGTGAGGGAGACTAATCTCTAGGGGTGCAGCGGAGAAGAACCTCCCACTCACCTCCGACCTTTCTGAGGCTACTTTTAGGTCTAAATTTCCAACTACTCTTCTGCTTTCTTAGTGTGTATATTTTTACATATTTGAAATGATTGTGATATAATTTTGTCACTTTATAATACCATACTGATGTGACTATTTTTATAATGCTAATAGTACTTAAGTAGTTGTGCTTTCCCTTTGTATGGTTGTAAGCAATTTAACTCACATTCCCCATTGTTAGATTTTAGTTTCCCTATTGCCACTTAGTTAGAAATTTATATCTTATTATTTTTAACTTACATTTTAACTTACATTTCTTTTATTTCTAAAGGTCTTCTCTCTTTTTTTCCCCCCCAGTTGTAATGACTGCCCAAAGCATTATCTATTAATCTGTTGCCACTAGGGTCCTAGTGTTTTTCTCAGTAATTTTATGGGTTGTCTATGCAGTAAGATTATTAACACTTTGCTGATACTTGATTCAACATTTTCTCCAGTTTGTGGTTTCTATTAGATTCTGTTCAATATTTTCCATGTTGAGAATTTAACATTTTTTACTTACTGAAATAGAAACTGAAAAATTGTGACTAATGATTTACCATCGATCTTAAATCTGCTATTTTGTGGTACTGTACAAATGTGTCCCCCATTTCTCCTTTCTTTTTTTTTTAATTAATTAATTTATTTACTTATTTTATTTTGACTGTGTTGGGTCTAGTTGCCACACAAAGGCTTCTCTAGTTGTGGCACGCAGGCTTAGTTGCAGTATGTGGGATCTTAGTTCCCCAACCAGGGATCAAAACCCAGGCCCTGAGCATTGGGAGGGTGGAGTCTTAACCACCGGACCTCCAAGGAAGTCCCTCTCCTTTCTTTTAAAATAATTGTATTTATTGAGGGCCTGAGAGTACTAGAGGCTGTCTCAGATGTGAAGAGTCCCCGACCCTGCCCTGATCTCAAATGTCAGTTTAGAAGGAGAGAGAATTCTAAAACGATAACAATTAAAAAATTAGATGTGGCTTTTTTTTGGGGGGGGGGGGGGAAGAGCAAGAGAGAGAGAGAGATCCATCCGCTGAGTATAAAACAATAAAAACTTTTTAAATGATTAACTTTCCTTGTTCCTTTTCCTCTTCAGGATTCATGCTTTCCTTGAGACACACCTCATAGAGTTAGAGAATGACCTCTGTCTGTTTCTGCTTCTCAGGGGAAGAACCATTTCTGTGCTGTTCTAAGATGTGAGTCCATTGAGGCAGTGTAACCAGGATTTCACACTCTACATCTCTATCTACCCCACTACTGTTCCCTAATTTATCCTTAAGCTGTGAATCACACTTTCTTTCACAGTAAAAACATTCAATAAGTAACTGACATATACTGAAGGCTAAGTTCTGGCCATTTCCTTTTTTTCTTTCTTGGCCTCCCTGTGCAGCTTGTGGGACTTTAATTCCCTGACCAGGGACTGAACCTGGACCTTCAGCAGTGAGAGCACAGAGTCCTAACCACTGGACCGCCAGGGAATTCCCCCAGCCATTTCTTTACATAGTTTTATGTTTAAGTCCATTAACTCTTTTTTTTAAATATGATGATCAATATTTTTTATTGAAGTATAGTTGATTTACAGTGTTGTGTTAATCTCTTCTGTACAGCAAAGTGATTCAGCTATACATACATACATCCTTTTAAAAATATTCTTTTCCATTATGGTTTATCATAGGATATTGAATATAGTTCTCTGGGCTATACAGTAGGACCTTGTTGTTTATCCATTCCATATACAGTATAATAGCTTACATCTGCTAACCCCAGCCTCCCACTCCATCCCTCCCCCAGCCCCGCCCTCCTTGGAAACCACAAGTCTGTTCTCTATGTTCGTGAGTCTGTTTCTCTTTCGCAGATAAGTTCATTTGTGTCATATTTTAGATTTCACATATAAGTGATATCATACGGTATTTGTCTTTCTCTTTCTGACTTACTTCACTTAGTATGATCATCTCTAGGTCCATCCATGTTGCTGCAAATGGCATTGTTTCGTTCTTTTTTATGGCTGAGTAGTATTCCATTGTATATATGACTCATTTAACTTGAAGAGGTAAATTCATATCATTATCCTCCTTTAGAGGAGAGAAAACTGAGGCACAGAGGGATTTAAAAACTCTCCCAGGATTAACCAGTTAGAACTAGAGCTTGGATTTGAACCCAGGCAGCCTAGTTACAGAAATCACCCTTTTTTTGAATGCACCCTGTGTCTTGCAAAATTTGTAAATACTTCAACAATAAGTAACTGTTTCAAATTATGAAAAGAAACCCCACAATTTTGCTCAACATCTCTCAACTCTAATAGGCCCTGTTTTAGGGGGTCAATTCAAGACCCATGACACTGACTTCTCCTAAGCCACATGGCAGCCTGGCCTGCCCAAGGCTGCATCTGGTCAGGAGACTTACTGTCTCCCTCGCTATTCCCTCTACGTTTTCTCTCCTACTGGAGCCTACAGTGACTGTGTATCCTGCAAAGACCCAGCCCCGGTGGCACCACAGCCTCCTGGTCTGCTCTGTGAATGGTTCCTATCCAGGCCACACTGAAGTCAGGTGCTTCCAGAATGGCCAGGAAGAGGAAGCGGGGGGTGGTCTCCACAGGCCTGATCCCTAATGGAGACTGGACCTTCCAGACCATGGTGATGCTTGAAATAGTTCCTCAGAGTGGAGAGGTCTACACCTGCCACGTGGAGCACACCAGCTGGATGAGCCCTGTCACAGTGGAATGGAGTGAGAAGCTTTCTGACCTCAAAAATTCCTTACCCATCAGGGACGAGACTTGCTTACCCCCGAGTGTCAGGTTTCTCCTCTCCCCACAGCATATGTGCATTTTCTCCATATTCTTCTCTCCTTCAGCTTTGGTTATTGGGGCTGCCCTGTGATATCCTGTGATAGAAATCCCCTGATAGTTTACAGACATCCCGTGATGGTTTCTACAAATACCTATACTCCCTGGGGAGGCAGTTCTGCTTGACAAGCAAAATAGAGGATGTCCCTGTTTTGAGCCTCCCATGACATCACAGGCTATGGTCACCCCTTGGCCCTGGGCACCAGTCCCCTGTGTCGGGCTGGGCTTGTGCTTCTGACACTCCTGCTCTGAGTTGTTATTGTGACCTGAGAAGGGGCACATACTCTACAGGGATGTTCCTGTCCTGAGGGGAGTTCAATCTCATCCAGTCCCAGGCTCCTCGTCCATCAGATGTTGAAGACATGTGGCCTTATGCCAGGACTGTGATATTTAAACGATTCACTGCCTGAACCTTGTAGCCATTCCTTTTCTAGGAATGGCCAATTATTCTAGTTCTTTCGTATCAGGCTTCTCCCCGCAGTCAAAGCTCTCAGAGTCTCAGAGAAGTTGGATTCAGGGTAAAAATCACCCAAACTAGCTTCTTTTCTCAGGGACATGGTATGAACCTTCACGAGGCAAGATGCTGAGTAGAATTGGGGCCTGTGTTATGGGTCTGCTCTTCCTTGGGGTGGGGCTGCGCTTAGTCAGGAATTAAAATGGTAAGGAAGCTGTTAGCAGCTGAGATGCCCTGTAGGTTTCTTGGAGGAAGAAATATGGCTTTGCTCAGTGAGTTCTCTGAATATCGATGACCCTATCCTACAGGGTCATCATACAGGGTCATCGATATTCAGAGAACACATGGAGCAACCTTTACCTAGTCAATCTCAAATTTCCTGGAAATCCAAATCAACAGTCCGCCGTTATTTATGAGTGAAATATAAGAGGTGATGGCCTGTACAGATAAGAGAAGGGTTATCATGCATGGAGATCTCAGATGGAGATCCTGGGGCAAATGCAGGAAGAGACGCTAAGCCTGATGAAATGATGCTGGGTTTACGTGACGGAAGCTTCCTAGGTCACATGCTCTCAGTGTCTGCTCTCCTCTCCACCCTGGCATCGGGTGATACGGATGGTGATGTAGAGAAATCTCAGGTGGGAGCGCGGAGTCAGGGGCTGGGGACACTGTACCCGGGAACAGACTTGCCTCCGTATCTTTTAAGTATACATCCTCCCTTCCCTTTCCTAGGATACTCTAGACTTCAGCCAACAGGTAATGCCCTTTCATCCTCTTTTAGAGATAGATTTGGTCTCCTAGAAATGGTGGTGGAGATGACAAGACAGGAGACAGACAAAATGAGAAAGACTTTGAATTCTGATTAGGCGGTTTGCAATAAAGCTTTGCACCAGCTAATAGGAGAACAGACTTGTGTTTGCCAAGGGGGAGGGGGTGGGGGAGGGCTGGATTGGGAGTTTGGGGTTAGCAGATGCAAACTATTACATATAGGATGGATAAACAACAAGGTCCTACTGTATAGCACAGGGAACTATATTTAGTATCTTGGGATAAACCATAAGGGAAAAGAAAATGTGTGTGTGTGTGTGTGTGTGTGTGTGTAACTGAATCACTTTGCTATACAGCAGAAATGAACACAGCATTGTAAATCAACTACACTTCAGTTATAAATAAATAAATGAATAATATAAGAGGCCTGTGCTCTAGAGTATCCTTGGCTCAGGGAGGCTTAAGAATGATTTCCCCCTTCTTACTACAGGGCTTTAACGTGAGGCCCCCAAAAAGAGAGAAAGCAGCAGCATGAAGAGGTAGGTCTGGAAACAACCCTCTCCTCTGTCTCCTGTAGGACTCCTGAGCTGAAGCGAAGATGGTGACACTCAAGCAAGAACCTTCTGTCCCATCAACTAGAGGTGATCATACTAAGTGAAGTAAGTCGGAAAGAGACAAACACCATATGATGTCACTTATATGTGGAATCTAAAATATGGCACAAATGAACCTATCTACGAAACAGAAACTGACTCATAGACATAGAGAACAGATTTGTGGTTGTCAAAGGGGAGGGGAGGTGGGGGAAAATGGAGTGGGGGTTTGGGATTAGCAGATGCAAACTATTATATATAGGATGGATAAACAACAAGGTCCTAATGTATAGTGCAGGGAACTATATCCAATCTCCTCTGATGAACCATAATGGAAAAGAATATAAAAAAGAATGCCTATATGTGTGTAACTGAGTCCCTTTGCTGTACAGCAGACATTGGCACAGCACTGTAAATCGGCTTTACTGCAATAAAAGGAAAATTTTTAAAAAAGAAGAACCTTCTGTCCCAGCTTCTTTACAGCACGAAAAGGTTTCCTGCTTAGCACTCATTCTTCACAACAAGAGTACTTTCTCAGGATCTGGTTGAATGACCCTGCAGGAAATGTCCTGGATGGCTTCCTCAGCCCCTAACCTGGACCTGGAAGTTCCCAGTGTTGATTCTAGTGCCTTATTTCATTCTTTCCTGATCCTCTTTGTTTTCTACCCTTGCTGCCCACTTTGGCCCACATTTCCTTATATTTATTTTCTGGAATACACAGAGAGTGAATCTTCTGCTTCATACAGCATCAAGGATAAGAAATAGAAGAAAAAGAGAAAGGGAGAGTTGCATCACAAAACAAAGATGGTTTTCATTTACATTCCGGAATTTTGGACACATGTGATCTGGAAGGTTTCCTTGCTTCCTTCCCTGTTTTATCTCGGGTTTTCTGCATTCTGTATTTAGGCGTGTTGCCCTGAGCTAGGAGAAAGCCCTTACTGAACCCACTTCCTGGTCTCCTACATCTTTGCATTCTCAAAGAAAAACACACAAGTCCCTTCACACCATGGGATACAGAAAGGGGACAACAAATACAAGACATGCAGGTAACTTGTAAGTATGTGATGCTTTCAATCACATTCTTTTGTCTCTTTTCCCTGATTTTTTTTAAAAAGAAAATGTCTAAACCTGGGTGCTTCTAGAACTTTCCTTTTATTATTAAGGGTAGACTTCAACACCTCAATTTTTTTTTCTGTCTCTTGAATAAAAATCAGTGGCATGCTGACTCTGACTTGGGATGTGCTCTTTTCAGAGAGCTATCAGGACAAAGCCATTGTAGTGGAAAAGATGTATTTCTGAGCCCCGCCCCCACCCAGATAGTGTGACAAACTGTCTGTCATGAGAGAATCCTGTGTGGACCTTACCTTAGCAGAAAACAGAGAAAATGCTGGGAAACAAAAGGGAATGCATGAATACACTGATCTAAACGATTAAGTACCCTGCAGCTAGAAAAAAATGAGAAGCTCTCTGTACCCTCCTATGGAATAACCTCCAAAATATATTTGGAGCAAGGTACAGGAGAGTATGTGTAGTATACAACATTTTGCTTAATAAATTAGAGGAAGAGAATAAGAATATCTAGCTATACCCATTCTATTCCATTCTATTCTACTCACATGTGTATATAGAAACAATGGAAGCTTTGTAAAACTGGTTGCCTAAATGACAATGAGAAAATATCTTGTAACGAACAGATTTGAAAGCTTGACTTGTCTGAATATCTTATTTAATCATTTTAAATTGAAGAACATTCAAATATTTTATGTAATCAAAAATTTATGGGGCTTCCCTGGTGGCGCAGTGGTTGAGAGTCCGCCTGCCGATGCAGGGGATACGGGTTCGTGCCCCGGTCTGGGAAGATCCCACATGCCGTGGAGCGGCTGGGCCCGTGAGCCATGGCCGTTGAGCCTGCTCGTCCGGAGCCTGTGCTCCACAATGGGAGAGGCCACAACAGTGAGAGGCCCACATACCGCAAAAAAAAAAAAAAAAAAAAAAAAATTTATGTTTTTATATCACTAAACACTAAATATGGTGTGCACCAGTAAATTAATTAATTGATTAATTTATTCGGCAAACACATATTAAAAACCCCTTTTATATTAGGTACAACTTTATTTTTTTTTCTTATTAGTCGTCCATTTTATATACATCAGTGTATACATGTCAATCCCAATCGCCCAATTCATCACACCCCCACCCCCACCCCTCCACCACTTTCCCCCCTTGCTGTCCATATGTCTGTTCTCTACATCTGTGTCTCAATTTCTGCTCTGCAAACCAGTTCATCTGTACCATTTTCTAGGTTCCACATATATGCATTAATATACAATATATGTTTTTCTCTTTCTGATTTACTTCACTCTGTATGATAGTCTCTAGATCCATCCATTGGGTCTCTACAAATGACCCAATTTCGTTCCTTTTTATGGCTGAGTAATATTCCATTGTAGATATGTGCCACATCTTCTTTATCCATTCATCTGTCGATGGGCATTGAGGTTGCTCCTATGACCTGGCTATTGTAAATAGTGCTGCAATGAACATTGGGGTAAATGTGTCTTTTTGAATTATGGTTTTATCTGGGTATATGCCCAGTAGTGAGATTGCTGGATCATATGGTAATTCTATTTTTAGTTCTTTAAGGAACCTCCATACTGTTCTCCATAGTGGCTGTATCAATTTACATTCCCACCAACAGTGCAAGAGGGATCCCTTTTCTGTACATCCTCTCCAGCATTTGTTGTTTGTAGATTTTCTGATGATGCCCATTCTAACTGGTGTGAGGTGATACCTCATTGTAGTTTTGATTTGCATTTCTCTAATAATTAGTGATGTTGAACAGCTTTTCATGTGCTTGTTGGCCATATGTATGTCTTCTTTGGAGAAATGTCTATTTAGGTCTTCTGCCCATTTTTGGATTGGGTTGTTTTTTTTTTAATATTGAGCTGCATGATCTGTTTATATATTTTGCAGATTAATCCTTTGTCCGATGATTCATTTGCAAATATTTTCTCCCATCCTGAGGGTTGTCTTTTCACCTTGTTTATGGTTTCCTTTACTGTGCAAAAGCTTTCAAGTTTCATTAGGTCCACTTGTTTGTTTTTTTTTGTTTTTATTTCCATTACTCTAGGAGGTGGATCAAAAAATATCTTGCTGTGATTTATGTCAAAGAGTGTTCTTCCTATGTTTTCCTCTAAGAGTTTTATAGTGCCTGGTCTTACATTTAGGTCTCTAATCCATTTTGAGTGTATTTTTGTTTATGGTGTTAGGGAGTGTTCTAATTTCATTCTTTTACATGTAGCAGTCCAGTTTTCCCAGCACCACTTATTGAAGAGACCTGTCTTCCCTCCATTGTTTATCCTTGCCTCCTTTGTCATATATTGATGACCACAGGTGCATGGGTTTATCTCTGGGCTTTGTATCCTGTTCCATTGATCTATATTTCTGTTTTTGTGCCAGTACCATATTGTCTTGATTACTGTAGCTTTGTATTATAGTCTGAATTCAGGGAGTCTGAGTCTTCCAGCTCCGTTTTTTCCCCTCAAGATTGCTTTACTCTTTGGGGTCTTTTGTGTCTCCATACAAATTTTAAGATTTTTTGTTCTAGTTCTGTAAAAAATGCTATTGGTAATTTGATAAGGATTGCATTGAATCTGTAGATTGCTTTGGGTAGTATAGTCATTTTCACAATGTTGATTCTTCCAATCCAAGAACATTGTATATCTCTCCATATGTTGGCATCATCTTTAATTTCTTTCATCAGTGTCTTACAGTTTTCTGCATGCAGGTCTTTTGTCTCCCTATGTAGGTTTATTCCTAGGTATTTTATTCTTTTTGTTGCAATGGTAAATGGGATTGGTAAATGGTAAATTTAATCCAAAAGATTAAAAAGGAGATACATAAACTGAAAACAGACGATAAGAATGGAAACAAACTTGACAGAAAGTATGTGATTAGAAACAAGCTAGAAAGGTAAATCAAAGAAATATTCTAGGGGCTTCCCTGGTGGCGCAGCGGTTGAGAGTCCGCCTGCCGATGCAGGGGACACGGGTTCGTGCCCCGGTCCGGGAAGATCCCACATGCTGCGGAGCGGCTAGGCCCTTGAGCCATGGCCGCTGAGGATGCGCGTCCGGAGCCTGTGCTCTGCAACGGGAGAGGCCACAACAGTGAGAGGCCCGCGTACCGCAAAAAAACATAAAAAGAAATATTCTACCCTTGTATAAAACATTGTACAACTATTAAATCATTATATAATTCTAAATTCCATAGACTTTGGGAATATAAATAAATTATTATATTAGAAGTAATTATAAGTAATATAGATTATATAAAGTTGTTGGACAAGTCTCAGAGAAAGAAATTGGTTAAGAAAACAGAAGATTCTGCTATTTTGTTCCATTTGAAGAGTCAGTTTCAAATTGAAGGAAATCCTAAATGTAAGTGATTGATTTAGAAGTTTATTTCAAAGTAATAATCATTTGAGCACACTTCCTCCAGTGTCAGAGACTATTATTCTATTTTTAAGCAAATTCAGTCTATTTTTTGAACATCTTAGTTGCATTGTGTATTATTTACACTAAACAAGTCATCATGCTATAGGAATTTAATAAGGAGATAGCCATGTCTACAACAGACATACAGTTGAGATAAGTTTTATTTGATCCCAAGGTTGCAGCTTTACTCTTGCTTTGTTATCTGAGATGAAGAAATGATTCCTCTCATTTTATTTGAAACCTGGTGTGAAATTATAAGGTTGAATTAAAATGTATGGCATGACTATTTCAATGAAGAGGCTTTCTGCTGCTAGTAGTAGAAAAAACCCAATCAATTTGGCCTTGATTTTTTTTTTTACTTATTTTACATAGCAGACGGGCCCCAGGTAGGGCACCTCCAGAGCTGATCAATGTAGCTGTCCAGTGGCTAAATATATCCATCACCTCCAAAAATTTCCCTTTGTTCCCCCACCTTTATTGTGATAAGAATCCTTTCCATGAGACTTACCATCTTAACAAATTTTTAATTACACAAGAGGCAACTTAATTTTTCCCAGAGTGTGATACTGGGTTTCATAAAATGAAATCTATACTTGGTCTTTTTCCCCATTCCTGGCACAGTTCTCCTAAAACCCTTGGAATTTCCAAAGTGATGAGAGCCACAAAGGTGTCTCATTATATTAATGAGGTGATAGTTGGACCCCACTTAGGGGTGGGGGCTGGTTGCGGGGAGAACCAGCCCTGTGATCAGACCCACTCCCTGACCTCGGGGAAAGAGAAAGTACTTGGAGGTTGAAACAACAGTCCATGGCAACTCAGGGGCTCCCAGACACAGCAGAAGAGCCCCCATCTCAGAGCCTCAGGTGGCAACACCAGCAACACGGGCAGCAGCAAAGCACCAATGACTCCAGAGGCACAAGAAGTGACAGTGAGAGCACCTTGCAGCACCTCTGACAGAGGAACTCAAATATAACCAGAGGCAGCTCAGGTAAGAGGAACCAAAACCGTGTGCTCTAGTGCCACCTACTGGAAAACAAAAGAAAAGCCCCAACTTCTAAACCCACGATTCATTAGGATCGAAGTGTGCTCGCTACTTCAAATGTGCTGGCAGAGGACAACTCATCAAGCACCATGAAGAACCACAGCAATAGTGTACCACAAAAGTAAACGACAATTCTCCAGAAAACAATCATAAGGTCATGGGATATGGTGATCTAACTGACAGAGAATTCAAAACAGCTGTCAGGAAGAAATTCAACGAGCAACGAAACTCACAAAGGCAGAACAGAAGGAATACTTTCCCAAAGAGATTGAAACCCTGAAAAAAAAAGAACCAAACAGAAATTCTGGAGCTAAAGAACTAATAAACGAGATGAAGAATTCTTTAGAAAGCATTGGAAATAGAGCAGATCGTATGGAAGACAGAATTTGTGAGCTCAAAGACAGAAATGTAGAAATGATACTAGTAGAAGAGGAAGGAGAAAGATATTTTTTAACATCTTTATTGGAGTATAATTGCTTTACAATGGTGTGTTAGCTTCTGCTTTGCAACAAAGTGAATCAGCTCTACATATATCCCCATATCTCCTCCCTCTTGCGTCTCCCTCCCACCCTCCCTATCCCACCCCTCTAGGTGGTCACAAAGTATCAAGCTGATCTCCCTGTTGCTATGTGGCTGCTTCCCACTAGCTATCTATAAAAATATGGAACGCTTCACGAATTTGCGTGTCATCCTTGCACAGGGGCCATGCTAATCTCTCTCTGTATGGTTCCAATTTTAGTATATGTACTGCCAAAGCAAGCACGAAAATCTTTCTAGAATGTGGAAATTCTGTGAGAGCCATTTGACTCTTTTAGGAAGGGCAACATTAGGGTGATGGGTATCTCAGAAGAAGAGAGCGAGAAGGGAGAAGTTTATTTAAAGAAATAATGGCTGAGGGGCTTCCCTGGTGGCGCAGTGGTTAAGAATCCACCTGCCAATGCAGGGGACACAGGTTCAAGCCCTGGTCCGGGAAGATCCCACATGCCGCGGGGTAACTAAGCAAGTGAGCCACAACTAGTGAGCCTGCGCTCTAGAGCCCACGAGTCACTACTGAAGTCCGTGCGCCTACAGCCCATGCTCCGCAACAGGAGAAGCCACCGCAATGAGAAGCCCGCGCACCGCAAGGAAAAGTAGCCCCCACTCGCCTCAACTAGAGAAAGCCCACACGCAGCAACGAAGACCCAATGCAGCCAAAAAAAAAGAGAATAAATAAAATAAATAAAATTTTTAAAATACATAATAAAAAAGAAAGAATGGCTGAGAACTTACCAACCAGGGGAAGGAACTGAATCTACAAGTCAATGAAGCAAATAGAGCCCCTCATTAACTCAATGCAAAAAGACCATCTCCAAGACACATTATATTAAAATTGTCAAAAGTCAATGACAGGGACTTCCCTGGTTGTCCAGTGGTTAGGACTCCATGCTTCCACTGCAGGGGGCTTGGGTTCAATCCCTGGTCAGGGAACTAAGATTCCACATGTTACACAGCACAGCCAAAATAAGAAGAAGAAAAAAAAGTCAATGACAGAGAATTTTTTAAAGGCATCCAGGGAAAAAAGGATAGTAACCTGCAAAGCAACCCCCATTAGTTTATCAGCAGAGTTCTTAGCAGAAATTCTACAGGTCAAGAGGGAGTGGAATGACATTCTCAAAATACTGAAAGATAACTGTCAGCCAAGAATACTATCCAGCAAGGTTGTCATTCAGAGATGAAGGAGAAATAAAGACTTTCTCAGACAAACGAAAGCTGAGAGAGCTCATCAACATATACCTTCCTTACCAGAGATGTAAGAAGGAGCTCTTCTGCCAGAAATAAAAATGTAACTGAACCCAGGTTCAGTTGCTCACCACTCATAAGCCAATAATTTGAGAAGCAAGTGTCAGTAGAAAGGAAACGTGCTTTAATCAGAAAAGCCAGCAATCTGGGGAGAAGGTGGACTTGTTTCCCAAGCCAACTCCAAAGATTCTACTCAGTCATGACAGTTTTTAAAGGGAAAAATGGAGGGAAAGAATCTCAGTGAATCACCAAGGCAGGCGGCTGGAGGCTGGGTTCTGCGTCATTCTCCATTGAATGCAGACTGGCTGACTCTCTCTTCAGATGTTATCTTGCCTGCGTGATCTGCTGCAGGATTGCTTGCGGGGTTGAGCTGCTGGGGGTAGAGAGCTAGTCATTTTTTAACTGCTTTTTATCTAGGAAAAGAATCAACAGGTTAGACAAGGCATGGTGTGCATTCAGGAGAGCATAAGTCGGGAGCTAGTTTCAATTGCCTAGTGATCTCATTCCTATAATTAGGTTCTTTTAAGGTTAGAGGGGAACAGAAATTGGCAAATAGGAAAGGGGCAAAAGAGCTGCTTTCAAAAAGGTAAAAAGTACACACAACTTTGAGTAAGGTGATACACAGACAGAATCAGAAAATTGCAGCTCTGTATCAGAATAGGTTTGCAAACATTTATTGTAGCATAAAGGTAAAAGGGGGGCGAGGCATAAAAATAACTATAGCTACTTCAATTTGAGAACAAACACAACATAAGGGATAATTTGAGACAACAAAAACATAAAAAGGGAAGAGGAAAAATACGGAAGTCATATAGGTAAATGAAGATAAGATGCTATCAGCAGAAAAAAAGACACTATTTTATATATGAGATGTTTTATACAAATCTCATGGTAACAACAAAACATAAACCTAGAGCAGAGACATGAAACATTAAAAAAGAGGAAACTGAGAAAAACGTCCTTTAACACCACCAAACTAAAATGGCAGATAGAAACACAAAGAAAAAAGAAGCAATAGAGATATAAAACAACCAGAAAACAAAAGATAGAATGGCAGTACCATGTCCTCATCTATCAATATTCACCCTAAATGTAAATAGATTGAATTAACCAATCAAAAGACACCACTGTAACCACTACTCTGTTCTCTGTATCTACGCATTTATTTTTGTTTGATATGTCTTGTTTATTTTGTTTTTATTTACTAGTTTTTGAAGTCCATGTATCAGTAAAATCATACAAATTTCTCTTTCTCCATCTGACTTATTTTACTTAGGGTCATACACTCAAGGCCCATCCATGTGGTTGCAAATGGCAAGACTTCATCTTTTTTTATGGCTGATAGTATTCCATTGTATGTGTGTGTGTGTGTGTGTGTGTGTGTGTGTGTGTGTGTGTATACATACATATATATGTATATATATATATATATATATATATATATATATATATACCACATTTTTTTTTATCTGTTCATCTGTTGGTGGGCACTTAGGTTGTTTCCATATCTTGGCTATTGCAAATAATGCTGTGATAAACATGGGGACACATATATCTTTTCGAGTTAGAGTTTTCATAGTCTTTGGATAAATACCCAGAAGTGGGAGGAGGGTGAAATGGGTAAAGGGGATAAACTCTATGAAGATGAATGGAAACTAAATCTGGCAGTGAGCATGCTCTAGTGTGTACAAAAATAGAAATATAAGGTTGTAACATAAAACTTATATAGTGTTATAAACCAATGTTACCTCAATAAAAATAAATTAAAATACTATAATTCACTGAAAGCATTAAATTTCACATGTACAAAGAGTGAATTTGTGGTAAGTAAATTATACCTCAAGAAGCCTGTTAAAATAATCTTTCTTAAAAGAAAAAGAGTCTTCCTAAGCAAGACAGAAAGTCTAGAAGACATAAAGAAAAATATGTATTTGAATAAAATTTTTAAATTTATTTGCATGGATTAAATAAATTTTAAAGAAATATGTAAAACTCAGAAAACTTTGCAACACACAAGGCTGACAATGGGCTAACTTTCTTATTATGTAAAATTGCCAACAAATAAATGAACAAAAATAAAGAACAGAAAAGTGGGCAAAGATACAGACTATTTACAGAATCAAATACACCAAAGGCCAATAAACATAAAATATTTACTCAAACACACCAATAATCAGAAAAAAATACAAATTCAAATAGCAATGTGATGATATATTTCTCCCCCAAATTGGCAAATATAATAGTCTGGGTTTTTTAAATAAAGGGTTTACAAGAGTCTGTGGGAATGGATTCTCTCACATTTGCATCATGAATGAGTGGGAGCTTGGTGGTATCTATTAAAACATTAAAGTGCAAATGTTACATGATTGACAACAATAAAATCCACATCCATATATCTGCAATGTTCTGAATGTTTGTGCCTCTGCAAAATGTATCTGCTGAAACCTTGTCCCTAATGTGATGGTATTAAGATGTAGAGCTTTGGGGGGTGATTAAGTCCTGAAGGTGGACCCCTTATGAATGGGATTAGTGCCCTTATAAAGGGTCAAAAAGACCAGGGTCTTCCCTTCCACCATGTGAGGCCACAGTGAGATATTCACAGTCTGCAAACCCAGAAGAGGGTTTTCACCAGAACTCGACCTTGCTGGTATCCTGATCTCAGACTTCCCACCTCCAGAACTGTGAGATATAAATTTCTGCTGTTTATAAGCTACTCAGTTTATGGTATTTGGTTGTAGTAGCCTGAATGGACTAAGACAATATCTAAAAGAAACAATCCTACATGAGCTTAAAGAGACTTGTAATTGAATGTTTGTTGCACCAGGTTAGGAATAACAAAATTATTTCCAAATTAAAAAAGAAAAACTGACAACTTTGTCTTGATTATGAAAATTCTGTATATCAAAAAATTATAAAATATGTTAAATATTGGTGTATATCCCTTTGGGTAGTTGGATAATCCCAGACTTCCATCCTAGATAAAACATTCTAAATAAATTCTCATACATTTGCCCAAGATGACATATAAAAAAAGTAACTGAAGAGAAAAGAAACAGTCTTAATTTAAGAGAGAGAATGGATGAATTGTGGTATAACCATGCAAAGGACTAATATACCAAGTTTTAAGTGAATGAAGTAGGACTAGCAACCTGTATAGCAAAAAAATCATAAACTACAAAAGACCCAGAATACCCAAAGCAAACCTGAGAAGGAAGAACAAAGCCAGAGGTATCGTACTTCCTGGTTTTAAACTATAGCAATTAAAACAGTATAGTACTGACATTAAAATGGACACATAGACCAGTGGACCAGAAGAGAGAGCTCAGAATTAAACCCTTCCATATATATTCAACTAATATTTGACAAGGGAGCCAAGAACATCCAATGGGGAAAGGATAGTGTCTTCAACAAATGGTGCTGTGTAAACTGGAGAAACACACGCCAAAAAAAAGTAGAAGAAAGGAAATAATGAAGATAAGAGAGGAAAGAGAATGGACAATAGATGTATAATAAAGAAAATCACAAACTAGAGTTTTCTATTTTTCTTCTTCTTTTTTTTTTTTTTTTTGATAAACCACCTGCAAGACTGATAAGGAAGAAAAATCCAAATTACAAATTATTAACGTCTGTAACAAAAAGATGCCATTGCTACAGATTCTATAAACATTAAAAGATACTAACAGGATATAAAGAATTTTGTGCTGGTAGATTTGTCGTTTTGATAAAATTCTTTGAAAAACAATATTTCATGATCTATTTCTGTATAACAAATTACACCCAAACTTAGTGGCTTAAAACTACAGCCATTTAATGATTTTTCACAGTTCTGGGAGTTGATTGAGCTTAGAAGGTGGTATTCACATAGAGTCTCTCATGTGGTTGCAGTCGGATGGTAGCTGGGGCTGGGGTCCTCTGGAGGCTCAACTGGGACACAGAGACACTCTCTCCCTCAGCAATTCCAGTGCCTCTAACGTGGCCTATATGGTCCCATCAGCAATGAAGGCAAACTTCTTACCTGATGGCTCAGGACTTCCAATAGGAAAGTAAAAGCTGTAAGCCTTCTTTAGACGTACTCTCAGAATGGTCTAAGTCCAGGGCCAGCTACATCTCCATGAGATGAATGACAAATACTTTGTACCCTAATTAATCTACCCCACAAAATTTACCAAAGCTGACCCCAAAATTAGACAATCTGTATAGTCCTACAGATGATTTTTCTTAAATTGTTAAGTGTAATATAATCATCCCTCAAAGGAAATTCAAGGCCCAAATAGTTTGCAAGGATATGACTACTTTGAGAGGAGGGAGTGGGCTTTGATTGGCCTGCAGCAGGGAGACTTATGTAGCAGCTGGAAAAGTTCTATTTCTTGAACTGAGCATTGATTACAGGGGTTTTGCCTTAAGTCATGTATTGAATTATACATTTTATGTGGTAATCTCTATCTCAGTTTTATTTTAAAGGAAAAAGTCTTTTAAAAAACAATGAAAAGGGAGCAGTGACTATCTGAACGTTTGTCTTCTGAAGACTGTGGGGCTGCCTTTGGAAGAGAGAAAGGTGGAGATCACAACTTAGAGGGTTAGGGCTGGACCACAGAAAAGTAAAAAGTTTGGGATTGGAAGGAGCTAGGTCTTAGGGGAATTTCTGAACACTGTCCTTGGAAATGGGGACTAGTATAGACAAGGAGGAGGAAGAAGGGCACAAAGATGAGAGATGCGTGATCTCAGAACACACGACTCTAGAATCAGTTCAGGACTCCTCCAAGGTCTCATGGAAACGAGTCATCCAGAACATTGACCTCATGAATGTCCTTCACTTAATCCAGGACCACTCAATCCCTCTTCAGGCTCCAGGGGGAGAAGCTTCTATTATGACCTTAATGTGGCTGTGGACAAAGAACTGCTCTTGGGACCTGCAGGGACAGTGATAAAGTCCCGTGAGTCCCCCACCCTCCAGCACAGGGACTCAACAGACAGTGCACCCAGCCAGAGTCACTTACATCTTATCCCCGTGACCCTCCCTCCACCAAAGGATGGGTGAATGATCTGGCACCCAAAGCTAAGGAAGGAGACATTACCTCAGCACCAGACAACAGTCTCCACACATCCTACAATAAAAAAGGAAGAAATAGGATGCCCCAGTTAGAACCAAATGTTGTGATTATCCTGAGCGATGGGGGATGGCCCAGAGTATCAGAACTCCATCTCCGATTACCCCCCAGAATGTTTCTGGCTTCAGGAAAAACTATCCCAGTGATCCCTGAGAGGTATGATCAGCCCTCCCTGCCTTGCATCTTAGATGTTAGGAAAAGTGGGAAGTGGGGAAAGCCAGGGGGCAGGTGGCAGGGGTACTCCTCAGAGCTCATTACCTTTCCGAGCCCTGGTGTGGATGACGATCCCCACCAGAAGGAACACTAGCCCAACCAGGAAGGCTGCAATTCCACTCATCTTTCTCCAAGAATATTCAGACTGAGCTCCTATGGAAAACATGTATTAAAGTAAGCCAAAAGCTCCCAATATTTGGTGTACCTTCCTGAAATCCCAGAACCTGTGCTGGACACCAATCCAATGCTATCTAGGGAAGGACTACATCTTTGAAGCCAAGGTTTGTACTCATGGAGCTTCTGTTAATGATTCTTATAGCCAATAATAATGTCCCCCTAAATGCCAAGACCAAAGCATTAGAGGACAGTAGTTCCCAAAGTTGGAAGTAAGTGACAAGGTGATTACACCTCCATATTTCTTGGAAGATCCAAGGACAGCTATCTGCCATGTTTTCTCCCACCCCAACCCAAAGACCCCAATTTCTATGACTCCCTCAGATCAGAGGGAAGAAGAACTAGTGTTGTAGCCAAGATGAACACAGAGGTAACACAGGTCTTGAGTCAGATTGAGCCGAGTTTCGTCCAGAAAGTATAAGCTGATTCTCACTCCACTCCACAGAAACAGGGCTCAGCAGGCTGGGATGATCAACAAGGCAGGTGTAGACCTCTCCAAGTTCAGGAGTCATTGCCAGCATCACCATTGTCTGAAAGGTCCAGTCTCCATTCCTAATGAGGCCAGTGGACATGACCCCCTCTCTCTGTTCCTGCCCATTCCGGAACCACGTGATCTTGATGTCCCCTGGATAGAAACCTGTCACAGAGCAAAGCAGCAGATTGTGGTGCTGCAAGGCTGGGATCCTCTCTGGATACACTGTCACCTCTGGTTGCACTAGGGGGGGAGAGAAGAAATGAGACATGGTGAAGGAAATCCACAAAGCGAACACAGGAGTTTTATTAAAGGTTATCTCAGCCCCAGATCTCTCCCAAATCACCCAAGTAGAAACTGGAAATGTGAGAACAATCTCACCCCCAAAGACTCAAACACAAGGAGGATTTAGGCTTTATCACATGCCCACAATTGCCCCTTGTATTTGGGAAGACACTAGCCCTTAAAGTCCCTGAGAACTGGGGGTCTGGGACCTAAGACCACCGTGAACTGACCCCTGAGGATAGTGAGTGAGTCACAATTGAGGACAGAACATATACAGACTCCCCTGCTCCTGACGCATCTATCCTGAAGCAGGAAACTGCCCAGTACAAGGAAGAAGAGCCACGGCCAGGCTCACACGGGGGAGATTCCTGAATCCCTGCAGTCCCCACCTTATACCTCACCTTTTCTCCCCACAGTGAAGGGTGCACCCAGCTTGTAGTTGTGTCTGCAGAGCGCATCCACAGAGGCTCTACTCCTTGCCAGTATATCGGGCCGATTGTTCCACAGCTCAGCGTCAGGCTGGCCCAGCTCCGTCAAGGCCACAAACATCCCCAAGTTGCTGTCAAAACGTGCATACTCCTCCAGGTTAAAGATGAATCTGACCACAAACTGCACATTTTCTGTCCCATTGGTGAAGTAACAGTCAGCCTTTGCCTGAATCACAAAATCTTCTAGAAAACCAAAGAAAAGACTATGAACCAGCCCCAATTAGGAAACCCATACCTGGTTTATTATGCCAGACCACACTGATTGGAGAAGAGGCCTTTGACCTCAGTAAATCGGCCAAAGTAGCCTCTGCTCCCCTGAGCCCCACCCTGGTTCCTCTTAGCAAAGAGACATCCATTCTTCTTTGAAAGAAGCCTGAGGTCCAGCCTACCAGGCCAGCCAAACAGGAGACCTGTAACCCAAAGAAGCAAGTCAGAATGTGTCCAGAGACACAAACTTTCATTCAACAAATATTCATTCCTTTGACCAATATTTATAGACTGTTTGCATTTTGCCAGACACTGTGCTAAGTTTCTTCAAGCCAAGCTTTCAGAAGCCCAAGAATTCCCAGCCCTGTATGGAATAGTTCAATAGTATTCTTGCCATTAGTAGGTTAATTCTATATATTCCTTCTGGAGTAAAGTGAAAGGAGGATGGAAGTGGGGTAAAGAAATGCAGAGTAGGTTCATAGTAGGTGTAAAATAAACTCCCCTTCTACTTTCCACTCACTATGGGTTTTCTCAAGAATTTTCTTCTGGGGACTTCCCTGGTGGTCCAGTGGTTAAGACTCTGTGCTTCCACTGCAGGAGGCACAGTTTCGATCCCTAATTGGGGAACTAAGATTCCAGGTGGCGCAGCCAAAAAAAAAAATTTTTTTTAATGAATTTTCTTCTGGACATTTTCCTTTGCACGATTACTCAGAGACCTCATCCCCTCTGTTGGCTCTAGTAAGGTAATGACCTCATTACCTATATCTACGTTGGGTAAAATAGTATTAACTCATGACAAAGATGCCTTTTATCATCATCATCATCATCATTGGCCCTGTATGCACAGTTCTAGTGGCTGTAATAACATGGTGAATATAGGGGTAACTTAAACCTTTTCTGGAGGCTTTTATATTAAACACTTCCACTGAAGAATGAATTAAAAAATCCAAATCCTTCAATATCCTGTGATAAACCATAATGGAAAAGAATATGAAAAAGAATGTATAACTGAGTCACTTTGCTGTACAGCAGTAATGAACACAACATTGTGATTCAACCATACTTCAATAAAAAATAAATTTTAGGGACTTCCCTGGTGGCATAGTGGTTAAGAATCTCTCTGCCAATGCAGGGGACATGGGTTTGAGCCCTGTTCCAGGAAGATCCCACATGCCACGGAGCAGCTAAGCCCGTGCGCCACAACTACTGAGCCTGCACTCTAGAGCCCACGAGCCATAACTACTGAGCCCATGTGCTACAACTACTGAAGCCCGCACGCCTAGAGCCCGTGCTCCGCAACAGGAGAAGCCACCACAATGAGAAGCCCGCGTGCTACAACTAGAAAAAGCCCGTGTGCAGCAACGAAGACCCCCAACACAGCCAAAAATGATTAGTTTGAAATCTATACTAACTTTCGTACAATGTAACTCTTTTCTAATTGGCATGTTCTCCAAAACAATTTAATTTCCCAAAGGTATTTAATCAGTCTTCATAGGTAAGAAAAAGTATGATTGTGTATTGTGGTCTGGATGTTTGTGTTCCCTCCATTCACATGTTGAAACCCCAACCCCCAAGGGTAATGGTATTACAGCAGTGTTGGGGGAGGTACTTAGGTCAGGGGCATGGATTCCTGATGAAAGGGATTAGTGTCCCTAGAAAAGAAGTTCCAGAGAGCTCCCTAGCGCCTTCCACCATGTGATGACACAGAGAGAAGGTACCAGCTCTGAACCAGAAAGACAGCCTTTCCCAGAACACAACCATGCTGCATCCTTGATCTCGGACTTCCCAGCCTCCAGAACTTTGAGAAATAAATTTCTGTTGTTTATAAGCAACGCAATCTGTGACATTTGTCATAGCAACCCAAACAAACTAAGGTGGTGATAGTTGTCTTAGATTTGAAGATCTGGACAATTTTAAGAGACAAACTGGTAAATGGACCCGGATTGGTCTCAATTCACTTAAGTTCTAGTTCTATACCTAGTTATTTTACATAGAAACAGACACTTCCCCTCCCTGACCTGCTTCCCTATCCATAAAGACAGGTTTGGATTCACAAACACCAACACCGAGGTAGAGCTCAAAAGCACTGTGTTAGGTAAGAAAAGAAACAGAATGTGATTCATCGCACAATGACATTTATTAAAATTTAAAAATACACAGAGGAGGGAGCGGAGTCAAGATGGCGGACTAGGAGGAGGTGGAGTTCGTGTCTCCCCACAACTAGGGCACCTACCAGAGGCTGGTGGGGGACCTTGACACCCAAGGGGATAGGAGGAACCCCCAAGTGACTGGAGACGACATGGATGGGAGCGAGGGGGAAAGAGAAGTGGAGGTTGGAGGGAACCAGTGCCCCTGAGTGGTGGCTGGGGGAGGGGAGGGGTTTCCGTGCCTGGAGGGACCCTTGGAGTTTCAGAGGACTTGGGGAAACGTGGATAGCATTTCCCCTGCCCACTCAGGCCCTGAGTCTTCCACCATCCGGGGACCCCTCCTGCCACGTGGGTCCTAAGGGTGTGGGAGAGAGGGGGTGGGGGAAGAAGAGTAAATGTGAACGGGGAGCCTGCTAAGGTCTCAGGCCTGATCATCCCCACTCTGAGGCCAGAGGCCCATCAGGGCCCCTCCAACGGCGCTGAGCCTAATTCCCACCCCCCACCCCAAGGGCTTAAGCATAAAGCCCCACCCCCGCCTAAACGATGCCCATGCCTAAGCCCCACCCAACATCGCCAAGACCTTTTCCAGCCTTTTTTTCCTATATTTTTGCTACTGTGATTCTGCTTTACTTTCTGGTTGTTGTTTCATTTATATTTTATTTTTTCTAACATATCTGTTAGTTTTCTAATCTTATATTATTTTTTACTCTTTGTTACTTTCTGCCCTTTTTTACTTTTTTGCCACCCTGTGCAGCTTGCAGAATCTTGGTTCCCAGGCCAGGGGTCAGGGGTCAGCTCCTATGGTGGGAGCACTGAGTCCAAATTGCTGGATGAACAGACAGCCTCAGACCCCAGGGAATATTGATCAGAGTGAGGTCTCCCAGAGGTCCTCATCTCAGCACCAAGACCCAGCTCTACCCAACAGCCTACAAACTCCAGGGCTGGAAGCCTCAGGCCAAACCACCAATAAGACAGGAACACAGTCTCACCCATCCAAAAAAAAAAAAAAATGAGACAATAAAAAAATATGTTACAGATGAAGGAGCAAGATAAAAACCTACAAGACCAACTAAATGAAGAGGAAATAGGCAACCTACCTGAAAAAGAATTCAGAGTAATGATAGTAAAGATGATTCCGAATCTTGGAAGTAGAATTCAGGCACGGATCGAGAAAATACAAAAAATGTTTAACAAAGACCCAGAAGAACTAAAGAATAAACAAAGATGAACAACACAGTAACTGAAATGAAAAATACAATAGAAGGAATCAATAACACAAAAACTGAGGCAGAAGAACAAATACATGAGCTTGAAGATAGAATGGTGGAAATAACTGCCAAGGAGCATAATAAAGGAAAAAGAATGAAGAGAATTGAAAACAGTCTCAGAGACCTCTGAGACAACATTAAATACACCAACATTCGAATTATAAAAGTCTCAGAAGAAGAGAAAAAGAAAGGGTCTGAGAAAATATTTGAAGAGATTATAGTCAAAAACTTCCCTAACATGGGAAAGGAAATAGCCACCCAAGTCGAGAAAACACAGAGAGTCCCATACAGGATAAACCCTAGGAGAAACACACCAAGACACATATTAATCAAACTAACAAAAATTAAATAAAAAGAAAAATTTTTAAAGCAGCAAGGGAAAACAAAAAATGACATACAAGGGAATCACCAAAAGGTTATCAGCTGATTTTTCATCAGAAAGTCTGCAGGCCAGAATGGAGTGGCCGGATATATTTAATGTGATGAAAGAGAAAAACAACAAAGATCACTCTACCCAGCAAGGATCTCATTCAGATTCGAAGGAGAAGTCAAAAGCTTTTCAGACAAGCAAAAGCTAACAGAATTCAGCACCACCAAACCAGCTTTACAACAAATGCTAAAGGAACTTCTCTAAGTGGGAAGCACAAAAGAAGAAAAAGACCCACAAAAACAAACCCAAGACAATTAAGAAAATTGCAGTAGGAACATACATATTGATAATTACCTTGAATGTAAATGGATTAAATGCCCTAACCAAAAGACTCA
This sequence comes from Lipotes vexillifer, assembly GCF_000442215.2. Taxonomy (NCBI): domain Eukaryota; kingdom Metazoa; phylum Chordata; class Mammalia; order Artiodactyla; family Lipotidae; genus Lipotes; species Lipotes vexillifer. Next base: position 1,483,151 of record NW_006787800.1, read on the forward strand.
GACTGACTGAATGGATACTAAAACAATACCCATATATGTGCTGTCTACAAGAGACCCACTTCAGATCTCGGGACACATACATACTGAAAGTGAGGGGATGGAAAAGGATATCCCATGCAAATGGAAATCAAAAGAAAGCTGGAGTAGCAGTACTCATATCAGATAAAATAGACTTTAAAATAAAGACTGTTACAAGAGATAATGAAGGACACTACATTATGACCAAGAGATCAATCCAAGAAGAAGATATAACAATTATAAATATTTATGATTTAAATAAAATACATATGATTTAAATATCCTCCCAACATAGGAGCACCTCAATACATAAGGCAAATGCTAACAGCCATAAAAGAGGAAGTCAACAGTAACACAGTCATAGTGGGGGACGTTACACCCCACTTAAACCAATGGACAGATCATCCAGACAGAAAATGAATAAGGAAACACAAGCTTTAAATGACACAATAGACCAGATAGATTTGATTGATACTTATAGGACATTCCACCTAAAGTGGCAGAATACACTTTCTTCTCAGGTTCACATGGAACATTCTCCAGGATAGATGACATCTTGGGTCACAAGTCAAGCCTCAAAAATTTAAGAAAATTGAAATCGTATCAAGCATCTTTTCCGACCACAACACTATGAGATTAGAAATCAATTACAGGAAAAAAAAAAAAAACCTAAAAAACACAAATACATGGAGACTAAATAGTGCACTACTAAATAACCAAGAGATCACTACAGAAATCACAGAGAAAATTTAAAAATACATAGAAATAAATGACAACGAAAACACGACGACCCAAAACCTATGGGACACAGCAAAAGACTTCCTAAGAGGATAGTTTATAGCAATTCAATCTCACCTCAAGAAAGAAGAAAAACCTCAAATGAAAAATCTAACCTTACACCTAAAGCAACTAGAGACAGAAGAACAAAGAAAACCCAACGTCAGTAGAAGGAAAGAAATCATAAAGATCAGAGCAGAAATAAATGAAATAGAAACGAAGAAAACAATAGTAATGTCAATAAAACTAAAAGTTGGTTCTTTGAGAAGATAAACAAAATTGATACACCTTTAGCCAGACTCATCAAGAAAAAAAAAAGGAGAGGATGCAAATCAATAAAATGAGAAATGAAAAAGAATTACAACTGACACCACAGAAATACAAAGGATTATAAGAGACTACTACAAACAACTCTATGCCAATAAAATGGACAACCTGGAAGAAATGGACAAATTCTTAGAAAGATACAATTTTCTAAGACTGAACCAGGAAGAATTAGAAAATATAAACAAACCTATCACAAGTAATGAAATTAAAACTGTGATTAAAAGTCTTCCAACAAACAAAAGTCCAGGACGAGTTGGCTTCACAGGCGAATTCTATCAAACATTTAGAGAAGAGCTGACACCTATACTTCTCAAACTCTTCCAAAAGATTTCAGAGGGAGGAACACTCCTATATTTGTTCTATGAGGCCACCCTCACGCTGATACCAAAACCGGACAAAGATATCACATACACAAAAAGAAAATTACAGACCAATATCTCTGATGAACATAGTCACAAAAATCCTCAACAAAATACTAGCGAACAGAATCCAACAACACATTAAAAGGATCATACACCATAATCAAGTGAGATTTGTCCCAGGAATGCAAGGATTCTTCAATATATGCAAATCAATAAATGTGATACACCATATTAACAAATTAAGGAATAAAAACCATATTATCAGGCTTCCCTGGTGGCTCAGTGGTTAAGAATCCACCTGCCAATGCAGGGGACATTGGTTCGAGCTCTGGTCCAGGAAGATCCCACATGCCACAGAGTAACTAAGCCCGTGATCCACAACTACTGAGCCTGCGTGCCACAACTACTGAAGCCTGTGTGCCTAGAGCCCATGCTTTGCAACAAGAGAAGCCAACACAATGAGAAGCCCGCACACCCCAATGAAGAGTAGCCCCCACTCACCACAACTAGAGAAAGCCTGCACGCAGCAACAAAGACCCAATGCAGCCAAAAACAAACAAACAAATAAATAAATAAACCATATGATCATCTCAATAGATGCAGAAAAATCTTTTGACAAAATCCAACACACATTTATGATTAAAAAAACTCTCCAGAAAATGGGCATAGAGGGAACCTACCTCAACATACTGGGTGGGCCAAAAGGTTTGTGTGGTTTTTTCTGTAACATGGCTCTAGTAGAACTTAGTTGTCTTTAAATTCATTCAAAACAATTTCGTTAGATTGTATATGACAGCTGTCATATCGGCATACATTTTTTAAAAATTATCAAAATTGATGAATATCTGTGTAGCCATTTTAATATTGAAGATGGAAGAAAAAAGCAACATTTTCAACATATTAGGCTTTACTATTTCAAGAAAGGTAAAAACGCAACTGAAACGCACAAAAAGATTTGTGCAATGTATGGAGAAGGTCAAAACGTGTCAAAGATCAAACGTGTCAAAAGTGGTTCACGAAGTTTTGTACTGGAGATTTCTCGCTGGACAATGGTCCACTGTCAGGTAGACCAGTTGAAGTTGATAGCAATCAAATTAAAACAGTAATTGAGAACAGTCAGTGTTATACCACGCAGGAGACAGCTGACATACTCAAAATATCCAAATCAAGCATTGAAAATCATTTGCACCAGCTTGGTTATGTTAAGGGCTTTGATGTTTGGGTTCTATGTAAGTTAAGTGGAAAAAACATTCTTGACCATATTTCCGCATGTGATTCTCCACTGAAACATAATGAAAAGTTCCGTTTTTAAAACAAATTGTGATTGGCAAAGAAAAGTGGTTACTATACAATAATGTGAAAAGGAAGAGATCGTGGGGCAAGTGAAATGAAACTCCAGCAACCACACCAAAGGCCGGTCTTCATCCAAAGAAGGTGATGCTGTGTATATGGTGGGATTGGAAGGGAGTCCTCTATTATGAGCTCCTTGCAGAAAACCAAACAATTAATTCCAACAAGTACTGCGCCCAATCAGACCAACTGAAAGAAGCACTTGATGAAAAGCTTACAGAATTATCAACAGAAAACGCATAATCTTCCATCAGGATAATGCAGGACCTCATGTTTCTTTGATGACCAGGCAGAAACTGTTACAGCTTCACTGGGAAGTTCTGATTCATCTGCTGTATTGACCAGACGTTGCACCTTCAGATTTCCATGTATTTCGGTTTTTACAATATTCTCTTAATGGAAAAAAATTCAATTCCCTGGAAGACTGTACAAGGCACCCGGAACAGCTCTTTGCTCAAAAATATAAAAAGTTTTGGGAAGATGGAATTATGAAGTTGCCTGAAAACTGGCAGAAGGTAGTGTAAAAAAAATGGTGAATAAGTTGTTCAATAAAGTTCTTGGTGAAAATGAAAAATGTGCCTTTTATTTTTACTTAAAAAACCAAAGGCACTTTTTGGCTCACTGAATAATAAAGGCCATATATGACAAACCCACAGCCAACATCATTCTCAATAGTGAAAAACTGAAAGCCTTTCCACTAAGATCAGAAACCAGACAAGGATGTCCACTCTCACCACTATTATTCAACATACTTTTGGAAGTCCTAGCCATGGCAGTCAGAGAAGAAAAAGAAATAAAAGGAATACCAAATGGAAAAGAAGAAGTAAAACTGTCACTGTTTGCCGGTGACATGATACTATACACAGAAAATCCTAAAGTTGCCACCAGAAAACTACTAGGGCTAATCAATGAATTTGGTAAAGTTGCAGGATACAAAATTAATGCACAGAAATCTCTTGCATTCCTATTCACTAACAATGAAAAATCAGAAAGAGAAATTAAGGAAACAATCTCATTTACCATCTCAATACAAAGAATAAAATACATAGGGATAGAACTACCTAAGGAGGCAAGAGACCTGTACTCAGAATACTATAAAACACTGATGAAAGAAATCAAAGATGACACAAACAGATGGAGAGATATACCATGCTCTTGGATGGGAAGAATCAATACTGTGAAAATGACCATACTACCCAAAGCGATCTACAGATTCAATGCAATCCCTATCAAATTACCAATGGCATTTTTCACAGAATTAGAACAAAAGATTTTACAATTTGTATGGAAAACAAAAGACCCTGAATAGCCAAAGCAATCTTGAGAAAGAAAAACGGAGCTGGAGGAATCAGGCTCTCCAACTTCAAACTATACTACAAAGCTACATTAATTAAGACAGTATGGTATTGGCACAAAAACAGAAACGGAACAGGATAGAAAGCCCAGAGATAAACCCACGCATCTATGGTCACCTAAGCTATGACAAAGGAGGTAAGAACATACAGTGGAGAAAAGACAATCTCTTCAATAAGTGGTGCTGGGAAAACAGGACAGCTACATGTAAAAGAATGAAATTAGAACACTCCCTAACACCATACCCAAAAATACACTCCAAATGGATTAAAGACCTAAATGTATGACTGGACTCTAGAAAACTCTTAGAGGAAAACATTGGAAAAACACTCTTTGACATAAACCAGAGCAAGATCTTTTTTGACCCCACCTCCTAGAGTAAGGAAAATAAAAACAAATGGGACCTAATAAAACTTAAAAGCTTTTGCAGAGCAAAGGAAACCATAAACAAGACGAAAAGACAATCTTCAGAATGGGAGAAAATATTTGCAAACAAAGCAACAGACAAAGGATTAATCTCCAAAATACACAAACAGCTCATGCAGCTCAATATCAAAAAAACAAACAACCCAATCAAAAATGGGCAGAAGACCTAAATAGACATTTCACCAAAGTAGACATTGCACCAAAGTAGACATTTCACCAAAGTAGACATACAGATGGCCAAGAGGCACATGAAAGGCTGCTCAATATCACTAATTATTGGAGAAATGCAAATCAAAAGTACAATGAGGTATCATCTCACACCTGTCAGAATGGCCACCATCAAAAAATCTACAAACAGTAAATGCTGAAGAGGGTGTGGAGAAAAGGAACCTCCTTGCACTGTTGGTGGGAATGTAAGTTGATACAGCCTCTATGGAGAACAGGATGGAGGTTCCTTAAAAAACTAAAAATAGAACTACCATACGACCCAGCAATCCCACTACTGGGCATATACCCTGAGAAAACCATAATTCAAAAGGACACATGTACCCCAATGTTCATTGCAGCACTACTTACAATAGCCAGGACATGGAAACAACCTAAGTGTCCATCGACAGTTGAATGGATAAAGACGATGTGGTACGTATATACAATGGAATATTACTCAGCCATGAAAAGGAACGAAATTGGATCATTTGCAGAGATGTAGATGGACCTAGAGTTTGTCATACAGAGCAAAGTAAGCTAGAAAGAGAAAAATAAATATCATATATTAACACATGTACGTGGAATCTAGAAAAATGGTACAGATGAACCTATTTGCAGGGCAGGAGTAGAGACACAGATGTAGAGAACAGACATGTGGAAACGGGGGTGAAGGAGAGGGTGGGACGAATTGGGAGATTAGGAATAACATATATACACAACCATGTGTAAAATAGATAGCTAGTGGGAACATGCTATAACGCACAAGAAGCTCAGCTCGGTGCTCTGTGATGACCTAGATGGGTGGGATCGGGGGCGGGAGGGAGGTCTAAGAGGAAGGGGATATATGTATACATGTAGCTGACTCATTTCGTTGTACAGCAGAAACTATCACAATATTGTAAAGCAATTACACTCCATTAAAAATATATTTTTTAAATACACACAGGAAAACAATGCTACATCTTCCTAAAAGCCATCCTCATACTTAAAGACATACCAGACACATTAGAATGGAAGGGAGGGAGTGAGAATGGAGACAAGGGAAGAGAGGAGAGCGTCCTTATTCTGATCAGTGATTACAAGGTGCTGTGAAGTCACTGGGGAAGATTAACTCCATTCTGTGCACTTGAGAACAATATAAAAGGACATTCAAATGGGTTAATAATGTAAGTTGATCAGGAAAGATCTCCCTGAAGAAATGGCATTTCAGTTGAGACTTGAAGGATAATTGTTACTGATCTCGAGTAGTAGATTTTCCTTCATTTCTTACGTTCAGAGGAACTATTGGACTGAGTGTCAGAACAGCAGCATCCTTCCTGGGTCAGCCAGACTCATTTCGAACTCAGCTAATTTCAAACAAGGCTCTAACCTCCAAATCTCTATTTTGTCTTACATTCTAAATAAAAATATTTTAAAAGTTAGTTTTCAGTCAGATCTGTGTCAGAGTTTAGATCTTACTGATTGTGTAAGTGTTGTTGTTGTTCAATGGATATTATAAGCTCAGAGAGGTTTCTGTTCTCCAAGAATAATGATCTCCTCACACCCCTAGGTTTGTTCCTCTTTTGGGTTTAATGAGACTTTGACGTTCAAAGGGGTTCTGTTTTTTAGCACATTATATCCTGTTTTCTTCTGATAAATATGTTTTCAGAATATAATATCACTTCTTCTTTGCATAGCTTAGCTCCTCAGCTAGAAAAATAACAGCAGTAAATACATGTACCTGGTAACACGAGGACAGGCATTCAATTTCTAATACATTCTAATACATCTAATACATTCTAATACATCTAATACATGTATACCCTCACTATAACCCCAGTTAATAATAAAAATTTACAGAAGATTATTCAAATACCTGAGTTTTTTTTAATACTTGTACAGAGGAGTACATAGGACGATGAGCGTATTAAAATGTAATCCAAAGTAGCCATATGATTGACTGATACCATGTATACTGTATCTTTTTCTGATTTAATAAAAAGTACATTTACATCTGAAAAAAAAGGGGGGGGCTTCCCTGGTGGCGCAGTGGTTAAGAATCTGACTGCCAGTGTAGGGGACACGGGTTTGAGCCCTGGTCTGGGAAGATCCCACATGCCACGGAGCAACTAAGACCATGCACCACAACTACTGAGCCTGCGCTCTAGAGCCCGTGAACCACAACTACTGAAGCCCACACATCTAGACCCCGTGCTCAGCAATAAAGAGAAGCCACCACAATAAGAAGCCCGCGCACCGTAACAAAGAGTAGCCCCCGCTCACCGCAACTAGAGAAAGCACGCGCATGGCAAGGAAGAGCCAATGCAGCCAAAAATAAATAAATAAATCTATTTTTTAAAAAAAGCGGGGGGGGGGGG
>NW_006787800.1:1490337-1500303 GCF_000442215.2 Lipotes vexillifer
CTGGTGACTCAGTGGTTAAGAATCTGCCTGACAGTGCAGGGGACACGGGTTTGAGCCGTGTCCTGATACAATTTCTAATACATTCAATTTCTCTCATTTCTCAAGATCACTTCATACAATCTGACCATATTATAGGGGCTTAAAAATGTCAAATGAAGCAACCTTCGTTTCCAATTTCTTTTATTCACATATACCTCAATTGGATACATACGGAAACAGTCACAATCATCAAACTCCTGGCTGAAGGATAGCAGCTATTCTCAGACTGCCTCCATTTTTTACAGTTCTCCAGACCGACATTAATACCATAAGGACCCTAAGCAAGCAATGTTTCCCTTTTTCCTGCCTCCGGACTCCTTGAATCCATGGCTGTGGGACAGGAAGACCCTTTTCCTGCCGGTCCATTGCATGTGGTAAAGAGGGAAGGAATAATTTCCTGTCAAAGGGAAGAAGACTCTCTTTGAAACCAGAAGCCCCTTCCGGTCTGGAATGGAGCCTGGACCGGAGCCTGGACCTCTAGGGAAAGGCCTTCCTCCCCCATGCCAGTTTTTGCATGTACACATGAAAGAAATCACTGTGTCCTTACCTGGAGAATCTCTGCCTTGGGTCATGGAGGAATCCAGCCTGATTACCGTCACTAACAAAGCCACCACCCAGGGAACCCAGCTAGAACCCATTCTGGAAGAAAACAAGCGAGACAGAAAAATCGTCCACCTCTTCAGAATGGGGCTTGCCCACACACAACTCAGTCAAAAATATTCATGAAGAATAGAGATACCTTTCTGGCCTCCCCAGGATTGGAAAGTCCTCACATGGATAACCAATCAAGACAGAGGAGCTTTGTGTCATTAGGTGCTGGGTAGAATACTTTCATGAAGTAGTTACCACTCAAGAACTGTTTACCTGCAGAATCACTGGCAGCAGTTTAGGTACATGGAAACCGGCTAGGAGAAAAAGAAAAAACTGCTCTGCAAGGTATGTGGTCTTAGAAGAACTGGGCAGATTGTTTATCATGGATCTTACTATCCTCATATAGCACTGTCCCTGGCCTGCTGTGACTAATAGATCTCCATGCCGATGGGGTCGTTCACATTGCCTACAGAGAGTGTGTAAATAAAGAAGACAGTAGACAGCATTCTGAAGCATGGACCTTATGAGGTGTTAGGGAAAGGATTATCAGAGAAGAAATTGAAGAGACTGAGAATTACCTGAAGAGGATTTCCTGTAAACCAAGACAGGGGGAAGAAAAAAAAAAAAACATGGAGAGAGGATTCTCAAAAGAATAAAATGCTGCAAAAATGGCTAAGAGGATAAAAGAAAAGAAAGCATTATTGCATTTTATAAGTAGTGGGCACCAAAAACCTTCAATGGAACAGAGTGTTAACGGTAGAAGCAATATTTCAAAAAGGTAAAGAGTGAATTAAAATGAGAAAATGAAGGCAGCAGATGTAAGCAGTCCTTCGGGAATTTTGGAAGTGAAAATAAGGGAAAAGGTGAGACTCTCTCTTGAGAGAAAAGCAACACTAAGGGAAAATTGCTTTTAAGCTAGAAAAGACCTTCCTAAGTTTCTGAGTCAAGTGAAAGTCACCTGTACTTAGGATAAATTGAAGATAAAAAGGAGAAGAAAAGAGAAAGTACTCTCCAAATGTTGATTGGAATCCAAATAATTGTCACACATGGCAATAAAAAGAGAAAGACTTTTTCAGATACATGAATGAAATAGGAAGGTTTGGGGTGATAAAGAGGGGAATGAGGAAGTTCCAGTTGTGTGGCTTCAATAAACTCAGTTTAGAACAAGGCAAGATCTGCTAAAAAGAAACTGGAAAAAAATATTTGATAACTAAGGAGAGCAAGACTCCTTTTTTGCCAAAGTTCTATTGTAAGTGCATTATCATTTAATTAGCATCACGCTCTATGGCCCAATATTGTGGACAGTGCAAGATGAAACAGACATGTTTCTTGTCCTCAAAAAATGTAAAACCTGGGTGGAGTGACAGGGAAACAATCCACTGTAATGTCAGGAAGAATCAAATCAACATTGTAATGCTTGAGCACACAAGAAGAGAAAATTCTAACCATCTAAGAAAGAGTTCATGATGAAATTGATAAAGTTGATATTTGATACATGCGGCCAAGAGAGAATTTTATAATTCCACATATGTGCATGTGGACAAAAGAGAGGAAATAAACAGTTAAACAAAAAGAGTATCTGGAATTCCTTAAAAATTACTGATTAGCCAAAATAAATATGTATATATATTTTATACACACACACACACACACACACACACACACACACACACACACACTACTTCATTGAATGAGAAGATACAATAGAATTTTTTTCTCCTTCATTTCCCTAAAGGAACCCATGCTTTGATGGATGCGTAATATGGGATTATGATGGTAATTGACCAGGTGAGCCTGGAATACTTGAATTATGCCTTACCAAATATGCTGAGATGCCCTCAGGACAGCTCTACCCATAAATGTAATAGCAAATTGTAAATCAAAGGCTTTATTAGGTGGTCAAATCCCTGATACTCTACTAGAGAGTTTTATGCTAAGCTTCTGTGAAGCATGAGACCCCAAGCAAGGTCTCATGTTCCCACTTTTACTGCTAGCCAGCTGTAAATCCTGAAGGATTAGAACTTCCAAGCATATGAAGTGTGGGAAGAAGAAAGATGACAGGGGGAGTCAAGATGGCAGAGTAGGAGGACACAGAGTTCACGTCTCCTCACAACTAGGGCACCTACCAGGCACTGGTGGGGGACCTTGGAAACCTAAGGGGATAGGAGGAACCCCCACACGACTGAGTAGGACTTGGGAGGGAGGGAGGGGAGGAGGAGAAGTGGAGGTGGGACAGGACCAGCACCCCTGAGGGGTGAATGGGGGAGGGAAGGGGTTCCCATGCTCAGAGGGGCCCACTTACAGCAAGAGAATTAGCGGAGATGGGGATAGACTTTTGGGGGATTGGAGGATGGGAAAGGAATGGGTCCAGCATTTCCCCCCATGTAGTTGGGCCCCAAGGAGCCTGCTGGAGTCCCAGGCCTGAACCTCCACCCTCCGAGGCCACCTCCAGGCACGCTGAGCCTAAGCCCTGCCCCTGCCACCCCTCTCAGGACTTGCATGGGTCCTGAGCATAAGCCCCGCCCCCACCTAAGCCCCTCCCCACTCCCCCAGCCAAGGACTTTTCTGGACTCTCTTTCTTTTTTTTTTATTTTTGCTGCTGTGGTTTTGTTTTGCCTTGTTGTTGTTCATTTATTTTTTTTCCTAATGTATTTTTTACTTTTCTAATTTAATTTTATTTTTTATTCTTTGTTATTCTGCTTTTTTTTTTTTTTTGCTGTGCCACACAGCTTATGGATTCTTGGTTCCCGGGACGCCAGGGGTCAGGCCTGAGCTCCTGTGGTGGCAGCACCGAGTCCAAATCGCTGGACTAACAGACAGCCTCAGACCCCAGGGAATATTAATCAGAGTGAGGTCTCCTGGAGGTCCTCATCTCGGCACCAAGACCTGGCTCTACCCAATGGCCTGCAAACTCCTGAGCTGGAAGCCAAAGGCCAAACAACCAGTAAGACAGGAACACAGCCCCACCCATCAAAATATGAGATGACAAAAACATATGTTACAGATGAAGGAGGGAGGTAAAAACCTATAAGACCAAATAAATGAAGAGGAAATAGGCAACCTACCTGAAAAAGAATTCATCTTTACTGGTGATAGTAAAGATGATCCAAAATCTCAGAAATAGAATGGAGGTACGGATCAAGAAAATACAAGAAATGTTTAACAAGGACCCAGAAGAACTAAAGAACAAAGAAACAAAGATGAACAACACAATAACTGAAATGAAAGATACACTGGAAGGAATCAATAGCAGAATAACTGAGGCAGAAGAACGAGTAAGTGAGCTGGAAGATATAATGGTGGAAATAACTGTCAAAGAGCAGAACAAAGAAAAAAGAATGAGAAGAATTGAGGACAGCCTCAGAGACCTCTGGGACAACATGAAATACACCAACATTCGAATCAAAAGGGCTCCAGAAGAAGAAGAGAAAGAGAAAGGGTCTGAGAAAATATTTGAAGAGATTATAGTCAAAAAGTTCCCTAATATGGGAAAGGAAACTACCACCCAAGTCCAGGAAGTGCAGAGAGTCCCATACAGGAGAAACCCTAGGAGAAACACACCAAGACACATACTAATCAAACTAAAAAAAATTAAATAAAAAGAAAAAAAATTTTAAAGCAGCAAGGGAAAACAAAAAATGACATACAAGGGAATTACCAAAAGGCTATCAGCTGACTTTTTTTTTTTTTTTTTTGCAATACGTGGGCCTCTCACTGTCGTGGCCTCTCCCCCTGCCGGACGCGCAAGCTCAGCGGCCATGGCTCCGCGGCATGTGGGATCCTCCCGGACCGGGGCACGAACCCGTATCCCCTGCATCGGCAGGCGGACTCTCAACCACCGCGCCACCAGGGAGGCCCTCAGCTGATTTTTGAAAGTCTGCAGGCCAGAAGGAAGTGGCAGGACATATTTAAAGTGATGAAAGAGAAAAACCTACAACAAAGATCACTCTACCCAGCAAGGATCTCATTCAGGTTCAATGGAAAAATCAAAAGCTTTACAGATAAGCAAAAGCTAAGAGAATTCAGCACCACCAAACCAGCTTTACAACAAATGCTAAAGGAACTTCTCTAGGTGGAAAACACAAGAGAAGAAAGAGACCCACAAAAACAAACCCAAGACAATTAAGAAAATTGCAGTAGGAACATACATATTGATAATTACCTTGAATGTAAATGGATTAAATGCCCCAACCAAGACTCAGACTGGCTGAATGGATACTAAAACAAGATCCATATATGTGCTGTCTACAAGAGACACACTTCAGATCTCGGGACACATACAGACTGAAAGTGAGGGGATGGAAAAGGATATCCCATGCAAATGGAAATCAAAAGAAAGCTGGAGTAGCAATACTCATATCAGATAAAATAGACTTTAAAATAAAGACTGTTACAAGAGATAACGGGGCTTCCCTGGTGGCACAGTGGTTGGGAGTCCGCCTGCCGGTGCAGGGGACACGGGGTCGTGCCCCGGTCCAGAAGGATCCCACATGCCGCAGAGCGGCTGGGCCCGTGGGCCATGGCAGCTGAGCCTGCATGTCCGGAGCCTGTGCTCCACAATGGGAGAGGCCACAACAGTGAGAGGCCTGCATACCACAAAAAAAAAAAAAAGAGGTAATGAAGGACACTACATAATGACCAAGGGATCAATCCAAGAAGATATAACAATTATAAATATTTATGATTTAAATAAAATAAATATGATTTAAATATCCTCCCAACATAGGAGCACCTCAATACATAAGGCAAATGCTAACAGCCATAAAAGAGGAAGTCAACAGTAACACACAGTCATAGTGGGGGATGTTAACATCCCACTTACACCAATGGACAGATCATCCAGACAGAAAATAAATAAGGAAACAAAAGCTTTAAATGACACAATAGACCAGATAGATTTGATTGATACTTATAGGACATTCCACCTAAAGTGGCAGAATACACTTTCTTCTCAGGTTCACATGGAACATTCTCCAGGATAGATGACATCTTGGGTCACAAGTCAAGCCTCAAAAATTTAAGAAAATTGAAATCGTATCAAGCATCTTTTCCGACCACAACACTATGAGATTAGAAATCAATTACAGGAAAAAAAACTGTAAAAAACACAAATACTTGGAGACTAAATAGTGCACTACTAAATAACCAAGAGATCACTACAGAAATCACAGAGAAAATTTAAAAATACATAGAAATAAATGACAATGAAAACATGACGACCCAAAACCTATGGGATGCAGCAGAAGACTTTCTAAGAGTAAAGTTTATAGCAATTCAATCTTACCTCAAGAAACAAGAAAAACCTCAAATGAAAAATCTAACCTTACACCTAAAGCAACTAGAGACAGAAGAACAAAGAAAACCCAATGTCAGTAGAAGGAAAGAAATCATAGAGAATCAGAAATAAATGAAATAGAAACAAAGAATACAATAGCAATGTCAATAAAACTAAAAGTTGGTTCTTTGAGAAGATAAACAAAATTGATACACATTTAACCAGACTCATCAAGAAAAAAAAGGAGAGGATGCAAATCAATAAAATGAGAAATGAAAAAGGAGAATTACAACTGACACCACAGAAATACAAAGGATTATTAGAGACTACTACAAACAACTGTATGCCAATAAAATGGACAACCTGGAAGAAATGGACAAATTCTTCAAAAGGTACAACTTTCCAAGGCTGAATTAGAAAATATAAATAGACCTATCACAAGTAATGAAATTGAAACTGTGATTAAAAACCTTCCAACAAACAAAAGTCCAGGCCCAGATGGCTTCACAGGCAAATTCTATCAAACATTTAGAGAAGAGCTGACACCTATACTTTTCAAACTCTTCCAAAAGACTGTAGAGGGAGGAACACTCCCAAATTCGTTCTATGAGGCCATCATCACCCTGATACCAAAACCAGACAAAGACATCACAAAGACAGGAAAATTACAGACCAATATCACTGATGACCACAGATGCAAAAATCCTCAACAAAATACTTGCAAACAGAATCCAACAACACATTAAAAGGATCGTACACCATGATCAGGTGGGATTTGTCCCAGGGATGCAAGGATTCTTCAATATATGCAAATCAATGTGATACACCATATTAACAAATTAAGGAAATAAAACCATATGATCATCTCAATAGGTGTAGAAAAATCTTTTGACAAAATTCAACACCCATTTATGATAAAAACCCTCCAGAAAATGAGCATAGAGGGAACCTACCTCAATATAATAAAGGCCATATATAACAAACCCACGGCAAACGTCATTCTCAATGGTGAAAAAGTGAAAGTATTTCCTCTAAGATCAGTAACAAGACAAGGATGTCCACTCTCACCACTCTTATTCCACATAGTTTTGGAAGTCCTAGCCATGGCAATCAGAGAAGACAAAGAAATAAAAGGAATACCAAATGGTAAAGAAGAAGTGAAACTGTCACTGTTTGCAGATGACATGATACTATACATAGAGAATCCTAAAGTTGCCACCAGAAAACTACTAGGGCTAATCAATGAATTTGGTAAAGTTGCAGGATACAAAATTAATGCACAGAAATCTCTTGCATTCCTATTCACTAACAATGAAAAATCAGAAAGAGAAATTAAGGAAACAATCTCATTTACCATCGCAACACAAAGAATAAAATACACAGGGATAAACCTACCTAAGGAGGCAAGAGACCTGTACTCAGAATACTGTCCTCTGCCTGCCTTTGGTCTTAGAAAAACTTTAGTCAAAGAATAAATTTAATCAGAGAAGTGAGAAAATGCAGGGAAAAAAGGAAGATAGTCAAGCAAGACAAAACAATAATACTTTAGCCATTAAAGGAAGTGAAGGACCTTTAGTTCTTCCTCAAGGGCTATAAATAATTTTCTAAGCCATGCCCTTTGAGCTGTTTTGCAGATACTGAAATCCCCACCTGGTGGAAGAAGGTAACTGTACACTGCCCAGAAGCACATAGACCCCAGACCTTTTGGAACCGGAAGGTTGATGATGCTGACTTCCAATTACCTCACCACCAATCAGTCAGAAGAATGTCCACGAGCTGACCACGCCCTGCTCCTTGAACACTGTAAGACTCCTCACCACCCCCTCCAAGGCAGGACACGCAGGCTTGAGGGCACTAGCCCGCTGTCTCCCCATTTGCCTGGCAAAGAAATAAAGCTATTTCTTTCTACTTCATCCAAAACTCTGTCTCCGAGATTTAATCCAGCACCGGTGTACAGAGGTCGAATTTCGGCAACACTACCAAGTCAACTAAGACAGCCTTGTGTTACATAAAATGTTGAAACCAGAATATAAAGGCAGTCTAATTAGATGAGTCATCAGGGAAAGAAGGTGCACTAGAGAATCACCTGAACCTACAAGAGACACTGCATGAATGAGAAATAATTAATAATTAATTAATAATTAATTAATTAATAATTAGTAGTGGGAATTTCGTGGCAGTCCAATGGTTAGGACTCCGTGCTTCCACGGCAGGGGTTCCAGGTTCGATCCCTGTTCAGGGAACTGAGGTCCTGCAAGCCATGCGGTGAGGCAAAAAAAAAAGGCACTGGTGGTGGTTGTTACTACAGCCTCACTTAACCTAATAGGACAGGAACCAGAATGTACCCCCCTCCCCATATCCCTCAGGTAGACTAGAATATTCATGAATTAGAAGCCTGACCACAGGCCAGGAATTCAACTCTGTGTATAGATGTATAAGCCATGGTTGTGAGTGCTTTTTCTAGAAGTGGATGGTTGTGTTGCTCCCAGCTGGAAGAGTGTGTGTGATGCTGAGTAGAAAGGTGGCAATCAGAAGGAATGCAAGCCACTGAATTTTAATTTCCTTCTTTCTTCATACAAACACTTACCTCAGTCTTTCCTGTGTATCTCATCTCATCTTGGAAATAGAGAAAAATGTTTTACTTGAGGCTAAGTGAATGAGGACATGATATGGGGGTAATCAGAAGCAGTAAAAGCAGGAGATGACAAGGCTGCTTATGCCTAAGCCTGTCTCCCCTCTGCTGCAGGCACTACCCCGGCTAGGCTTCTGCAGATTCTCTCGGAGATGAACAAGAGCCCATGAGGAGAAGAGAACTCTGGGGCCCAGAGAACACAGATTAAATTGGGGCTTGTGCCTGGATTTAGAGGGAAGAGGAGTTATTAGATGGCAAGTGGTGGTGAGGGAAGATTGGAAGATATGGATGCTGAACCAGAAATTTAGGAGGGCTCCCTTTTCCTTCTTCCAGTGTGAATGTGCCTAAAGCCCTTAAACTCTGAAATCTGACTTGACTACATCATAACAGTAAGAGCTAATACTTTTTGATTGCTTGTTATAAGTCAATTTTCTAAGCACTATATGAATGTGTGGGGCAGGAGGAGGGAGAGAGAGAGAAAGAGAGGAAGAGAGACAGAATCATCAGAACGACCCTTCACTCTAGATACCATTATGACCTCCCTTTTACAGGTGAAGTAATGAAAGAATGAACCAAAGGTCACAAGTAGTAAATCCATAGGCTGTGCTATTTCCACTGCACTACATTTCTTACTTGAGAACCCTGGAAACTTTATTTCTACACCTTTAACATCCCTGTAATGATAAGATGCACAAAAGGTCAAAATAACCGAAGAATTGTATTATAACTTTGGTACTAGGACAGACGTCCATTCCCATCTCTTCAAAAGAAGTCAGTGGTTTCGTATATCACAAGCAAGGAATGATATGGAGACCATCTGTAGGAAGAGGTAGCAATGTCAACCAAGAAGAGAAAGCAATACCAACCTGGGAATCTCCCTTGTCAATGGCCTCTGATACATCTTGAATAAATCAAAGCCTCTGATTGGTCCAGTTGGAAACTTTGTTGAGTCATTTTCTGTGCTTCTTGTCATTGTCTACAGTGGAAGGATCTGCGCTTCAGAGGCTCACCAGAGAAAACAGACATTTCTGGGGAGACAACTAATAAAGGGAAAGGTCATGCCCTGGTTGCTTTCTCCCACATTTTTGTTTTTGTGTTCTACTTGTATGAGTTTGAAAAATAAAGGGGGGCATTTTCATCTATCTCTTCCCGTCTGACTTCAGCCAAGAGCCCTACCTAATAGAGACATGGGCTTTTCTGTGATTTTTCCCCCAAACTCATATTTTGCATCCCTCTTTCTCATTCCCTCCCCATTCCCTAGGGAGTGAGAGAAGTTGGGTGTGGTAGATGTGGTTATTCATTGAGGTGGTAAAAACTCATTCTCCTTATTACCTGACAAAAATATCTCTTCCAGGGGGGCTTCCCAGGTGGTGCAGTGGTTGAGAGTCCACCTGCCGATGCAGGGGACACGGGTTCGTGCCCCGGTCCG
>NW_006787800.1:1500439-1517540 GCF_000442215.2 Lipotes vexillifer
AGAGAGGCCCGCGTAAATAAAAGAAAAAAAAAATATATATATATATATATATATATATATATATATATATATATATATCTTCCATTGCTATCTTGGTGACTTTATTTTTATTGAGATATAATTAACCTGCAACACTCTGTTAGTTCCATATATACAACATAGTGATTTGATATTTCTATACATTATGAAGTAATCACCATGATAAGTCTAGTTACCATCTGTCACCATACAAAGTTATTACAATATTATTGACTGTATTCCCCACCCTGTACATTTCATTCCTGTAACTCATTTATTCTGTAACTGGAGGTTTATACCTCTGAATCTCCCTCACCTATTTCACTTATTCTCCCCAGCCTCCTCCCCTTTGGCAACCACTCTGTATCTATGAGTCTTTCTGCTTTGTAATTGTTTGTTCACTTGTTTTGTTTTTCAGATTCCACATGTAACTGTAACCATACAGTGTTTGTCTCTCTCTGACATTTCAATTAGCATGATACCCACTAGGTCCAGGACATTGTTGTTAATGTCATGGTTTTACTTCTTTTTTATGGCTGGATAATATTCCATTGTATATACGTACCACATCTTTATCCATTCATCTATCGATAGACACTTGTTTCCATTTGTTTGATTTTGTTTTCCTTTCACTTAATTCACTTCATTTCATTCTTTCCTTTCATGGATGTAACTGAGGTCATGAATTCTCCTCAACTTTGTTTTTCCTTGCTTTTGTTATTATAATCATATATAATGGCCTGCCTCAGGGAACCCTGACCATCTGCCTGAATGTTATAATAAAGTGCCTTTGTTCAGCTCCCAGGGAGACAGTCAGACTCTGCCCACCTGTGAATGGCTGCAGAAAAGAAGAAATTAACACATCCCCTTCCCCATGCTGGCCAAGCCAGGCAAAACTAATGGCTTTTTTACTTTACTTCCTCACCTCCTCCCCCTCTCTGTTCTACAAAAGAAGCTGCCATCCAGACCCTGATAAGATGGTTTTGGGGGGACCCTAGTCCCCCATCTTCTCGGTCTTCCGGCTTTCTGAATAAAGTCACTATTCCTTGCCTCAGCACCTCGTCTCCCGATTTATTGGCCTGTTGTGCGGCAAGCAGAGTGACTTGGTAACAATTTTTAATTGTCATTTTTCTAGAAAATCTTCAGTTGTTTGTTTGTTTGCTTGTTTGTTTTCTCACTCTCTGGCCCAAGAGAAAGACCATTTCTTTAAGTTCCTATGTGGAAGGGCATTTACCTTTTCTGACCTGATTATTATCAAGCTTGCTCCATTATAGTCAGAGAATAGTATCTGTATCATTCCTATTTTGGGGAAATGACTGAGTGCCAGAATGTGTGGTCTATTTTCATTAATATTTTGCTGAAACTTGAAAAATTATGTTCTCAATTTTCAATGAAGAAATTTCAACATAGAGCCATCAGATCTAATTTTTGACTATGTTAGTAATATTTTCTGTTCATATTTATCTTTTGTCTACTTGATTTGTTTAGTCCTAAGAAAAGTGAATTAAAATCACCTATTACTACATTTCTGAATATTTTCCTGGTATCTACCTTCATTTATGCTTTGTGAGGGTTACTTATATGCTACTTAAAACTTATATATTTCTTAGATATGCATTTTGAATTTTCCACTTTACATTATAAAGTGTCTTCTTATCTCAACCAGTCTGGGGAGATTGGTCTGAATTTCACCTTGTTTAATAATAAGATCGTGACCTCTGCTTTCTTTATGTTTGCATTCTCTTTCTATGCCTTTGTCCATCGTTTTATTTATTGAATAAATGAACGAATCTATTTGAGTCACTTTATTTTTAGGCACATCTTTTGCATATTGCAAGCAACAGAGTTTTTCTTTTAACCTAATCTGAAAATATTTTTAATTTTAATATTTTAATGAGTTAAGTTCATTTACAATTATTAATATGGCAAATAGTTCAGTGTAATTTGGAGATTATTATTTTCTGTTGAATATGGTGTTTATATGAGTATTTCTTTTTTATTTCTTTTTTTTTTTTTTTTTTTTTGGCTGTGTTGGGTCTTCATTGCTGCATGCGGGCTTTTCTCTAGTTGAGGCGGGTGGGGGCTACTCTTCGTTGTGGTGCACGGGCTTCTCATCGTGCTGGCTTCTCTTGTTGCAGAGCACGGGCTCTAGGTGCACTGGCTTCAGTATTTGTGGCTCACGGGCTCTAAGGTGCAGGCTCAGTAGTTGTGGCACACGGGCTTAGTTGCTCCGCAGCATGTGGGATCTTCCTGGACCAGGGCTTGAACCTGTGTCCCCTGAGTTGGCAGGTGGATTCTCAACCACTGCACTACCAGGGAAGCCCCGACTATTTCGTTTTTAAAATCTTTCACTATGTCTTTTTGTGGTTTTCTAAATTGCAGTTTTTCAGGTATTTAGGAAAGTGTATATGTTGGGATTGTCTTGATAATTTTATTTTTATATACTTCAGTTAGTTCCTCTCTTCTTTAGATAATTCCTATTAGTTTTCTACTATAAACATCAGAAAACAAGCTTATATTCTCTCCCTTTCTCTTCCATTGTCTTTGTGTATAACTCCGTACTCTTACATATGTTCTAAGTACAACTACTTGATTTATCAGTCTTAGGGCTATCTTTTGACTCTCAGATATTAAGGACTAGGCCATCAGCAAGCTTATTCTATGTCCTTACTCATTTTTCCACTTCATCTATAATTATTTAAAAATGTGTTTCTATTTGTCAATTTCTTCTATAATTTAGCATACAGAAATAGATATAGATATTTTTTTGCCCACGGTGCTCGGCTTGTGGGATCTTAGTTCCCCTACCAGGGATTGAACCGCAGCCCTCAGAAGTGAAAAACGGGGAGTCCTAACCACTGGACCACCAGGGAATTCCTGTGGTCTATATTTTCTTACCTATATCTGACTTTATTGCTAGGTGCAGACTGATTCAGTTTTAGTATAATGTCCTGGTGACTCCTTGTTATCATTATGCATATTTTAATTTATTTATTTTGTAATATTTGTTTGTTTGTTTATTAATTTATTTATTTTGGCTGTGCCGGATCTTAGTTGCGGTGTGCAAGGTCTTAGTTGCAACAAGCATGCAGGATCTAGTTCCCTGACCGGGAATCACACCTGGGCCCCCTGTGCTGGGAGAGCAGAGTCTTACCCACTGGACCACCAGGGAAGTCCCATTATGCATATTTTTAGATGTCAATGTAGCTACATGAACTATCTTCTATTAGTGTTAGCTTTACACATCATATTACACATTTTGATTTTAACCTTTTCAAGTATTTAAGTTTTCTTTGTGACTCATGTGAAGGGCTTATAACTAGATTTTGTGATAGTATTAATCCAATCTGAGAACTTCTTTCTTTTAACTTCTAAATTTAAGCTATTTACATTTCTGTGACTACTAAGTTGTCTGGATTTGTTTCTATTATCACATATTGTGCTATGTTCTTTGCTTCCTTTATTCTTCTTTCATCACTTACATTAAACTAATTAAATATTCTAAGTAATCTCTAATTTCCCCCTCCTGGCTTAGGAGTTTTAATTTTTATTCATTAAGATTTACCCCTACATTTTTAACATGACTGCCTAATTTAGCAACATCCGAAGTTAATCAATATCTCTGCCCTCCTGCCAAATAAGACCAAGACTTTAGAATTCTTTTACTTTATCTGCCTCACTCTTATGTTATTTCTGATTATTCCATCATGTTCTTAAATTTGTCATTATTGCCAGTGATTTTTGTAGTTATAGTCATTTTTCATTCCTCAGTCTGATTTACCAATATTTTAGACAGGTTTCAGTTAACGATGGTTGTGGTGGTGTGTGCGCATGTGTGTGTGTTTACTCATCTTTGCTTATTGCATCCCAATTTTTCTTTCTGGGTTCAGTATCCTTCCTCCTTAAGTGGTAACAAAAATAAACCACATGACAACTTCAGTACGATGCCACTTTTTATCTATAAGAGTCACAAAATCTAAAAATTTTACAACACTCTGTGTTGATGAGAATGTGGGGAAAGAGATAAACTCATATACTGCTGATGTAATTCTGCATTCATACAATCTCCATGACGGCAATTTTCCAATATCTATCAATATTAATAGTATATAAACATTTAGACTTGGCAACGTCCTCTTCAGGATTTTATCCTAGTCCTATTCTCGCACATGTGTATAACAATGTCTATTCAAGACATTGCTTATAATAGCAAAACACTTCTGATAGCCTAACTACTCATCAATAAAAGGAGACAGGCTAAATGAAATATGGCACTTCCATAAAATAGCATACATTAGAGCCATATATTTCTAAAGTTTAAAAAGTAAATTTCAGGACTTCCCTGGTGGTGCAGTGGTTAAGAATCCGCCTGCCAATGCAGGAGACACGGGTTCGAACGCTGGTCAGGGAAGATCCCACATGCCAAGGAGCAACTAAGCCCATGTGCCACAACTACTGAGCCTGCGCTCTAGAGCCCTCGAGCCACAACTACTGAGCCCACATGCCACAACTACTGAAGCCCGCGTGCCTAGAGCCCGCGCTCCGCAACAAAAGAAGCTACCGCAATGAGAAGCCCACCCACCACAACGAAGAGTAGCCCCCGCTCGCTGCAACTAGAGAAAGCCTGCATGCTGCAACGAAGACCCAAAGCAGTCAGTCAAAAATAGATTAAAAGAAGTAAATTTCAGAACTGGGAATTTAGGGAGCTGCTATTTGTAATAATAGGGAGCGAGAATATATCCATATATATGCTTAAATGTACAGTACATTGTTTCTCTGGAAGGATAAAGCTTGAAGTATGGATCGCCAAAGCAAGGGGTACTGGCCAACTGTGGGGAAGGATGGGAGTGAAGCTCTCCTCCGTAGACCATGTTGTGCCTTTTGAATTTTAAACCACATTAATTAATGTATTGCTTATTCACATGAACTGTATCTTTAAAAAAGAGAATAGTAAGAGGGTAAGTGGATACAAGCAGTATAGCAAACTCTTTTGAGGAGTTCTGCTGTAAAGTTAAGCAAAGTCCACCTTTTCCTGGCTCTGTGTCCCAGGCAAGTGAGTAAATGTCTCTAAATCTCCACTCTCATTCTTAGAATTGGGATAGTAACACCTGCCACACGGGATTATCTTAAAGATAAAGTAAGACGGTATATGGCAGGCACTTAGCACAGCAGAAGCACACAGAGGGCACTCCGTGAATGATTATCATCGATACTGAATTATTACAATTCATAAAAGCCCTTGAAACTCTAGGTTGAAGACTCAGTCTTTCCTAGGGCCAGCAGGTGGCATCGGACCCAAGTGAATGGATGCTCCTTTCACTCAGCGCCCAAAACAGATTTTTGTTTTCCTTATGCCCTTGTCCTTTCCCCCCGATTCTGACTCCACACTTCCTTCTCCTGAACCACGACTGCCATGCAGACTAAAAGTGGCTGCCCCACTCGGCTGGGGTGTAAAGTACTTTAAGTTCAATGTTATTCCCACACTGGGCAGAGCAGACGGGGAGGGAGGTTGTTTGGGGCTCCAAAGTAATCTGAGAGTTTCCTAAGGGTCCTCCTCTCCATTCATATCTCGCTTTGGAAAGAGTAGTACATGGCTGAGCAGGAAAGGCACTGAAGGTAAGTGACAAGAAGAAGGGGAAATTAAGGGGCAGAAGTCAAATGGTGATGGGTAGTAGGAGGGGGAAATGAAAAGAACTCTGTGGACAAATCAGAATTACTAATGTCTGTGGTTGCCAGGCAGACCACACTTGTAAGGATTTGTTGAACACTCTGTCGGGGAACATTTTTCTGTGTCCCTGAAATAAGGCGTACTTGGAAGTTTCCCTGAGATAACCAGTTTTCACGACCGCTTATGATCCTAAGCTCTGCTGTATCTTCCCGTACTGCCCATCAGGATGCCTGAGTTTTCCTCCCAGCTCTGTCACTGATTAGCTGTGTGATTTCAGGCCACTTTCCCTATCTGTAATGTAAGATTTGACAGCTATACTATTTTTAAGATGTCTTCCAAGTTTCAAGTATTTTGAGTCAATGGGTATAATTTGTACTGAGGACATCAAAGATTAATAGATCTTCTGTGAGGACTATAGTTTCCATAACGTTGGGAGATACAGAAATTATTATTCCTACTTTATAAATAGAAGAAAGACTTTTGGTGGGGAGGGGAAGGAATCAGGCCAGCCTTCTCTCTCTCCCAATGCTTATTTCACCCTCGGTGAAATCTGAGAGATAAACAGGTGTGGAGCAGTAAGACAGCAGCAGGATGAAGCAAAGATTTATCTGCATAAGAAGTTCCTTACTCTGGCCTCACCTTGCTCCCAACAGTTGCCAGGCAGGAAAAAAAAAAAAAAAAATCCAAAACAACAAAAAGTTCTGGTGAGTTCATTGCTAGCTGGGAAAGTACCTGCTATTTCTGGGAAAGTGAAAGCTTCAATTTCCTAGAATAGGAACCGTCCACTTTAAGACCCTTCCAATAACCAGTGACGTGTACAGCTTTGGATTTTCCATGATTTGTACGTGTGGGGAGGATTAAGATGGAAGACAGTAGAGGAAGGAGATTTATTCATTTACCCAACAAACATTTATTTATTGTCCACTAGGAATGGAGCCCTGTGCCAGGTAGTAGATATAAAGCTTAATAAGACAGACGGCCTCCCCCGCAAGGGCTCATGGTCTAGTGGAAAGACAGAGGTCTACAGTGGGCGGTGGAGAGTTTAATAGGGACTGTGAGAGAGGTAAGCCCCAGCAGCAGAGCAACAAGAGCGCGTAGAAAGGGCACTTTCTCCAGACTGAGAAGATAAAGCAAGGCTTCTTGGGAGACTTGAATCCTGAGTTGAATCTTAAAGAACTGGGGCAAATCCAGGAGCGTCGTTCACCGAATGGCAGGAAACAACATATTCAGAGGCACAAAGGCATCAGGAGGGCAGGAAGTTTAATCCAACAAGAAAGGTGAGACAAACGGGCTAGAAAAACTGTCTCTGAGGAAGATGTGAGCAGAAAAACGGGTGAAGACACAGGCAGGATTTTACAGGAGTGACATCGTCTTATGCGTCTTTTAGAAAGAAGAATGACTTTGTGAACAATGGCTGGAAGAGGTGCACCAACGGTAGGGGAACCTCTCTGAATATGAGATCATCTCACGCTATGAATGAAAGTTACAACAACGAGATCAGAGAGAAGATAAGGGATTCAGAGCTGTTCGGAGCTAGAAGTGAAAGAGCTTTACTTGATCTGATTATAAAGTAGATTATGACACAAAATGCAATATAATGTATTAGTTGAGAGCATGGACTCTGGGGTCAGGCCTGGATTCCAAGTCCAATTCCACCACTGTGCAACCTTGGGAAAGTCCTTTAATCTCTTTGAGACTCAGTATTCTCAGCCATAAAATGGGGATAATAACTAACAATCTCAAAGGGCTGAGGATAAGGATTAAAAATGATAATACATGAAAAAGGCTTAGCATCGTTCCTACTCATATTAAAACTCTGTACACAGTAACTCATCAATATTTTATTCATACTGTTAATTAGGGAACAGTCCTCTCTCCCACCATACCCTAGCTCCCCAACAAAATATCAGGTCCTGGTGGGAATGGGGAAGGATACAGAAAGGCAAACTCATGAATATTTATGTCATACTGGTTAATATGTATCTCAAAGAACAATTCAAAGGCTGATAAGACAGCCAGCAAAATAGTCCCTGTGATTATCTCTGGGATGTGAAACAGTGTGTAGTTTTACTTTTCTCCTTCCTACCTGTCTCTATTGTCCACATTTCCTATACAAATGTGTGCTATTTATATAAGGAAAAAATATTTTGAAATGTACTTATGATGCCACAGTACAGTACTCAGCACCAGGCAAAGCTCTGTTCATCAAGGAAATAAGGTCCCTGGATACAGAAAGCAACCCCTTGCCCTCCCAACGAAAGTACACATGGTCTAAATCTCCATCATCGTGCCTCCAGCTCCAAAAACAACCACCCAGGGGAACACCCCCAGGGAAAGCCAAAGCAGGAGCTACTCTGGGTCACTGAGATGGCCCTGAGAAGGCTCCAGCATCTCTGGGGTCTCAGTCCTCCTGCTCTGCTGCACCAGGCAGGAGTAGAGGTCCTGCCTCTCCATGAGCTGCACATGGTCCTGCAGCTCTCCCTGCCTCAGCACCAGGATCTGGTCGGCGCTCAGAACCGTGTGCAGCCTGTGGGCGATCACCAGCACCGTTCGGTCCCCGTGAGCTTTCCAGTCCCGCAGCTGAAGGGGGAGGATCGTAACACCTCAGAAAGATAAGAATGAGATGGACGCCACGGCCCCACTGGGCACCATCTCTAGCGACTTAGGGTAGAGAAGGCATGAAACACGAGAAGGTAAGACAGAGCGGGAGGGAAAGGTCTGCGCTGCCCTCCTCTCTCAGCGGGGCTGTGGCAGCTGGAGGATGGGACGGGAGCCATGGCGGCATCAGGGATGTCCCCACACCACCCCCAGGTAGCCTCCATTCCATCCCAGCCCTAAGAAAGGTCCCACCGCCCCTGCCCCTCCCAGCCCAGTACTCACAGCCTGCTCACACTCCACGTCCAGGGCACTGGTGGCTTCATCCAGGATGAGGACCCGGGGGTCCCTCACAAGGGCCCGGGCGATGGCCAGACGTTGCTTCTGCCCCACAGCCAACTGGTTCCCTTTCTCCCCCACCTCTGAGGAAACCGAGAAATCCCTCTCCTCAGACACAGGTGACCACGACAGCATCCTCCTCACAAGCACAGCTTGTATTTCCACAGCCAACAATTAGGCGGATGAGGGCCTGGGGTAGGGGAGGGACCTCTAGGGCTGCCCGTGTAGATAGAGCATCATCACCCTGCTCTCCGGGAACTGCCCTGCTCTCCGGGAACAAAGGCTCCTGAGCTGGACAGGCAGCTACAGAACTCATGATGCTGGGGAGGGAGGTGAGTGGGTTTGGCTGAAGGCACCTGTATCCCTAAAGCAATTAGAGAAAGAAGAATGAAAAACCCCAAAGTTAGCAGAAGGAAAGAAATCATAAAGTTCAGATCAGAAATAAATGAAAAAGAAATGAAGAAAGCGATAGCAAAGATCAATAAAACTAAAAGCTGGTTCTTTGAGAAGATAAACAAAATTGATAAACCATCAGCAAGAATCATCAAGAAAAAAAGGAAGAGGACACATATCAATAGAATTAGAAATGAAAAAGGAGAAGTAACAACTGACACTGCAGAAATACAAAGGATCATGAGAGATTATTACAAGCAACTCTATGCCAATAAAATGGACAAACTGGAAGAAATGGACAAATTCTCAGAAAAGCACAACCTTCTGAGACTGAACCAGGAAGAAAGAGAAAATATAAACAGACCGATCACAAGCACTGAAATTGAAACTGTGATTAAAAATCTTCCAACAAACAAAAGCCCAGGACCAAATGGCTTCACAGGCAAATTCTATCAAACATTTAGAGAAGAGCTAACACCTATCCTTCTCAAACTCTTCCAAAATATGGCAGAAGGAGGAACACTCCCAAACTCATTCTATGAGGCCACCATCATCCTGATACCAAAACCAAAGATGTCACAAAGAAAGAAAACTACAGGCCAATATCACTGATGAACATAGATGCAAAAATCCTCAACAAAATACTAGCAAACAGAATCCAACAGCACATTAAAAGGATCATACACCATGATCAAGTGGAGTTTATTCCGGGAATGCAAGGATTCTTCAATATATACAAATCAATCAACGTGATACACCATATTAACAAATTGAAGGAGAAAAAGCATATGATCATCTCAATAGATGCAGAAAAAGCTTTCGACAAAATTCAGCACCCATTTATGACAAAAACCCTTCAGAGAGTAGGCAAAGAGGGAACTTACCTCAACATAATAAAGGCCATATATGACAAACCCACAGCCAACATCATTCTCAATGGTGAAAAACTGAAACCATTTCCACTAAGATCAGGAACAAGACAAGGTTGCCCACTCTCACCACTATTATTCAACATACTTTTGGAAGTTTTAGAGACAGCAATCAGAGAAGAAAAAGAAATAAAAGGAATCCAAATCGGAAAAGAAGAAGTAAAACTGTCACTGTTTGCAGATGACATGATACTATGCATAGAGAATCCTAATGATGCTACCAGAAAACTACTAGAGCTAATCAATAAATCTGGTAATGTAGCAGGATACAAAATTAATGCACAGAAATCTCTTGCACTCCTATACACTAATGATGAAAAATCTTAAAGAAAAATTAAGGAAACACTCCCATTTACCACTGCAACAAAAAGAATCAAATACCTAGGAATAAACCTACCTAAGAAGACAAAAGACCTGTATGCAGAAAACTATAAGACACTGATGAAAGAAATTAAAGATGATAAAGACAGATGGAGAGATATACCATGTTCTTGGATTGGAAGAATCAACATTGTGAAAATGACTGTATCACCAAAAGCAATCTACAGATTCAGGGCAATCCCTATCAAACTACCAATGGCATTTTTCACAGAACAAGAAAAAAAATTTGCACAATTTGTATGGAAACACAAAAGACCCCGAATAGCCAAAGCAATCTTGAGAAAGAAAAATGGAGTTGAAGGAATCAGGCTCCCTGACTTCAGACCATACTACAAAGCTACAGTAATCAAGACAGTATGGTACTGGCACAAAAACAGAAATATAGATCAGTGGAACAGGATAGAAAGCCCAGAGATAAACCCACGAACACATGGTCACCTTATCTTTGATAAAGGAGGCAAGAATATACAATGGAGAAAAGACAGCCTCTTCAATAAGTGCTGCTGGGAAAACTGGACAGCTACATGTAAAAGAATGAAATTAGAACACTCCCTAACACCATACACAAAAATAAACTCAAAATGGATTAAAGACCTAAATGTAAGGCCAGACACTATAAAACTCTTAGAGGAAAACATAGGCAGAACACTCTATGACATAAATCACAGCAAGATCCTTTTTGACCCACCTCCCAGAGAAAGGGAAATAAAAACAAAAATAAACAAATGGGACCTAATGAAACTTAAAAACTCTTGCGCAGCAAAGGAAACCATAAACAAGACCAAAAGACAACCCTCAGAATGGGAGAAAATATATGCAAATGAAGCAAATGACAAAGGATTAATCTCCCAAATTTACAAGCAGGTCAGGCAGCTCATTATCAAAAAACCAAACAACCCAATCCAAAAATGGGCAGAAGACCTAAATAGACATTTCTCCAAAGATATACAGATTGCCAACAAACACATGGAAGGATGCTCAACATCACTAATCATTAGAGAAATGCAAGTCAAAACTACAATGAGGTATCACCTCACACCGGTCAGAATGGCCATCATCAAAAAATCTACAAACAATAAATGCTGGATAGGGTGTGGAGAAAAAGGAACCCTCTTGCACTGTTGGTGGGAATGTAAATTGATACAGCCACTACGGAGAACAGCATGGAGGTTCCTTAAAAAACTAAAAATAGAACTACCATATGACCCAGCAATCCCACTACTGGGCATATATCCTGAGATAACCATAATTCAGAAGGAGTCATGTACCACAATGTTCACTGCAGCACTGTTTACAATAGCCAGGACATGGAAGCAACCTAAGTGTCCTTCGACAGATGAATGGGTAAAGAAGATGTGGCACATATATACAATGGAATATCACTCAGCCATAAAAAGAAATGAAATTGATTTATTTGTAGTGAGGTGGATGAACCTAGAGTCTGTCATACAGAGTGAAGTAAGTCAGAAAGAAAAAAACAAATACCGGATGCTAACACATATATATGGAATCTAAAAAAAAGGTTCTGAAGAACCTAGGGGCAGGACAGGAATAAAGACACAGATGTAGAGAACGGACTTGAGGACATGGGGAGGGGTAAGGGTAAGCTGGGATGAAGTGAGAGAGTGGCATGGACATATAAACATTACCAAATGTAAACAGATAGCTAGTGGGAAGCAGCAGCATAGCACAGGGAGATCAGCTCGGTGCTTTGTGTGCACATAGAGGGGTGAGATAGGGAGGGTGGGAGGGAGACGCAAGAGGGAGGGGATATGGGGATATATGTATACGTATAGCTGATTCACTTTGTTATAAAGCAGAAACCAACACACCACTGTAAAGCAATTATACTCCAATAAAGATGTTTAAAAAAAAAAGAAGGTACCTGTATCAAGTCCGTGTTTCATTTCCTTTATGAACTCCTCCACTCTGGCCGCCCGTGCAGCAGCCAGCACCTTCTCATCGCTGCAGCCCTTCAGCCCATAAGCGATGTTGTACCTCACCGAACCTGAGAACAGCACAGGCTCCTGCCCGACCAGAACCACCTGGGCAGAGGCGACAGGAGCAGAGGACCATGTGGAAACCCCCATGGCAGGGACCCTCCTTTCCTCATCGCCTACCTACCTCACAATGGACCCCTTGTGTTTCTTCCCTTGTGTGCACATCCAATCTGCAATCCCTCTCCTTCCTCCCCACCCACCTGTTGGTGTAGGTAGTGGCGCTCATACTGGGAGATGGGCTCCCCATCCAGCAGCACCTGCCCCTCGGTGGGCTGGTACAGATTCTGCAGCAGAGCAGCTACTGTGCTCTTTCCAGATCCACTGGGCCCCACCAGTGCGGTCATCTTCCCAAGAGGCAGGGTGAATGTCACACCCTAGAAAAGGCAGGAAAGAGTTAGGGGGCTGCCTGTTTGCCCTCCCTCTCCTCTTCTTTCTATCAGAGAAGGATAAGCTTCTCATCACTCAGGGCGTGAGGGGCCCAGATTCCCTCCCTGGGGTCTTCGTTGGGCACCTTGAGCACAGGCTGGTCAGGGTGATTGGGATACACAAAGGAGACGTTCTGGAATTCCATCAGGCCCTGCAGAGTGGGCGGGGCCAGTGTCCCAGCTGGAGGCAGATTTGGCTTTCGGTCCAGGTAGCAGAACACCTTCTCTGCAGCCCCCACATTGCTCAGCATGTCCCCAAACATGTACACCAGGGTCTGCAAAACAGGAAGGCAGGGGTCAGCCAAGCAAAGGAAGCTCCACCAGGAACCAACTTCCCAACTCCTCACACCCTCCCTGCCACACTCCAACCCAGCCATGCTTCTCCCCTCATCCAAAAAAGATTCCCTACCTTTTATATATAGATAGATAGATAGATATAGATATATACACATGTATATAGATATGTATATTTATTTATTTATTTTTGGCTGCATTGGGTCTTCGTTGCTGCGCACAGGCTTTCTCTAGTTGTGGCAAGTGAGGACAACTCTTGGTTGCAGTGCACAGGCTTCTCATTGCAGTGGCTGCTCTTGTTGCAGAGCACGGGCTCTAGGCACGCGGGCTTCAGTAGTTGTGGCGCGTGGGCTCAGTAGTTGTGGCTCGCGGGCTCAGTAGCTGTGGAGCACGGGCTTAGTTGCTCTGCGGCATGTGCGATCTTCCCGGACCAGAGATCAAACCCGTGTCCCCTGCACTAGCAGGCGGATTCTTAACCACTGCGCCACCAAGGAAGTCCCGATTCCCTACTGTTAATGTGCGATTTTTTTTTTTTTTTTGGCTGTGCGACAGGGCATGTGGGATCCTGTTTCCCCGACCAGGGATCAAACCCGTGCCCCCTGCAGTGGAAGCATGGAGTACTAATCACTGGACCGCCAGGGAAGTCCCCTTAATGTGCAATTTGCCTGAATTTCAAAGGGGCACCAATACCCCATTATTCCAATTTGCCAGGTAAAGGATGGAGACCAGAGTCCTTCCAACCCCAGACCTTTCCAATTACTCGTACACAGTTCTGTCTGGCCGAGTTATACAGGGAACGCCTTAAAAGCGGGTGCTGGGCTTCCCTGGTGGTGCAGTGGTTGAGAGTCCGCCTGCCGATGCAGGGGACACGGGTTCGTGCCCCGGTCTGGGAAGATCCCACATGCCGTGGGGCGGCTGGGCCCGTGAGCCATGGCCGCTGAGCCTGCGCGTCCGGAGCCTGTGCTCCGCTACAGGAGAGGCCACAACAGTGAGAGGCCCGCGTACCGCAAGAAACAAAAAAAAGCGGGTGCTGTGCCCACCTCCTCTTTGCAGATGGCAGACTGCTTTGCACAGCTCTCCACCCATAAAAGATGTTTAATCCGTGTCTACGAAACTTATAAAGCCCAAGATCCAGTAACTAATTATTTTTGAAAACTGGTAAATATAGGAAGGAACTAAACAATTACTGGCCTTTCCTAATCAAACTGTACCACTTGGCAACCAAACAGTAGATGAGGAGACATCTCCCTTGAGACATGCATCTAATAAATGAAGGAATGGTGGAGTGTCGCCGTTTTGCCACCGCAAATGATTTAATGGATCTAAGCTTTACTGGTTGCTGTCACCACAGATGTATATGAGAGAGAGAAAGAAATCAGTGTAATATATACCTCTATGAAAAATGTGAAAATCTGATCATTGACTTGCATTTGGTGAAGCTGTTAATTCTTTTGGTGTGGTCATGGCTTTGTGGTTATATGTATTTTAATGTTTACATTTAGTGATACATCTTTACAGATGAAACCGTATCTTGGATTTGCTTCAAAATAATATGGGGGGAGGGAAGTGGGTGGGGTTACAGATTAAATAAGATTGGCCATGAATTGGTAATTGTTAAAACAGATGCTGGGGGATAAACAACAAGGTCCTACTGTATAGCAGAGAGGACTATATTCAATATCCTATGATATATACTCACTACTATATATAAAATAGATAACTAATAAGGACCTACTGTTAGCACAGGGAACTCTACTCAATACTCTGTAAAGACCTACATGGGAAAAGAATCTAAAAAAGAGTGGATATATGTATAACTGATTCACTTTGCTGTACACCTGAAACTAACACAACACTGTGAATCAACTATACCCTAATATAAAACAAAAATTTTTAATAAAATAAAGAAAAAAAAGGTTAAAAAAAAAAAACAGATGTTGGGTACATGGAGGTTCACATTATAGTTTTTTTCTCTTTTATTGCCCATGTTTGAAATTCTCCATCACAATGAGTTGGGGTTATTTCAGTTTGTTTGTTTTTTTTAGGGGAACAAATAGAAGACAGAGCGGGAAAAGAGAGCGTGCACAGCTCCCGACTCACTTCCACGTGGCAGCCCACGTCCTCCTGGTAGAGCAGAAAGGAGAGCAGCCCGCCCTGGGTGAGGTCTCCAGCCACGATCTGCTGCAGCCCACGTCTCAGCAATATAACCTTCATTGTCAAGTGCAGCATCTGGAGGGAGAAGGAAAGGGAGCCTGAGAATCTTCCATTCTTTGGCCTCCCTGCCCCTATGACACTGAGCGACCCCCGGACCAGCTGTAGGAAGAGGACCATCACTTTCCCTGCCCCCTCCCTGGGCCCTTCCTCCAGCCACTCAGCCTTCTCACCCTCCTTAAGAGACAGTAGAGGGCGTTTTCCAGATCTCGTCGCCACCACAGCTGCCGGCATCGGTCAAGAGCCTCCTTATAGCGACGGACCTCTTGCTGCTCCGCCCCAAAACTGCGCACAGTCTGCAGCCCTCCAACTGCCTCACGTACCACCTGTCCTGCTTTCGCCACAGCCTCCTGGATCTCCTGAAGGACTGCCTGGAAAAGTGGGGCAGGAGATGGGAGGGGCTGATTCGGCAGAAGACAGCCGATCCCCACGTCTCATTCCAGCCCTTGGAACGCTCTCTTCACGCTAAGTGAAGTAAGTCAGACAGAGAAAGACAAATATTATATGATATCATTTACTTGTGGAATCTAAAAAAATAATACAGATGAATCTGTATACAAACAGAAACAGACTCACAGACGTAGAAAACAAACTTATGGTTACCAAAAGTGGGGCAAGGGGGGAGTGGATAAATTAAGAGTTTGAGATGAACAGATACAAACTACTAACACAAAATAGATAAGCAACAAGGATTTACTGTATAGCACAGGGAACTACATTCAACATCTTTTAATAACCTATAATGGAAAATAACCTGAAAGTCTCTCTCTCTCTCTCTCTCTCTCTGCCCCCACCTCTTCCCACCCCCCCATCTCTGTCACACACACAAAGTCCCAGAGGGTCATGGACCTTCTGAAGCCTCTAAGGGCCTGGAGGAGAAGGTCTCTAGGAGAACTTTCTTCTTCCCTGGGGATTCCCTACGATCCACACGTACCTGATGGCGAGCAATATACATCTTTTCAGCCGCTGTCATTAGAGGCACCTCAAGCAGAGAAAGGAGGGTGAGTCGAGGTGACAGGTTGAGCATGAAGCTGTAAAGTCCCAGCACTTTCACCAGGCTTCGAGACAGCACGTTGGCATTAAAAGGAAGCCAGTTACTCATCAGTTTGGTATCCGAGCTCAGGCGAGAATTCAGCTCCCCTGGGCAGGACAAAGCAGGTGAGGAAACCACATGTTGTAATGCAGAACCCCCAGAAACTCCCTCCTGAGCTCCCAATCTCACACAGCCCTCCCTCCCTGCAGACAGACAGGTGGAGACTGCCTCTCTACATGGTCCCCAAAGAGAGAAAAACAGCTCCAGGCCTTGGCATCAGGGATGCAGGGGGAGGGCAGTGGAGGGGAAAGGAAGTCCTGGGGGATCCCAGACCTGGACTCCAGGGCCTACCTGTCTTA
This sequence comes from Lipotes vexillifer, assembly GCF_000442215.2. NCBI lineage: Eukaryota > Metazoa > Chordata > Mammalia > Artiodactyla > Lipotidae > Lipotes > Lipotes vexillifer. The sequence goes on from NW_006787800.1 coordinate 1,517,085, forward strand.
GTCTCCTGGAAGAAAGCAAGGTCCTGGCACAGGAGGGAGGAGAAAAGCAGCTCCCGGATCCGCAGGTTGATTCTGGACATGATGAACGTGAAGGTGCTTCCTCGGCAGCCTGCAGACAGTGAACTGCGGGGAAGGAGGGCGGCGGAGGATGAAGAGGAGAGATGCAGAGAAGGACGGAGGGAGGGAGAGAAGCAGAGGAGAAGGCATGCAAAGAAAAGAAATACAAAGTTGGGGGCAGTATATCATGAGAAGATGATATACAGAAGGGAAACAAATAAGAGAGAGGGAGACACAAGGGGCAGGAATCGACAGATGAAGAGAAAAGAGGACACAGTGAGCCACAGCTGTGGGAACCACATCATAACACGGACAGATTCACCAGCATCACTAGTTCATTCTGTGCTAGACAGGAGGGAACAGTACAATAGAAATGGAAAGATGCTGTGAAGGGAAAGA
>NW_006787800.1:1517570-1538924 GCF_000442215.2 Lipotes vexillifer
AGCCTATGGCTTGCTTCTGACCTGGTCTCTCTCAGGGCCATCCCTCCAGTTTTCCCCTTGGTCTTGGTCTCCTTCCTCCACCCCCAACGTCCTTCTTCCTACTTCCAGATATTGATACTTTCTTGTGGGAACTGTAGCAATGGACTCCCCGCCCTCCCATCTCCAAAGCCCTGGGATCCTGCTGTTCTACCTCTCCACTGTCCTTGGGATTGGAAAATTCCTCTTAGACCAAGTGAATTTTTACAGTCAAACTCAAAGGAAAAATGTGAAAGCGCACAAGCAGGAACTGTACAAAATATGGGTTTCTAATACAAATCTAATTACCATGTTTGGCATACTCAGACATCAGATGGTGAGGGTTTGGACTGATCACAGTGAGAATGGAGAGAAAGGAGCCATAGGAACACGTTTTGAGTGTGGGAAATGCAAGAACATGAGAAAGGCAGCGACGATGCTGGTGCTTGGAGCTGAGGATACTGATGGTTTCATGAATGGGAATAAGAGGAAGGAGGCATTTTCAAGGAGACCAGGAGGGAGTGGGTTGCACTTGGAGTTCTGGGTGCATGGAGTCTGAGGTGACAGGGCATCATCCAATGGGAATGTCAAGGAGGCCTCTGGATTACAAGACTGGAGCTGGATGTGGGAATGTGGATGTGGGAATGTCCTGCAGACGTGAGCTGCATTAGCTCAACAGGAAAAATGTTCTTAAAGATCAAAGAACTGAGTCCTGAGAAAAGTCCATAATTAAGGATCCAGAGGAGGACGGTTCTCCAGAAGAGGGAGAGTGGACTGGAAAGTAGAAAGGGAGTTCATAAAAGCTACCTGAAGAACAAGATCAATCATAAGAGATTGTTCTGGGACTTCCCTGGTGGTCCAGTGGTTAAGACTCCGAACTTCCAATGCAGGGGGCCCAGGTTCGACCCCCGGTCAGGAAACTAGATCCCGCATGCTGCAGCTGAGAGACCATATGCCGCAACTAAGACCCAGCACAGACAAATAGATAAGATACATAAGTAAATAATTTTTTAAAAAAGAGAGATTGTTCTGATGCCAGATGCTACAGACACATAGAGAACTGAGGGCTGATTTTTTTTTTTTAAAGCAGCAGCTTGATCAATAAGAAGTTCACTTTTAAGTAGTTTCAGCAAAGAGTAGTAAGTATGAAATAATGAAGAACTGGTTTTTGAGGGATGCTAAATGAGGTATGACCATATCAAAGGAGCAGGATCAAGCAGCCGGCTGGTATTCGGGGAAGGCTAGTGAGGTACTCGCACGACCCTGAGAATGGGCACCTCCTTAAATTTTGCAGCCTAGGTGCCTGACTCACCTCATCCTAGTCCCAGCCCTATCAAGCAGTTAGTTAATCAGTTAGTTAGTTTGTGGACAGCGGACTCCTGGCTACATCTTAAAACAGAAGGAAAAGTAAATGAAGTGGAAAAGAGTAAAGATGCTGGAAAGAAAGGTGACAAGCCTCAGAGTAAGATCTTCCAGGATAGACAAGATGACTTCAGGACGAAGAGTCAGGAGGAAGAAACGTGCCCACCCTGACAACTGGATAACTGTGGAAACAAACACAGGGTGGGAGGTTGGAGACAGAAAAGAGAAATGGAACTTCATGGAGATAAAAATGTTGAGAGGTAACTGAGAGACATTCCGTTCGACACATAAACACCTTTTGTACTACATTCACGCCTATCTGTACCTATAATAAGTAATATAAACTTTGAAGATGTTGGAGCCACGTGGTGAACGGAGGAATAAATGAGTGGATGCATGACACAGAATGGTGAAAGAACAAATACAGATTTTTAGTTTAAGTATTTTGTGCTTTGGGCACAAGAGGGTCTGAAAACAGTTAGGAAAGTGAGGGCCCCTGTAAAAATTGGGGGCTAGCAAATCGCCATCACCTACCTCCCAACAGAGAAGAGACACATGAAAAAGATGGCACTGGCAAAGGCATCAGGATCAAAATCACCTCCCAGGATGTCAATCACAAGACCAGAATAGTAAGCGATTAATGTGTCACCTGCGTGAGGACAACAGTGAATGTGCTGGTGCCCAGGGCCTTTTCCCACCTCCAAGTCACAGCGCCCTCTCCCGACTCACCCAACACGGCAACAGTGAGGAAGAAAAAGGCCACACCCAGGAAAGGCAGGTCTGGTCTGGAGAGCTTCAGCAACCTCCACATCAAGGCTCTGTTGTTCTCCTGGCCCTGCTCCCTCTCCGGGGCTCCTGGAGGGCTCAGCACAGCCCACATGCCCCAGCTCAGCCCTGCCGCCCCATAACCCAGCAGCAGCCAGCTCCAAGGGGCTGAAGCCGCCCTGGCTGGGGGAGCACTCAAGGTCCCCGGGACCAGGGCCCTCAGGGAGAGAAACAGAGGGGTCACCAGGCAGAGGGGGGGCAGCAGTGCTCCCACAAACCTCTGCAGCCCTGCCGGCCTCAAAAGCCACCAAAGCCCTCCCAGTCGCAAGGTGCCCTCTAGCCACAGGCCTGGAAGCCCGCGGGGAAGCAGAGCCCCCAGGGTCCCCTGCAGCAGCCAGAGTAACGCCCAGTCGGCCAGCAGCAGGAAGGCCCAGGGTCTCAGGTCAGGGAGGCGCATGGCGAGATCTAGGGGTAGAAGGCGAGAAACGACAGAGGTGAGGCCCAATCCTTGTCCCCACTCCTCCCCACTCGCACTCCGCCGAACGCGTCCACGGGCTTCCCATTTTATTTACCCAGTGCTACCCTGAAAGACGCCTGAAAAGTGCTTGGTCCTCATCAGTATCTCCCTCCTAGGATCCCAGGCATTCGGCCTGACAGAGGGAGCTGGGAAGCCTGCCCATCTGCAGCCTCATCCTCTAAAAAACAGACCCGTGACCCCCTCCCCCCACCCCGACCCCGCCAGCCGCCGCCGCCGAGTTCCAAAGGGCCAGGCGGTCCCGCCCCGCTCCCTTGCTCCCGCGGTCCAGAAGGGCTGGAAGCCTGGGGCGCGGAGTCGCTGGTGGATGGGCTGCGTCCCTGTTAGAGCTCCAGGTTCCCACGCGCGCCAACTCACCGGAGGGGGCTTCTGGGCTGCAGCTCGGAGGTCTTTCCTTTACGTGCCGGGGTCCGAGCTCTGAAGTGCCCTCGCGCCGCCTCCGCTTCGTTTCCCCTCTGTCGGCGGGCGAGGATCCCCGAGCCAGGGCAGCCGGGCTCCCTCGGCTTTCGCTTTCGCTTCCGCAGCCGGTGCTGGGCCCGGTGCCCGGTGCTGGGCCCGGCGGCCAGCAGGCGGCGCGCGACACCTGCAGCCCGCGGAACAGACCCCTGAGTCCTGCTCCACGTGCCAGTCCCCGGTTAGTCTCCACCCTCAGCAACAGTTACTCTGTCACAGGAAACTGCTGCAGTTTTTTAAATTGCCACTAAGTAAAATAGAGCTGTTTCGAGGATTGTGATGCTTTGTAATTGGAGAACCGCTGGATTTTCATACCTCAGCTCTGAACCTATTTTGAGAACTGCCCTCTTTCCCAGTCCAAGTTCCAGATGTAGGATCTTGCGGTTTAAAACAACAACAAACAAACAAACAAAACACACACACACACACACACACACACACACACACACACACACACAAAACAGAGCCAGAGTCCAAGCGAGAAACACACAGGACTTCTATACAGAAGACCCAGCTACTCTCACCAGGACCTAAGTGAGTTTCCACTTACAGATTCTGCGCTGAGAAGCACCCCCCCACCACTGCACATCTTCTCTGTCTTTGTCAACACAGCTCCTGAGCAGAGAAAGTGTTCAGACGCCTCTAGATTTATGCTTCAGATTATGGTGGAACCACCTTCCTCATATGAGGGAACTAGACTTTGTTTCTTAGTTTAACACTGATTAGCACAGTAATCAGGTTTCTATAGGTCCTGCCAGACCCAGAGCCCATTGATGGGACAGGCAGATTGGTTTATTCCAGAAATAACCCTTCTGGTTGAAACCACCTCCCAGACTCAACATATTCCCCAAGGGAGGGCCACGTGGATTCCAATGCACCCTTTTGAAACGTTATTGGCACGACTTCCATGAGTCACTTCAAATTTAGATCTGAAGTGAGGGGATTACTAAAACTTCTCCAAACCCGTCCATTCTGGGATTTTAAGGATCTCTCTCTGATGAAAAAGCTCCATGTTCAGCTGCTTCCTACTTACAAGCTCTTCCTTTGACGAACTCTCCTTGGAGAGGTGACAGTATCCTGCTCCTTCCTGAAGTCCCAACGTGATTCAGAAAATCTCATTCTGGGGCTTCCCTGGTGGCGCAGTGGTTGAGAGTCCGCCTGCCGATGCAGGGGACGCGGGTTCGTGCCCTGGTCTGGGAGGATCCCACATGCCGCGGAGCGGCTGGGCCCGTGAGCCATGGCCGCTGGGCCTGCGCATCCGGAGCCTGCGCATCCGGAGCCTGTGCGTCCGGAGCCTGTGCTCCGCGGCAGGAGAGGCCACAGCGGTGAGAGGCCCGTGTATCGCAAAAAAAAAAAAAAAAAAAAAAAAAAAAGAAAAAAGAAAACCATTCTGTCTCATCTTTCTAACCTGGTTACCTTTTCCTCATATTTCCAACTTCAGCGAGTCCTCCTTATCTCCTCTTCCACTTCAATCACAGTCTTGTCATCTTGCAATGGAGTGTGACCCATCATGAAATGGAACCCCTAACGTCCATCTTTCCATGTAATATCCAATCTCTCCACGGGGTTATTTGAGATAAATGGGACCGTGTTTACAATTACCGCACACATTTGAGGAGGAAGCTTGTTCATCCTACTTTACAAAGTCAAAAACAGTTGTTCTAAGCGCACTACACCCAGATACCCAAACCATTAACAACTGGCCACACAGGAGCCTCCAGGTTGTGTGCCTAACCTGAATTAAATTGCAGCTAAGTGTCCACAGACAATGTTGAACCTTCCCAAGGTCCTGGAGAGATGAAAGTGGAAGGAAAGCCCAGAGAAATATTTGATGAGACCCCATTTCTTAGGTAGGGGTTTGAGTCTCTTTTCTCAGGAAAATTCAGTCTTTATTTTCTGATCCCTCCTCCCAACAAGCCCAGCCCAGAGCCCTCACAAGGCCACAACAAAGAGGCTTTTATAACCGTTTTCCTTTATTGTGCTTAGTGGGGCACCCAGAAGGTTGGGCTGGGGGTGATACTCATGGAGACAGAGAACACACAAAAGGATAAACTACACACTGCCTCCCAGTGGCCCCTGGTTCTCTATCTCTGGGTCAGGTCAGGCCCCTCTTTCTCCTGGGGTGTAACCTGGCCCAGGTCCCCAGGTCCACCACTGCCACCATTACTGACTGGCCTCACGGTACTGGTGCATCAGGTCACTGACATCTGTACTTTCCACTTTCAACCAACCGTCCTCCTTCACGTGGTACACTGCAGGCAAAGGAGAAAGAACAGAGTCAGGCTTCCCTGGTGGCGCAGTGGTTGAGAGTCCGCCTGCCGATGCAGGGGACACAGGTTCGTGCCCCAGTCTGGGAAGATCCCACATGCCGCGGAGGAGCTGGGCCTGTGAGCCATGGCCGCTGAGCCTGCGCATCCGGAGCCTGTGCTCTGCAGCGGGAGAGGCCACTGTTGAACAGAGTCACCTTCCCTTCAGCAAGATCCTGCTAATGATGTTATGTTGAAGGCGACAACAGCAACACACACTCTCAAAGCCCTTATTACAGGGATTGCAATGCCGCCTTCAGGCTCTGAAAACCCTCTCCCTGCCACTCAGCCTCCCCCATGTCTCCCAATCTCAACCCCCCCTTCTTCCTCCCTCCCCAGGGGCGTGGCAGGGTAGGAGGGCATTGGTCTCTTACTATTGACAACGCCTCCAGAATAGCTGTCTCGGTGGGTGGCATGAACAATTGCCCTTCGGCCCAGATCACAGGCCTCTTCAATGCTAAGGTCAGGTCTGTAGCCAGTGTCCATGACCCCATAGGCATGGGAGCACCCACTACCAGTGGAGAACATATTTCCCGAGAGCCGAGTCCCATTTTCATCCACATAGTAGAGTCCAGGCCCCTATAGGATGCAAGAAGGGTCTAGGTTGGAAGTGGAAAGGAAGTTGTTGGTAACATCCAGATTCAAGTGTGAGCCATAAGTGGACCAAAGACTTAGGCTGACCCCAGGAACATCTGAACTAGGAGAACACTTTGGGAACAATCATAGAATTTAAGGGAGGAGAAACAAACTTGGAATCAGCTATTTGATCCAAAGGGACAAGCTTATGAAACAATGGTCCACATCCAGACCCAGAAATTGACAGTGGGTAACAGTTCTATAATCGAGTGTTCTCTGTGCCACGTATCCTGTAGGGGAGGGAGTGGGAGTGTACGGTGGGGAAACTGACCTCTCATCCACACGTGGGAATATGAAGAAGGGAGGGGACTCACTTTCTTGTCCCAGCCACAGATCATGCTGCCCATGGAGAGGCCCATGCCCCGGTACTGGCACATCATGTTGGAGAGCAGTTTGGACGCTGCAGACACAGTGATACGCTCACCATTCCGCAAATAGTACAGCCTGGGTGAGAACAGGAAGGTTCCAGGAGAGGACTTAGAGGTGACAGGAGAAGGCTAGCCCTCCTAGCAGCCCACTTGATGGGCAGAAAATGATTGAAGAGATAAGCATTTGAAAGGAGTGGTTTTGTAGGATCTAAGGATGGGGAAAGATTTGGAATTTATATAGAATTAACTTTTCTTTATTTTTTGGCTATGCGGCATGTGAGAGCATAGTTCCCTACCAGGGATGGAACCTGTGCCCTCTGCATTGGAAGGCGGAGTCTTAACCACTGGACCACCAGGGAAGTCATCAAAACCACATAAAGAGGGCTTCCCTGGTGGTGCAGTGGTTGAGAGTTTGCCTGCCGATGCAGGGGACGTGGGTTCGTACTCTGGTCCAGGAAGATCCCACATGCCACGGAGCAGATAGGCCCCTGAGCCTGCGCGCCCGGACCCCCGCAACGGGAGAGGCCACAACAGTGAGAGGCCCGCATACCGGAAAAAAGAAAACAAAACACAACAAAAAAAACACATAAAGAAATCTCAGTAGGGACTTCCCTGGTAGCGCAGTGGTTAAGAATCTGCCTGCCAATGCAGGGCACACGGGTTCAAGCCCTGGTCCAGTAAGATCCCACATGCAGCAGAGCAACTAAGCCCGTGCGCCACAACTACTGAGCCTGCGCTCTAGAGCCCGCGAGCCACAACTACTGAGCCTGTGTGCCACAACTACAGAAGCCCGCTCACCTAGAGCCCGTGCTCTGCAACAAGAGAAGCCACCGCAATGAGAGAAGCCCACGCACTGCAACGAAGACCCAATGCAGCCCAAAATAAATAAATAAATAAATAAATTTTAAAAAAGAAATCCCAGTAAATGATAGGATCCCACCAGGGTCGATGCTGTTGGTGCTAAATATTGAAAATTGACAAATGATCTGGCTTCTTGGCAGGAGCACAGGCTGAGATTTGGGGGAAGGTTTTTAATCACCAAAAGGCTGTTTTGTGAAATATGACATTAGCACTAAGATGCTGGAGGCAGTTAGGAGCAGTGATCTGGAAGATGCAGAATCCAGGCTTAGAAGGGAGGTAAGGGGCCAGGCCTACCTGCACTCCTTTGCCAGCAGACGCTCCCAGTACTGACAGTCAGCTGCACAGCCAGACATGGTGCCAAGCAGGTAAGGGTTCATCTCAATCACCTTGTTCACCGTTAATGTGCCTGGAAGAAGATGGAGTTTGGGGAGAGGAGGAATGACCCCACAGCTCTCCCTGTGTGTCCTAAAACAATATCTGGTCCCACTTTGGTGTAGATGCTGGGCTCCTGCTGAGAGGAGGTCCCAGCTCCCCAGATTCTTCCAGCTGGAGAACACACACTCACCAATGTAATTCCCGACCGAGGCCCGAGAATCCACGGCCACAATCACCCCATGCTGGAACTTGAAGGCCAGCGTGGTTGTGCCATGAGCCATCTCGATCTGAATGTTCCTTTTTCCATTCCCATCCAGGGACCGGAAGAATTCAGTGGGCTAAGGAGACAGAAAAGGCAGAGAAAGGGCCACTGAAAACTTCTGAAGCTGGACACTCCAGGAAAGGAATTTAGAGGAAGGAGATACCCAGAAATTCTCCAACCACCAATAAATGAAACAGTTAATAACCTAGCTCTACAAGGAAATGGTTTGGGAGAAGGGAAAGAAGAGGCCATGACACCAACCTTTTCCATATGCCAGCACAATAGACATGAAAAAATAAAATAAAATAAGTGCTACTCTAGATTAACTTAGAACAATGGCTTTCAACTCTCATTTTGTATTAGAATTATCTGGGCAATTTTAAAACATCCTGAGATTCTGATTCAGTTGGTCTTGGGTGGGACCTGGGCACTGGTATTTTTTTTAATTGCCCTATAATTGATGTTAATGTGTAGCCGAGATATAGATGCATTTATTTAGGGCAGACTGTGTCTTGTAAGACAGCAGCATTCAGTGGAAATACTTCAAGTTTGTTTCAAGTTTAATTTTTAATATACTTGAACTATTAATTAATTAAAATAAAATATACAATCAGATGTATTAACTACAAACATTAAATCTCAGGATGAGCCAAGCTCATTTTAGCCTCAGGGTCTTTGCAGTTGGCCTGCAATACTTTGAAGCTTTGCCTGGATGGTTTCTTCTCTTTATTAAGGTTTCCACTCTGTTGTTCCTTTAGAGAGACCGTCTATGAGTGTCTCCCAAAATACCTCCCCCGATTTTTTATCTCATTGTTTTTAAAGGTTTTCATTAAAACAGTTTAATTTCCTGAAATTATCTTATTTTCATTTGTTTTTTGTTGGCTTCCTTGCAAAATGTAAACAGAGATCTTGTCTGTCTTGTTTTAACATGTGTCTATCCCTAGCACAAGGAGTGGAGTTTGGCATATAGTAAGTACTCAATAAATGTCTGTTGAATGAGTGAATGAACGGCGAAAATTTAGCATAGATTTTTGGTTAGTCCATCTGTTTATAAGCTAAACTGACTCTCCCAACTTTGAACACAAATTCTGTGTACCTTACTTCCTAGATAACTGGAAAAAGAACACACCTGGTACACAGGTAGAGGTATTCTGAATTCAGTCTAAAATAAAGGTGGTTTGATAAAGCCTTCATTCATAGCTGGGATTGTGACTCTTACTTGATGATAAAACCATGTTTCTGGAAAATATTAATTGTGTTTTACAATAAATTAACATCTCTATACGTAAAAATAAAAAAAATTGCTACCATAACTAAACTTTTTTTTTTTTTTTTTTGCGGTACGCGGGCCTCTCACCACTGTGGCCTCTCCCGTTGCGGGGCACATGTTCCAGACGTGGAGGCCCATCGGCCATGGCTCACGGGCCGAGGCACTCCACGGCACGTGGGATCTTCCTGGACCGGGGCACGAACCCGTGTCCGCTGCATTGGTAGGCGGACTCTCAACCACTGCACCACCAGGGAAGCCCATAACTAAACATTTTAAGGGTGACTGTAATGGTTTTCCATTCATAGGTCATTTAACCCTCAGGAAAAACGTTTTATGAATATTATCCCCATTTTACAGAAGAGAGACCCAAGACCTAGACTAAGGGACTTGATCCAAGGCACACAACTGTGAGTGGCTGAGTCCAGGCTAAACGCTCAAGTTCATAGGTTTTGCAAGACACTACACAGCCCCTGTATCATAGGATAGGCCCATGAGAAAAGCTTCGTGATTTGTTTGTGATGGAGAACGGGCAGGAAAGCTCTCTGGTCTCCCGATGGGAGCCCCCTTCCCGCTCACCTCTCCTTCTTTGTCCTAATCTGCACCTCCTAACCCTCAGGCGGCCAACCCCCAAGTCCCACGTGGCCTCTTCCCTGGCTCCGGCCCTAGACCCTGGACGTGGCTCTGCTAAAGGATGCCCCGCTCCGCATTTCCCCGCCTCCGGACAGTCTCAAGGCAGACCCTCCATTACTCTGCTCCCTCCTGCCCGCCTCCCACGGGATTTTCTTACAGCCCTGACCTGCATTCCCAGGGGGAGGGCGAGTTTCGGAGATCGCAGAGAGAAACTGTAGTGACCGGGGTCCGAGCGCTGCCGGCTTCCCGCGTGAGGGAAAGCCCAGTCCTCCCGCTGCCCGCGCGGGGCTCCGCACACGTCCAGCAGCGCCATGACCGCCCAGCACCCGGAGATCTGGCGGCTCTCGGACGAGGAAGTGAAAGCGAAAGCCCAAAGCCTTAAGGGGAGGGAACCAGAATTTTTTCCACATCCCCCTGCCCTTCTCGAGAAGTGTCCAGTGGGCGTATGGAGACCAGGAGTATTATTCTGGGGACAGGCTTCTCTGATCCGCCTTCATGGAAATTAGGGAAACGGGGGTGATAGACTGCCAGAAGAAAGGAAGAGAGCGAGCAGCTCGAAAGCTCCCTGGGCGATGAGGTTACTGTAAGAGACACCGACAGCCTGGGGCATCCTCCGGGGACAGTTATGGGGTGGGCAGGGGTCATAGCATCAAAAGCGTAGCCTTAACCAGAAATCTAGAAGTCAGTGAGAACCTGGGAGCAGTTTCAAACCGGGAATGGGGGAGGGGTGTGCCTAGAAGCATCGCTTTATAAAAGTAGGGGAGGGATAGGAGTACGTGGGGCCACTGAGTCTTGAGGACAGACAGGTCTTGGGGAGACAGGCAATAGAATACACCTGCAGCGTTTGGGGGAAGGGAGCACCAAGGAGAGGGTGCAGCCTCTGAATCCTTCGACCTAGTCCCTCCTAGGGCCTCTCCCGGTTCAACGGTCTCCCTCACCTGTAGCCACCCACAAGAACTGCCCTTTCTGACCGCATCTACTCGCGTAATTCTTGCTTGACTGAGCACTATCGTGTTCAACGTCTCTAAAACCCGCCTCTCCTTGCAACCTGAGTTGGCCTAATCTGCCCGGCAACTGTTGACGTCACATGACCACGGCCCTCCCTGAATGGAAGAGATCTACTAGACCACCCCGCCCACTACGCTAAGTTACCGGGGCAGGTGCCACTGCAGAACCTGGTGAGCCCTGCTGTAACGGACCATGGTGGGCGAGCGAACGAGGTGGTGAACTTCCTCTAGACGTGCTCATCCTCCATCCTCCATGTCCGGGCTCGGAGGCACTGCAGCTGCTGGTCCCTGCTGGAGGACACTGTATCCCCGTTTGGCTCATCCTCGGGGGCGGGCACAGGGGGATGGAGAAGTGAAGGGGGCAACCACAGGAAATAGAAAACGTAAGGGAAAAGATGGCACACTTAGGGCTGGGAAACACTGAGGATGTTGAAGGAGGGAGGGACCCAGCTCCTGAAAATGGCACTGCAATGGTCGGTGGGCCATTTGGTCCACTGAAAACACGAGAAACCACAGTACAAGACACCAATTTTATTATAAATATCAAGAAACCACAGGGCCAGCATATGCCTCAGGTCAGGTTGAAAAGGAGCTGACCTTCCGTTTCTGTATATTCTAAATATTTCTCATGCTAGCCACACCAACCCTGGCTCCAAACCCAGTTACACTAAGGAGTTCTGAAGCCTGTTTTCTTCCAGGAAATCTGTATAACCAAGAGGAGCTTGGAGAGCAGCTAACACTCATGGCAAAATTTCAGGCATCACCTCAGGGGTTACGTTTTAGAATGTCACCCCTCCCAGTAGCAGCTGCCCACTCTGCAACTCTGGTAAGACCTTTGTTCTCAAACTCTCCACTATAGAGAGGAGGGGAAAAGGGAGGGAGATGGTGCGAGTGTACAGATCTGAGGAGTCTTTCATTCTGGAGCACGTGACCCACCAGGAGCCTGAACCATGGTGCAATAGCGTCCCTTATTCGCCATGAGCTGCTGGTGGGTTCCCGCCTCAATGATGGTGCCTCCTTCCAGAAAGAGGATGTGGTGAGCCTGCTTCACCAAGCTGAGGCGCTGGGTGATGAGAAGCACAGACCGAGAGCACCGCTCAGGGCTTTTATACAGGAGCTGCTCCACCTGAGAAAAAACATACACTCTGTCAGACCAGGGGACCACTCCCAGCTCAGGGAGACATCTGTGTTTCCAGAGCTGGGACAGACCTCGCCAGGATCATTGCCACCTCTGCCAATAACCCAAAGGAAACTGAAGATTCTCATTCTGGGTGCTTCTCTGTCAAACCTTTGATTTGTGAAGGGCTGTTTACATGAGGTGGCAATGGTAGAATAAAAGAGAGTCCTAAACTGGGAGATTGGGATTCACATACACACACTACTGTAGATAAAACAGATAACTAATAAGAACCTACTATATAGCACAGCGAACTCTACTCAGTACCCTGTAATGGTCTATATGGGAAAAAAAATCTAAAAAAAAAAAAAAGTGGATATATGTATATGTATAACTGATTCACTTTGTTGTACACCTGAAACGAACACAACATTGTAAATCAACTATACTCCAACAAAAAAAATTTTTTTTAAAGTAATGAAAGAAAGAGCCCTAGGGTGAAACCCATAAGAAAAGAGTGAAAGGTATTGAATAGTCTCTCCTCTCTAATTTTTATATTCTCTTTTAAGGAAATATAACTTACTAGTAAAGAGTATGAGCATTCAAGTCAGGCAGACTTGAATTGGGGTCCAGGCTCTGCTATTCAATAGCTGAATGACAGTGAGCATGTTATTCAACCTCTCTTAGCCTCCGTTTTATCATCTGTTGGATGAGGGTAACAACACCCAGCTCACAAGCATTCATGATGAATAAGTGAGCAAGAGACTACATCCAGCACGCCCAGCACATAGTAAAAGTTCAATTCATGTTAGTATTATGAGGGTGGTCTTTTGCTTATGTTTGGCTTCACAGATTCAGGGTCTATAGATCATCTCTTTTAACTGGTTTTAGGCATCTTGGGGAGAAGCTAATGTGAACTGAGAATTGCAAGGACCAGTTTAGAGAATTATGATGTTCATATAATAACAAAGGATGAGTGAAGGAAGGAGGACTGGATGGGAAATAGGCATTAAGAAGATGACTCTCGGGCTTCCCTGGTGGCGCAGTGGTTGAGAGTCCGCCTGCCGATGCAGGGGACACGGGTTTGTGCCCCGGTCCGGGAGGATCCCACATGCCACGGAGCGGCTGGGCCCGTGAGCCATGACCGCTGGGCCTGCGCGTCCGGAGCCTGTGCTCCGCCCCGGGAGAGGCCACAACAGTGAGAGGCCTGCGGACCGCAAAAAAAAAAAAAAAAAAAAAAAAAAAAAAAAAGATGACTCTTACACAGGACTGGCTGTTTGCATCCAGGGCACTGGTAGCATCATCCAGGATGAGTACACATGGTTTCCGGATCAAGGCTCGAGCCAAGGCCACTCTCTGTCGCTGACCCCCTGACAGCTGGCCCCCAGCCTCACCTACTTCTGCAGAGACAAGGGCCAAGGTGAGAGCTGAATAAGCACACGCACGCACACACACACGTACACGCACACCAAGGACTGATGGATGCAGCAAGATAGAGAAGGTTCTGGGAAGGTAAAGGAGTTCTGAGGACATGAGGATAAAAGAGCCATAGGAACAAGATCTTACAACTTCAAATTGATGTCAGTGGGGTGGGGGGAGCTAAGGAATCAAGGCAAGACTACTGGGGTTACAAAGGAGGTGAAGATGTCTGGGTGGTGATGTGAGTGGAGAGAGCACCTGTGTCGTAGCCTTGAGGGAGTACAGAGATGAAACCGTGGGCTCCGGACTCCACTGCAGCAGCTGTGATGTCCTCCATGGTTGGCTTCCGGACCAGGCCATAGGCAATATTTTCTTTAAAGCTTCTTCCAAATAGCTGTGGCTCTTGTCCCACAGCGGCCACCTGGGACAAAATACGATGCAGAGTCATAGAACAAGGAACACAGGAGTGTGGTTCTCTAGAGATTGAAGACTGAGAATCTCTATTGGAAGCATACCACAAAATTACACGGCCTCTCTCCTGACCACATGCTCACCTCCACCTAAGGTCTCCTAACACTCTGTTCAGAGTGCTCGGTAAGAATGCTCTTCTGACTTGAGGCTCCCTGCCCTCCCCCATGCCATCTTCTAGCTCACCTGTCTGTGCAGATAGCAGTGCTCATATTTGGGAAGGGGCTCCCCGTCCAGGAGCACCTGACCCTCGGTGGGCTGGTACAGATTCTGCAGCAGGGCAGCCACTGTGCTCTTCCCAGACCCATTGGGCCCCACCAGTGCCGTCACCTCACCAGGACAAAGGGTGAACGTCAGCCCCTGGAAGCCAGAGAATCACACACACTAAGAGGCAGCCAGAGGCCCCTAACCTTGAGACCTGTCAGTCATTGTCTTGTTACGTTGTCTTGTCAATGTCTTCCCCCAGAGAAGAGAGCAGGAAAATGGTGAGATACAGCAACTACTCCCCTTCCACGTGCACAGACACGTCCCCATGGAGTGGAGACGGAAGATGAAACAAAGACAAAGGCAAACACTAAGACCACTGTGCCACACACTCAATCTCAGAGAGCATGAGAAAAAAGAAAACAACCACATTCCAAACCACAGATGGAAAGAAAAAGGAAGACTGGAGACAAAGCTTTTGCTTCCATGACGCCTTAGGATAGGAGAGCCTTCTCCCTGAGAGCCTCCTCTTCCATTCTTCTTGGAAATCCAGCCTGGTCCTTGACGCGTGATCTTGTCTTTGCCTCTGAAGCGGGAGGGAGGCTCTGTCTAAACCTGGTGCTAAGCAGGTTGAAGGCAGGGAGAAAATTTAAGGTGGTCGAGTTGAGGGTGAGGTTGGTAGAATACAGGGATTGGTAGGTTGTACCTGCAGCACTGGGACATCTAAATGGTTTGGGTAGGCGAAGGAGACACCCTGGAACTGGACGAGGCCCTGCAACTTTAAGGAAGTGAACACACCACTGGCTGGGCAGCGAGGGATCCGGTCCAGGTATTCAAATATTTTCTCTGAAGAGCCCACAGCCTTCTGTAGCCTGGGATAGGTGGACAGCAGTACCTGGAGGGGAGGTATGAATAGTGAGGCGGGGCATGGAAGGGACCCAATCTGTTACCAGGGTTATGTGATGTGAGAAGGGCAAAGGAGGGAAGGAAAGTGATCCAGATGGTGACGGCACAGGGGAAGGAAAAGCACTGGGGAGTGAGAACGGAAGGACCTCACCTCAACAGCTGTGGTGAATTGGATCTGGTAAAGAACAAAGGTGACCAGGTGCCCACTGCTTACAGACCCACTTTTCACCAGCTGCCCACCAACATACAGGATTCCCACCTTCAGCAGCAATCCTGAGATCTGTGGAGACCACAGAGAAAAGGGACTGTGGGAGGAAAATCTAAAATTCTGGTGCAGAGAACCAGAATCATTAACAGTAAGGAGAGATAGTGTCCCATTTCCCCAAGTAACTCAGGGGGTTCAATAGGTATTAAAGAATGAAGCATAGCATGCCATGGAGTCTCACTCGGTTACCCATGATAGAAGTCAATTATCACCATCACCATCACCAGTTGTGCCTTGTTTGGGGAGCATCTTGCTCTTCACAAAAGGCTTTTATGAATGTAATGTCATCTAATATATCAAGAGCCCTATAAACTAGGTTATATTACTCCCATTTTTTAAAATGAAAAAAAAGTCTGAGAGAAAGTAAGTTACTAGCCCGTGGTCCCAGAGCTAGTATATGGCAGCATCAAGGCAGGAACTTCTGATCACTGATCTAGTTCTCTGTCAATTATATCACAAGATGCCCCGCATCCTTGGCTTCCGCTATTCCCATGGCTCTCAGGAATACATCTGCATAGTTCAGGCATGAAGCAGGCCCAGGTGCAGGAATGTATAGCTCCCTGAGCACCCCCCATGTGGCAAAGGAAGGCCCTGGGACTGGAAGACTTGGCACTTTCCTACAAAGGGGGTCGGGGAGATTTTGTGCACCCTACGGAAAGGAAGCCATCTAGCATGCCTAAAAAGAGGGAGGGGGTTAGGAACACTGAGTGGGGTCATGGAGCCTCTGGTTGCTGGGATACAGACACTGAACCCACCATTGCCCAGTGGAGGAAGAGTGTAGAGCAGGGTCATGGGACAGGGAATGGCACTGAAGCATCTCGGGGACCAGGGAATAGGCATTCATCCCCAGGTGCTCACACGGGTGATCCAGAGGTTGACCGCATAGGCCAGGGCCTCCTTCTGGTTGAGTGTCTTCATTTCATGCAGCTTTTGCCTGAACTTCTGGGCCTCACCCTCTTCGTTGGCAAAGCTCCGGACTGTAGGCATAGCTGACAGCACCTCAATGGCCACCTGGCTGGATTTTGCCAGAGATTCCTGCACCTGTGCTGCCAGCACCTGTGGAGACATGGACAACAGATGTCACACGTGGTTGGCAAACCATAAGGGACGCTAGGACCTGAGTTATCCAATTGTAGATTAAAGGTGAGAAAGGGCAGAGAGACAGAAGAGAAAGGGACACAGCTATATCTGCCACAGATACTAAAGAGATACAGAGAAGAGGAAAGTGACTCAGAAGGGTCATAGAGGATCATATTCTTGAGACTGGTGATCATATTCCTTTTTTGTTTTCATTTTATATTGGAGTACAGTTGATTTACAATATTATATTAGTTTCAGGTATACCGTGAAGTGATTTAGTTATACATACATACATATCTATTCTCTTCCAGAGTTCTTTCGTATATATGCTATTACAGAGTATTAGGTAGAGTTCCTTGTGCTATACAGTAGGTCCTTGTTACTTATCTATCTTATATATAGTAGTGTATATATGTTAATCCCAACCTCAGTGATCATATGCTTAAAGACAGATGGTAGGCAGACATTAGAAGACACAGAGAAGGTGAAGATCGACACTGAGCAATCCAGGAACATGGACAAGGAGTTTCAAAAAGATGAAGAATCAGCGAAGGTGCCAGGAAAGAAATCTTTGAGGAGAGCCCACCAAGTCTGGGCGATGAGGGTCAGTATAGGTTGAGGCAACTCCCTGGACATACCTCGTGACATTTTCCCAGCTTCTCAGGCAGAAGGAAAAGTAGTGGCAGGGCGAGCAGGGTGACCATGGTGAGGGACGGGGACCCCCAGAGCATGAGCCCCAAGAGACACAGTCCACGCCCGAGGTACCACAGCAAGAGGCTCAGCTCCGAACTCAGAGACTCACTCATGGTGGACGTGTCCTCTGTGACCCGAGATGTGATGGCACCTGCCAAGGGTTGAGGAGAAGAGAGTGAGTGAGTGAGAAACTAGAGTGATGGGAGGGACTGGCAATGAGCCAGGGTGCCAGGGGGAGGGGTTCTAAGAAGGTCTGGAAAACAAGGTCAGTGGTTTAGGGAGGCTTGGAATCTCAACTCAAGGAGAATGGGTTCCAGAGGAAAAGCCTGGTCAAAGACCTTCCTTTTCACTCTAAAGAAATTTATGCCCTTGTGAATTTCTAATTCTCTGACAGATTTCTGTTCTCTAAAGAACTTGTATATCCCCTGCACATAGGCAGGAAAAACTTAAACTGATCATATAACAGAGCTGGAGAAAAAGGAAGGTGCTGCTAGAAAGCAGTACAGGAAACTGTAGCAAGTCCTGGATTGGGAATCAAGAGATAGCTTCTATTCCCAAGTTCATCTCTATCCATACGTGTCTATGCAAGTGTTGGCATTTAGGGTCTGGGCCTCAGTTCCCATCTCTGTGAAACGAGGTGGTTGGACTCTGTGATCTCAAAATTTCCAGGTTTGAAATTCCTGTCATTTCTATCTAAATACACACAGAGGGATATATTTGTGGGAAAATCTTGGATGGAAACACTAGGTTTTTCTGCAGATAAGGAGTATATGTATTTTGCTCTTGAGGTACGTGAAGAATAAGACATGACGACGTTTACGTGTGAGAGGAGGATCAAGGTTATAAGTAAAAATATGTATGGGGATATAAACAGTAAGTAGATGGATAGTGAAAAGAATTTCATGAGAAACCTGTTTGGTTCTTTTGAAAAAACTCTGTTTCCTGGCGCAGGACAGCCCGAAACACCTCCCCCTGCAGGTGGCAGTGCACGCGGCCCATGGTGCTGTTGTAGATTCCATCAGCCGTGAACTCCAGCACTGCACTAGAAGGAGACAGAGAAGGAGGGCCGGGCACAGTCAGGGGGCCCCCCAGAAATGAACTCTGGACCCCAACTTTCAACTCCCTCTTTTTCAGGGTTCCCCCATCCCCAGCCTTCCAACTTCAGCCCCAGACCTGGCTATGGTGAGGACAGACATGAGAGTTATGTTTCGCGTGAAGGCAGCGCCTGTCCTGTCTTGTAGAATCCAGTCCGTGAAACGGCCCATGAAGAATGGAACAGCCATCTCCCCTGGGGAGGGAGAGAAATATCAAGTCTAAGCAGGTCAGCTCTAACCAGACGACCCCCGGCCCACCCTCCTTTCACCTTTGCCCATAATCCTGGAGGGCAGTGGCAGAAAGACACAATCTACACCTAAATGGGCCACCTGGAGGGAGGGTGGGAGGGAGGGAGACAAAGAGGGAAGAGATATGGGAACATATGTATATGTATAACTGGTTCACTCTGTTATAAAGCAGAAACTAACACACCATTGTAAAGCAATTATACCCCAATAAAGATGTTAAAAAATAAAAAAAATGGGCCACCTGGGAACTCAAAACCCTGTGGCCCCACCAGACCTTTAGAGGTTGAATGAGGAAGGCTAAGGATCATAGGATGGGCTGCCCCAGAGGAAAGGCCTTGTCCAAGGTGGCCAGTGAAGCAACGCCCGGGGCAGCCCTGGAGTCCAGGACTCCTGACTCCTACCCAGTACAGGGCTCTTCCCTCTCCACTGGGGTGGGGAGTGGGGGCTCTTCTCAAGACCTGAGCTGGGTCCCCTTCCCCTCATGCACATTTCCGAGAACTCATACCAATCTATCTCACTGACCATTACTCTCGATTCCTTCCCAGTCCTCTAGCCTCGTCCCTCTCCCCCTGCATCCCCCTTACCAAGACAGGAGAGTACCACCAGGGCCAGAATGTGCGGCAGGCGTTGTATCTCTGGGCCCAGGAAGCCTAGAAGCCTGCTCACCGCCACTCCAGAAGCGCCGTGAGCTCCTTGCACCCAAAGGCTCCTGATCTTATGCCACAGGGCGGCCGCGGGCAGTGCCGCCGTGTAGCTGAGCGCAAAGGCGTCCAGGCGACTCCCCCAGTGCAGTGGCCGGGTGCTGTGAGCGTCCCCGGGGGCTCCCCACGAGCCCAGCTCTCGGAACGAGGCAAGTCCCGGCAGGGCCAAGCCCAGCGCCGCCGCCAGCGGCTCCAAAGCAGCCAGCCATCCCCGGACTCCTGCGCTTTCTCTCCGGAAGCCCAGCGCTGCCCCGAGGACGCCTCGGGCTCCCAGCCACAGCACCGCCCAGCGGCTCAGGCCCGCTACCCAGACACGGAGCAGCGGCAGCTCAGGGGGTACCAGCAGGGAGGCTATTCTAGGCAGCTCCAGCCGGAGCAGCATCCAGTCGGCGAGGAGCAGCAGCGCTGTCCCCAGGAACGCGAGGCAGGCTTGGGAGAGGCGGAGACACCCGCAGGGAGCGGGGGACTCCGAGCAGGCCATGGGCGCGCGCGGTTCGAGGCCGGCCCGGGTCCTGGGACTCTCGCCGTCCTCGCCGGGACGGAGTCTCTGGACGCCGTTCGAGTCGTAGAAGGGGGGGGCGCCCGGACCGCGGCAGGGAGGGAGCAGGGCGAGCCGGGTCGGGGCTTCGGAAAGTCCCGGGAACCCGCCGAGCCCGCCGGCGCTGGCCTGAAGTGAGCAGTTTACAATAAAGGGAAAACGAAAGCGTCTCCGACTCCCCAGACCCGCCCACTCCGAAGGCGGCCCACCCGGACTATGTCGGGGGAGGGCGTCGACATCAGATCCGAGGTTTAGGGGAGTAGCCCTGGTGCTCCACCTTCTCCATTCTCAACACCCGACCCTCCTGTCCTCGCCTCCACTTGCGGGACCCGCTTGCCGCGACTTTCTCACTCCAGCCTCTAGGTGGGGTGCCTACGTCATCTGTCTCCGGGCAGTTCTGCCCCGCGCAAGTTAGCGCCCGGATGCGAAGCTTCACTGCATGGACCCGGGCGCCCCCTGGCGGGCGTGGAGAAGGGGCGGAGCTGTAGGCAGCGAGCGGCGGGCTGTCCCAGGTCGCAAACCAGTGCCCCAGGCGGCGAGGAGCGCGGCGCAGGGATGCTGCGAGCGGGAGCACCCACCGGAGACTTACCCCGGGCCAGAGAAGTCCACACCGGGGTAATGAGTCCGGGCTTGAGGGTTAGCAGAGGGGTGGAGGAAGTGGAGCGATAGGGGGACCCTGGAAGCGCCAAAGAGTGAATTTGGAGACTAACAAGAGTGGGGAGATAGCTTGTAGCAGCCAGTGCTCACATCCCGATATGAACACTGGCGTCTGTATTCTGAAGGGGTCGTCTAGGGGTCCGCGAAGGGACTGGGCACGGGAGGGAGGTGGAGAAGGTGTACTTTGGCTCTGAGCTGGAAGCGTTAAGGAGAAGCTGCCCTAAAGCGCTTTCGCTTTCACTCTGGGCTAGAGAGAGCGGCTGGTTAAATCAAGGGAGGGGGTTGGAGAAGGTGCAAAGAGAAAAGGAAACGGTGCCCTGGGTTAAGTAGGACAGCACTTGAGAGAGGGGCGTATGGGCACTGATTGAGAAGGGATGCATCACACAGACCTTTGATAAACTAGCCCGTGGGTAACATAGCCCCAGCACTGATAATGGGGGTTCCATGTGAGCTGGAGGTGCCCTTCCCCAGCCTGGCCCAGGAAGGCTCCTACTTGGCCCAGGTGCCACCGTGCTCCCTTCCCCATGTCTTCCCCACCCACCTCCACAACCTGCTGGACGACTTTTGCCCAGGCTGGACCCCTGGGGCAGATGGCAGCCCAAGGCAGGCCGGCTTCTGCTCTCAAACTACTGCCACCAAGCTTAGCTTTGGGGCAGCTTTGTTATATAGGAATAACCTCTTGGATGGGGTTGCCCCTGTTCTCTGCTGTGCTATTCATGATGAATCAGTATGTCAAAATGAACACTCGGCCAACATCCCTGGAGACCAGAGTAATTTATGGAGTGGTGAGAAGTATAGCCGTAAAACCATTTGTAAATTAGAAAACCTCTCCTCACTGCCAGATGAGCAGTGAAAAGTAAGAAGTAGAAGTCAAAACAAAGCATGGGAGCTAAACATGGGTTTTAGTCCTGTGTGACCTTCGACAAGTCATTTGCGTTCTCTATGACTCAGTTTCTTCATTTGTAGGATCTTTAAGGCTTTTTCCAGTTCAACAGGAGTAAAAAAATGTAGCTTTATCCTCCTTCACTCTTCCTTCTTTTGTTTAATTTCTTTTCTTGACCTGAAAAAGTCAGCTCAGACTCCCCAATCAAATCCTCTTTTGGTGCAGATCTCTTTCC
>NW_006787800.1:1538949-1549554 GCF_000442215.2 Lipotes vexillifer
TCTTTCCCTGGCTACTCTCTTCCCCTGGCTGTTTACCTCTTGATAAGAAATCCTTAAATGAGACCTCTATTTTAAACTGTCCCATGTGTTTGTTGCTGCTTTCCTCCTTCCTTGACACGTGGCCATGCTAACCACTGACCCCTGAGATGTTTTCTGTTGTTCAGTAAACTGAAAGAGCTCACTTCTGATTAAGGGTGGGGTGGGGTGGATGATTGTGGGCCCAAAAAAAGGGCTTGAGCTTGTCTCCCAAGGTCACGGTCACTCGCTGCGTGGGGAGGTCTGTAGCACATCTGTACACACAACAAACGCATGCGGAGGTAATTCATTTGTGGAACTGCGTCACCGGGACTTGGAAGTGCCCGCCCTGAGCCCTTCACTCAAAGGGAACACTTATGCCCCTAAGAGCCTCATCCAACCTCTCTCTCTTGACAGTGGAAGGATTCTAGGGATGCCATTCTTTCTGTGTGATACCACTGCCAGGCTCTGACATTCCCTTGCTGCTGGGAGAGACAAGAGAGAAAATGGAAAGATAAAGAAAAAAATCCCATTCCGGGAGTCAGCTCTGGCCTAAATTACTGTATAACCTTGAGCCAGTCGCCTCCCCATTCTGAATGTTTCCTCATCTGTAACATGAAGGGATCAAGGCTCTTGCTGCTCTGACGTTCCATCCTCTGTGTCTCTGCAGACAACCATCATGGCGGTAGAGTTTGATGGGGGCGTCGTGGTGGGATCTGATTCCCGGGTGTCTGCAGGGTGAGTAGCAGTGCCGGTGTGTACTTTTGGAAGGAAGCTAATGGCCCCCAGTGCACATTTTTCTTAACCATTCATAAAGAGACTGGCAAACTGAAGCATTGGAGAAACTGAGTGAACCTTTCAGAAAGGCCACTATGATAAGATATTGGGTGGGTATTTGGGTCTCTGAATTCGTGGAGAAGAATCTGGGGCCTGGATGCTAATGTGGCCCGTCCCAGGGAGTCATGGAATTGGGTCTGAAAAGTGTTTAGGAGATGGAGATTTCAGGGGCCCACCTTCCATCTATGTTTAGAGATAGAAAAGATGGTCCTGCCAAGCAGATATTCTGGTTTCTGATCCATCACATGTTGAACTAAGTTTGTCTTTCTCCATTCTGGCCAGTTTCCTCACATACAAGATAAGTATACAGGATTAGATCAATATTACTTACTTTATGTTCCATAGAACACATAACTTCCTCAATATGGTTAATAACAAAGAAAAATTAATAAGGCGAAGATTATTCTTAGCTTAATTTAGTATTTTTTGTTTTACTATAAAAATCTAAGCCTGAGGGGCTTCCCTGGTGGCGCAGTAGTTGAGAGCCCGCCTGCCGACGCAGGGGACGCAGGTTCGTGCCCCGGTCCGGGAAGATCCCACATGCCGCAGAGCGGCTGGGCCCATGAGCCATGGCCGCTGAGCCTGCACGTCCGGAGCCTGTTGCTCCACAGCGGGAGAGGCCGCAGCAGTGAGAGGCCCACGTACTGCAAAAAAAAAAAAATCTAAGCCTGAAAATAAATCTAATTTTGATCATTACTTGCAGTGTTTCGTTTGTTTGAGACAATTCTTTGCTTCCTGCTTTAATCCAAGCATTAAATTTCATGTACTCTGAAGCCATTCTCTTGTGAAATAAATTTGAGAAACACCGAAAGATGAACATCAGAAATTTTGGCAACTCTCTATATGATCCAGCAATCCCACTCCTGGGCATATATCCAGACAAAATTATAATTCGAAAAGATACATGCACCCCTATGTTCATAGCAGCACTATTTACAACAGCCAAGACATGGAAGCAACCTAAATGTCCATCGACAGAGGAACGGGTAAGGAGGACGTGGTACACTATGAACATTGTGGTACATGTCTCTTTTTGAATTATGTTTTCCTCCAGGTATATGCCCAGGAGTGGGATTGCTGGATCATATGGTAGTTCTATCTTTAGTTTTTTAAGGAACCTACATACTGTTCTCCATAGTGGCTGTACCAATTTAGATTCCCACCAACAATGTAAGAGAGTTCCCTTTTCTCCACACCCTCTCCAGCATTTATTGTTTGTAGATTTTTTTGTTGATGGCCATTCTGACCAGTGTGAGGTGATACCTCATTGTAGTTTTGATTTGCATTTCTCTAATAATTAGTGATGTTGAGCATCTTTTCATGGGCTTTTTGGCCATCTGTATGTCTTATTTGGAGAAATGTCTGTTTAGATCTTCTGCCCATTTTTTGATTGGGTTATTTGGTTTTTTGATATTGAGCTGTGTGAGCCATTATAGTTTGGAGATTAATCCCTTGTCAGTTGCTTCATTTGCAAATATGTTCTCCCATTCTGAGGGTTGTCTTTATACAAAAAAAAAAAAGAGTGAATATATGTATATATGTAACTGATTCACTTTGCTGTACACCTGAAACTAACACAACATTGTAAATCAACTATACACCAATAAAAATTTTTTTAAAAAAAGAAAATATGGTGTATATATACAATAGAATGCTATTCAGCCATAAGAAAAGAAGGAAATCTTGCCATTTGCAACAACATGAATGGACCTTGAGAGCATCATGCTAAATGAAATGTCAGACAGAGAATTTGCAGCAACGTGGATGGACCTAGAGATTAAGCATAGTCAAAAAGAGAAAGACAAATACCAAAATATATCACTTATATGTGGTATCTAAAGTATGACACAAATGAACATATCTACCAAACAGACTCACAGACGTAGAGAA
Organism: Lipotes vexillifer; assembly: GCF_000442215.2. Lineage (NCBI taxonomy): Eukaryota > Metazoa > Chordata > Mammalia > Artiodactyla > Lipotidae > Lipotes > Lipotes vexillifer. The sequence continues at coordinate 1,541,692 of NW_006787800.1, forward strand.
CAGACTTGTGGTTGCCAAGGGGCAGGGGGGTGGGGAAGGGATGGATTGAGAGTTTGGGGTTAGCAGATGCAAACTAGTATATATAGGATGGATAAACAACAAGGTCCTACTATATAGCACAGGGAACTATATTCAATATCCTGCGATAAACCATAATGAAAAAGAATATGAAAATATGTATATGTATAACTGAATCACTTTGCTGTACAGCAGAAATTAACACGACATTGCAAATCAACTACACTTCAATAAAATTTCGTAAAAAATTGGCATCTCTAACGTTGATGACTTTTGACTCCTTCCTGACAGAGAGGCGGTGGTGAACCGGGTGTTTGACAAGCTGTCCCCCCTGCACCAGCGCATCTACTGTGCTCTCTCTGGCTCAGCTGCTGATGCTCAGGCCATAGCGGACATGGCTGCCTACCAGCTGGAGCTCCATGGGTATGAAGTTTTGGGGTCCCCAGTCCACACCACCTAGAGTTCCCCCAACCAGTGAACCCCTATAGAGAGTCCTGTTCCAGGAGCACTGCTGTGGAAAATGAAAAATTCTTGCTTTGCCTCCAGCTTTCATTAGTGTTGAACTGGCACTTGAATCTCTCGAAGCTGGTTTCTGCACCTGTAGAGATAACTAATAGTACCTACCCTACCTCACCAGATGGTTATTTCCAGAATCAAAACATATGAGTGAAAGTAGTTCAAAAACGGCAAATCACTCCCCTAATATAAATAGTGGGGGCGAAGATTAGGACGTGGGCCACCATAATATCAGGTGGTGACCGTAGGGGAAACCAAGGTCATTAGGGCAGAAGTAAAGTTTACCTGCTTTGACCCACATGGGCAGGGCTCTGGCAGTCGGGAGAATTATGTCATTGGGGGCTGGGGGTGGGACAGAGTAAAGGAGGGAGAACAATTAACAATTGAAACCTTCTTCCCAGTGGGTGATGTTAGACTCTTGTTCCCCTGCACTTGTGGGAGGGGAGCTAGAGTTTGAATCCTTGCAGCTATAGGTTTCGGGTGTTCCCCCGGCAGCGATGATGGTAATGGCGCAGGAGGGTGGAACTTCAGGAAAATCATTATTGCTGCCTATTCCTAACCCTTCCTTTAGAATGGAACTGGAGGAACTCCCACTCGTTCTGGCTGCTGCAAACGTGGTGAGGAATATCACCTATAAATATCGGGAAGACCTGTCTGCCCATCTCATGGTAGCAGGCTGGGACCGACGCGAAGGGGGCCAGGTGAGTCTCTCCCAATGTCCTCCCTCCCTTGGGGTTCCCCTGTCCCACAGAGAGGGAGATGGAGGTCATATGGCATTCTCGCTAAGAGTTCCAAAGACACTGCCTCGAAAATGTAGGATAGTCTCAAAGGAGAAGGGCATGAGATGCTGGGGCTTCACTGCAGAGTGTGGACACCACCTGCTTGTCTCAGTGGTGAGCAGAGGAGGGAAGCTTCTAGAGTCTGACCTGAGGATGCCTCCCCCAGGTATATGGGACCATGGGAGGGATGCTGATTCGACAGCCCTTTGCCATCGGTGGCTCCGGCAGCACCTATATCTACGGTTACGTGGATGCGGCGTATAAACCAGGCATGTCCCCGGAGGAATGCAGGAGCTTCACCACGAATGGTAACTAAGCAAGTGGAAGGGTACCTGGGGTAGGTGTTGTTAAACGTGGGAAGGAGGTAGAGTATGAGGAATAGGAATACGTGGGTGACCATTTAATTAAATGTCCAATGGGAATTCCCTGGCGGTCCAGTGGTTGGGACTCCTCGCTCTCACTTCCCGGGGCCCAGCTTGGATCCCTGGTGGGGGAACTAAGATCCCGCAAGCCATGCGGCATGGCCAAAAAAAAAAAAAAAAAAAAAAAAAACTTCCCGGGGCCCAGCTTGGATCCCTGGTGGGGGAACTAAGATCCCGCAAGCCATGCGGCATGGCCAAAAAAAAAAAAAAAAAAACAGAAAACGTCCAAACTGGGACACTTTTGAAAGTGAGAGACGGCAGGACAAAGGCTAAACTAGATGGACTTTCAGGATAAAAGGCATAAACCAGGATTGTTATGAGTACACCAAATTAAGATCTAGGGTGACCACAAAAACCAGTGGTGAGCTAGCTTGGGCCCGCTCATAAGAGTTGATTGTTAAATATTCAAGGTTGGGAAGCTGCTTATTTATCTATTTATAATTTGAAATCAATCATGGCGGGAGTATTGAGACCATGGACATCATGTGAAGACTTTTTTTTTTTTAAAGTTAGTTGACCACCACTAAATATGCATCTCTAGGGGATGGGTTCTGAAGTCTGAAAGTGGTCATAGGCATATGGACAGGAGGGAAGGGAGACAATATTTGTAGCTAAGCCATTCTCTCTTCCTCTCTGCAACTTGAAACCCTCTGGCAGCTATTGCTCTGGCCATGAACCGGGATGGTTCCAGTGGGGGCGTCATCTACCTGGTCACGATCACAGCCGCTGGTGTGGACCATCGAGTCATCTTGGGCAATGAGCTGCCGAAATTCTATGACGAGTGAATCTTTCTCAGACTTCCCTTCTTTATTTTACAATAAACTTTCTGGGGCCAGAAGCTGGTATGGTCATGGTCACTCAGGGAGATGAAGCTTGGGAAGGGGGCTTCTTCCCACCCAGATGTTAGCATATCTTTTTCTTTTTTTTTGCCATACGCGGGCCTCTCACCGTTGTGGCCTCTCCCATTGCGGAGCACAGGCTCCGGACGCGCAGGCTCAGCGGCCATGGCTCACGGGCCCAGCCGCTCCACGGCATGTGGGATCTTCCCCGACCCGGGCACGAACCCGCGTCCCCTGCATCGGCAGGCGGACTCTCAACCACTGCGCCACCAGGGAAGCCCAGCATATCTTTTTTATTCTTTTGTCCCCAGGTCTAAAACATCTTTCCCACAGGAGAGAGAGGTGGGCAGGGAGGCGGGGTGTATACTAGAACCAGGAAGAGCTCTACACAGGACAGGTCGTAGGTAGCTAAGACAGCTACACACAGGAGAATTAGCTAAGAGCACCAGCAAACTCACATGGAAGAGAATTCCTTTCATAATGCATTCATTCACGTTAGAGACGAAAAACTGATAAGTACTTAAATATTTGGTAGGGGGGTATTTGTGAATTTCAAAGAATAATAACAGGAACCAAAAAAGCTGCATTTATTGAACCAAGCATTAGCTACATGCTTATAAACTTCATTTCTTAGAACCCAAACAAAAAAATCTTATGTAGGTAGGACAACTGCTTCTGTGTACGGATAGATGGGAACTTAGGAATAATAAGTTATGGCAAGTTCAAAAGCTGAGATGTGGGATTTAGTTTACCATATGCCTTTCCTCTACCACAACATGAAACCTTCTATTCCCGCAAGCTTCATACAGCATCTCCTCCTTGAAATCTGCAATAATTAGCCCAGCCCATGATCTGACACTTACGAAGTCGTCACTAGATATTTGAGTAACTGTATGAAACAGGCTGAGTTCTGGTCCTATCGTTTCCAGGCACTTTCTGAATGAGAGGACAAATTACTCCCCTTCTTTGAGCCCTCATTTTCTCTTCTGTCAAATGAAGGTGTTGAGTGACTTCTAAGATGGTTTATAGTTTTGACATTCAATGCCATTTTGCTCATAAGTGAGCAGTTAAGAGGTGTATTTAACAGAAATCCTAGTAGGCTACCCAGGAAGCTTCTGTCTGCTTTTCTTTCTGGATCTCAGGCTCAACATACAAATTCAAAGTACCCTAAGACATTCCTATGTCCTTGGTAGTGTGTATTTGGTTTGGAGAAAAATAATCTAAAATTACTAGAGCCTAGGGGAGGGGGAAGGGTAAGCTGAGACAAAGAGAGTAGCATTGACGTATACACACTACCAAATGTAAAATAGCTAGTGGGAAGCAGCCTCAGCTCGGTGCTTTGTGACCATCTAGCCCTCTAGATAGGGAGGGTGGGAGGGAGACTCAAGGGGGAGGGGATTTAGGGATATATCTATGCATATAGTTGATTCACTTTCTTATACAGCAGAAACTAATACAACATTATAAAGCAATTATACTCCAATAAAGGTGTTAAATAAATAAATTGTACATTGCAAATAAAAATTAGATCAACCGTTTAAACTGAAAAATAAATAAAAAATAAATTACTAGAGCCTTGAGTTCTTTCTAGCTACGAGATTTAACTTATTTTGCAATTTAACATAATAGTTTAAGAGCCTATCTCTCCTGCTGATCACAACTCCCCACCTCGAACTCTGGAGAGTAGACAAAAGCAGGTACTAAACCACTCTGAAAAATAAACAAAAGCAGGGGGATTGTGGAGAGAGTCAAAACTTGGGAGACAACGCTCTGGGGGGATAAAGAGGGTTCAATGTCTTTTCTCTTTCCTCTCATGGCTCTGCCCTGAAGTCAGGCATCAGCTACAGAGCTACACTTCTGAACTGAATCTCCACTGCCGTTCTGGCTGGAGAAAAGAGGCCCCTGTGGGCAGGAGAGTGTAGGGGAATCTCCCAGAGGAGAGAGCTGGGGACGGGGCTCCCTAATTCTAGGTATGAATCCTCATGACAGCCGGGTTACTCCTGAGCTGCACATATGACACAAGCAGCACAAAACAGCAAAGACTTTTTTTTTTTTTTTGCGGTACGCGGGCCTCCCACTGTTGTGGCCTCTCCCATTGCGGAGTACAGGCTCCAGACGCGCAGGCTCAGCGGCCATGGCTCACGGGCCCAGCCGCTCCACGGCATGTGGGATCCTCCCGGACCGGGGCACGAACCTGCGTCCCCTGCATTGGCAGGCAGACTCCCAACCACTGCACCACCAAGGAAGCCCCAAAACAGCAAAGACTTTGAGGACTGAATTAAGATGTAAACCTTTTAAAATTAGATGGTGGCCTTTTTCTTTATTGGCCAAAAAACTGCATCCTTATGCCCCTCATTCCAAAAACATGGCTTACAATTTAAAAAGAAGGAGGAGGAGAAGGGGGAGGGGCAGGGGAAGAGGGGGGAGGGGGAGAAGGGGGAGTAGAGGAAGAAAATAATTAGAGCAAAGACAAAATTAAGAAATAAATGAAGCCAAGAGGTAAAAACAATATACAACATGAATCTCTCTTTTTTAAAACGAAAAGTGAGTGCTTCCCTGGTGGCGCAGTGGTTGAGTCCTCCTGCCGATGCAAGGGACAGGGTTCGTGCCCCGGTCCGGGAAGCACATGCCGCGGAGCGGCTGGGCCCGTGAGCCATGGCCGCTGAGCCTGCGCATCAGGAGCCTGTGCTCTGCAATGGGAGAGGCCACAACAGTGAGAGGCCCGGGTACTGCAAAAAAAAAAAAAAGAAAAGTGATGTGCTGGAGCTGTCTTGAGCAGCCTAACAAGAGCAGATTGTAAAACATTCAGGAATTTTGAGAGGCAACTGTTAACCATTGGTAGCTTGACATTGACTGTGGTGGAAACATTTATACTACAGAAACCAGCAATGCTACGCATCAGAACTTTTTTGGTTTTTTCCCCAGAAAGCCAGTTTAACAGGCAACATGTTGATCAGCCAGCTATCCATGGGTGAAAAACAACTGGCTCTGAGCTACAGGGTAGTGAAAGCAAAAAAGGAAATGAAATCAGGTACAAGATTTGAAAGATTCATTTGAAAAGCGAATCATCCAAAAACAACAACAACTATATATATATACATATATATATATATATATAATAGATATATATATAGTTTTTCAAATCACATAGAACATTAACTGAAATAGAATATGCATCATGCCATAAAGAAAACGCCAATAAATTCCAAAGTATCAGTATCTTTGAAACTACATTCAGCATCCATATTGTATTAAATTAGAACTTGATAACAAAAGGATACCTAAAATTCTGATGGTTTTCAAACTAAAAAAATATTGATAAATAACAGATTTAAAAGGTACTCATAAAAGAAATTTACTCATTTAGAACCAGGTGGTAAAAATGTTACCTATCAGATTCTGTGGGACACAAAGGAATACTTAGAATTTTATAGCTTCAAATACATTTCTTAGAACAAAAAAAGTTTAAAATAAATGACTTAAAAATTCTCCTAAAATGTTGGAAAAAGAACAATTGAGCAAACCTAAAGAAATAAGAAGGAAGGAAATTAATTTTCTATTGTTGTCTCATACTCACTGCATTAGCTACCTATTGCTGTGTAACAAATGACACCAAAATTTAGCAGCTTAAAATAACAACCATTTATAATTGGGCATTATTGGGACAACAGGCAAAGTGTAAAAACGGTCTGTGTATTTGATATTATATCCATGGTAAGTATCTTAGAGGTGATGATGTTATTCTGGTTTTGTAGGAGAAACATCCTTATTCTTAAAATACACATTCCAAACTATTTTAGGGTAAAATGTCATATGTCCACAAATTTTCTTAAGTGGCTTAACAACATAGATCCTCAATAGTAAATGGATAAATAAAATGTAGCTTATTAATACAATAGAATACTGCATAAGCAATGCATATTAATGAACTACTGATAATGCAACAAGATGGATAAATCTCATAGAAATAATATTGAATAAAGAAGCCAGATGCACACAAAACTACACAATATATGTTTTGAAACAACCAGGTCCTACTGTATAGCACAGGGAACTATATACAATATCCTGAGATAAACCATAATGGAAAAGAATATGAAAAAAATATGTGTATAACTGAGTCACTTTGCTGTACAGCAGAAATTAACACAACATTGCAAATCAGCTATACTTCAATAAAATTAGAGAAAGAAAAAAAAACAATATAGGTTTTGGTTATCTATTGCTGTGGAGCAAACTGCCCTTAAACTTTGTGGCTTAAAACAAAAACAATCGTTTTATGGTTTCTTGTTATTCTGGGGGTTAACTGAACTTGAAGAACCACTGATGTAGCCCATGAACCAAAGCACTTATCACGGCAGCCAATCCATACAACCCCTGACATTTCATGTAAGGACATTTGTTACCTGTCCCATCAGATTTAATCGCCTTTAGAATACTGTAAAAATTTCCCCAACTTTATGGGTCCTGCCTCCCCATAGTACAATTCAGAAAACCCACTTCTCCCAGTCCTCTTGGAAGCCAGGGCACCAATATAAGACCTAAGTCCCACCTTTAAAAAAATCAAATTCATGCACCTGAGACTTCAATTCACAACTGAGTGACAGGAGGAAATGGGCATCTACCCTGCATTCAGTTCGAGGCAAAGGTGACAGGAAAAGCAACTGGCTTTGAGGGAAGCAGTGGTTTAAAAAAAAGGCTAAGTTCCTGCCACAAAAGCGGCTTCGAAGTACCTTCAGTGGTGGTTGCAATAAAGTCTAATTCCTAATGAAAAGCAGCAGCACCTGGAAGCAGCAGTAAAGTGGTTTATGAGACCTGTTCTGGCTTGGTGGCGGGGGGTGGGGGGGGTGGATGGTTATCTGTTTATGATGAGCCTTCCATATGTTGGAGAAATGTATTAGTTAGATTTTTTAAAGTGTTACCAAACATTAATGAGGGAACCAGGAAGAATACAAGAGACTAGATTCAAAGAGTATTTGCAAAACAAAGTTGCACATAGTCAGGGGAAATCGCTGTGTTAGAGATTCAGAATGGTTAATGTACTGCAAAGCAATAAAATCATAACCTTGGAGTTATCTCCTTTACCAGATAAAAAGCAAAGGCATCACACCTCATCAGCTTTCTACAGATTAACGTCTCATAGTACAGGGCCAGCTGGGTTCTTTTTAGTCAAGTTACAATCCCTGAAACAGGATTATAATCAGGCAGGATTATAAGAAAATGTTCACATATATTAATCAAGAAAGCAGATTTTTGCCTTATTTCCAAATTTTGGAACATTTTCCCTAC
>NW_006787800.1:1549580-1560024 GCF_000442215.2 Lipotes vexillifer
CCTACACGATTCCTACCCCTAAAGTAATGAATTGACCAAATAAGATTTTCCAGAAATATTCTAATTCAATATCCTTAATTTGACAGGCTCTTTTATTTGGCCTGCTTTAGGATTAAGATGTGAAGACTTCCTTGTCATGTAGTTAACAAAACAAAGGTCTTAATGATATTAACAGTTCACATCTTTCTGGAAGGCTTTAGCCCATAAGGTCATAGTTTTAATTACTCCCATGATAACCAGAAATAATTTTATTGCCATGCAAGAGCTTACTTATCCCAAGAACCCTCCCCGACTCACCATCTCAGAGCTTCATTTGTACGGCCTTTCACTGAGGATGAAATCCCATTTTCTCTGAGATGCTCAAAGTTCATCAGTGATTCTGGCTCATCAGAAATGAGCCTGTTGGGTGGGGACAATAAACAGTCCAGTGTGCTCAGAGGAACCAGTGTGCTCAGAGGAACCAGTGTGCTCAGAGGATTTTGTAGGCCTTGTTTCCACAAACAAACTGCAGTCATTTCTCTTATTAGAGAAATTAATGAGATTAATGAAATGAGATTTTCCTTTTTACGTGACATTTCTGGCATGCTCAGGGTACCAAATTTGGAGATGTGAACCATTGCATATCACTACATTGCCATAAAAACATAAAGCAACCCACAAAAGCACTTTTTTTTTTTTTTTTTGCGGTACGCTGGCCTCGCACTGCTGTGGTCTCTCCTGTTGTGGAGCACAGGCTCCGGATGCACAGGCTCAGTGGCCATGGCGCACGGGCCCAGCTGCTCCCCGGCATGTGGGATCTTCCCGGACCGGGGCACGAACCCGTGTCCCCTGCATCGGCAGGAGGACTCTCAACCACTGCGCCACCAGGGAAGCCCCACAAAAGCACTTTGAACACTATTTGCAGAGAAGAACTATATACCAAATTTTCTATAGAATTATCATATATTCCACCAGTGATGCTGTCTACAAAAATATTTGATTGTCTATAGAGCTATGGTAGCTATAAAAAGCAAAATTTGACTCACTGTCCTTTAACAAAGGATAGCTGCGATATTTCTAAGCTTAAAAATTGTAAAAGCATTTGTCAGAATTCCAATTAGGAATAGGGTCATCACTACCTTTCATTTTTCCTGAGTAGTTATACTTTGCAGAGTCTATATTAAGATTTACTATAGGATATTTTTTCCTGAATTCTGTGATTCCAATGGAACAAGACATCATTCAAAGAACACTGGGTTTTATTTTCCGTAAGCATAGGTTATACCTGAGGATTACAGATAGATAAGAAGAAAATAAAATGGTCTGCTTACATGCTCATCAGAAAATGGAACATTTAAAACAATGTTCTGAAATAAATCACCATAATTAAATATTGGTTAACAGTTTCATTCAGTCTTATTTCCTACCCCACTGATCTAGGGCTAGCAGACGATGTTAATGACTTCTCTGCTTCTGTACTAAAATAGTCCTATAAGTTCCAATTTTTAAGTCCCCTGATACAGTTTGACAGGTGTCAACAGGTGACCATATCAGCTTAAACTGGTAAATTTGTTCTCATAATTCTATTCTCTGCAATAGCAAGAATCAAGAAATCCTGGTCATCATTTCCACTGAGCCCCTGAGATTGTCCTTTTCTGTTGTTTCTCTCAGAAGACCCAATTTTTGGTGATAGCTTCTAGCAGAGGGCTTCTTCAAGTTTGAGAGAAAAACAGAAAACACCTGTTTGGCCAGATGGCACAGTTTAATTTATCACAGTAGCCAACAATATCAGAATAGAGGAGTAGAACCTAGAAATCTCACAATTTCACAAAGACTTATGAGTCATTACCCTGAAGGTAAGTACACATTCTAGACAGTGAGGGGCTTTGGCAACTTTCCATGTTCTTTTAATTCAGCCTGTAAAGTGCAGACTAGGATTCCTACTGATTGACAAGGGTATTTTAAACCCAGAAACAAAACCTTCTTTAAAAGAAATGTATTGGGGCTTCCCTGGTGGCGCAGTGGTTGAGAGTCCGCCTGCTGATGCAGGGAACACGGGTTCGTGCCCCGGTTTGGGAAGATCCCACATGCCGCGGAGCGGCTGGGCCCGTGAGCCATGGTCGCTGGGCCGGCGCATCCGGAGCCTGTGCTCCACAACGGGAGAGGCCACAACAGTGCGAGGCCAGCGTACCGCAAAAAAAAAAAAAAAAAAGTATTAAAATCACCCATCCAGACTTGGAATACAAACAAGAGTATGCTTTTACCCTTCCTGAAACATCTACAGTCATTACGACACACATTCGCAATATTTTTACCTGGACAAGATTAATAAAGGAAAGGTTGAGCTCCTGTGTTTTGTCAGCTTTTTAAGCATTGTGGGGTTAATACACAGGGTAGCTCTTTTGAGAGTATAGAATTAATTTAAAGTATATAAAGCATGCAAAATGCACCTAATTAACTTCTGGCCTCCTGCATTTCATACTGTGACAGATTAAGGCTTTGGGGCCACCTAGTGGTCAAATGGGTAGTGACTACCTAGTGGGAAAAGGTTTTTTTAGAGTACAGTAAAAGATAGCTTGACAGTTTTAATATTTTCAATTAAGAGTTTAGGCTTCAGGAAGGCAACAACAACAAAAAAGAATTTTCAGAGGAAACTGGTCACTTAATTAATATAAGTGGACAGGTACCTAAGAGTGGTCAATTGTTAAAGTTTTTGCTATCCCAATAACCAGAGTGATAATAAAACATTTTAAAATAAATAAAGAAGGTAACATAATAATTATAGAAGCTGTAGGTCTCTCACGATTCAAAGGGTTTTTGTTATTTGTTTTTAAAATATTTAAGGCCATGAAAATATCAGCAAAAGCACTCAAATTTATCAGGATACTGAGTGAGAGTATTCTGAGAGAAAATAGCTGCTTGCTGAGCTGATTACACTCAAGGAAATAAAAACTTTTTCTATCTCTTTTAAAGAGTACAATGAATATTCCAAGACCAAATTTGAACAAGTCCTCTCTCTCTCTCTCTTTTTTTTTTTTTTTTTTTGCGGTCCGCGGGCCTCTCTGTGTTGTGGTCTCTCCCGCTGCGGAGCACAGGCTCCGGAAGCTTAGGCTCAGCAGCCATGACTCACGGGCCCAGCCGCTCCGCGGCATGTGGGATCTTCCCAGACCAGGTCACGAACCCGCGTCCCGTGCATCGGCAGGCGGACTCTCAACCACTGCGCCACCAGGGAATCCCCTCTGTTTTTTTGCTTATTGATTTTAATTCATCATTATGTGTGTGTTACAAACACGTGTATAGTTAGATAACAATATTATTTAAAGCTTTCAACTTCAGCTTTAAAATATAATTAATCTTATTAATACAATACACTAATGTGTATACCACATTGAGTTTACCATCTTTTCTTATTGAAGATAGTTGATTTACAATGTTGTGTTAGTTTCAGGTATACAGCAAAGTGATTCAGTTTTACATATATATGTAAATATATATATATATATTCCTTTTCAGCTTCTTTTCCCATATAGGTTATTACAAAATGTTGAGTATAATTCCTTGTGCTACACAGTAGGTCCTTGTTGGTTATCCATTTAAAATATAGTACTGTATGAATATGTTACACCCAAATTCCTAATTTATCCTTCCCCCCAACCTTTCCCCTTTGGTAACCATAAAAGTTTGTTTTCTATATCTGTGAGTCTGTTTTGTAAATAAGTTCATTTGTATCATTTTTTTTAGATTCCACATATAAGTGATATCATATGATATTTGTCTTTCTCTGTCTGACTTACTTCACTTAGTATGATAATCTCTAGGTTCATCCATGTTGCTGCAAATGGCATTATTTCATTCTTTTTTATGGCTAATATTCCATTGTGTAAATATATATATATATATATATATATACACCACATCTTCTTTATCCATTCATCTGTCAATGGACTGGAGTTTACCATCTTAATTTCAGTTTTGCAAAAAGTAAATATGGACAAGAGTATATACATAAAAGCTGATTCAGTATTTTTTGGTGATTCAGTATTTTTTCTTTGTCTCTATGAATTATTACTTCTTTTAAGAATGTTGTAGGAGGGGCTTCCCTGGTGGCTCAGTGGTTAAGAATCCGCCTGCCAATTCAGGGGACACGGGTTTGAGCCCTGGTCCTGGAAGATACCACACGCCGCGGAGCAACTAAGCCCATGCTCCACAACTACTGAGCCTGCGCTCTAGAGCCCGAGCTCACTGCAACTAGAGAAAGCCTGCGTGCAGCAACAAACACCCAACGCAGCCAAAAGTAAATAAATAAATTAAAACAAAAAAAATTTTTTTAAGAATGTTGCAGGTAATCAAAAGTCATTTCTTACTTAACTCAATTTAAATTAGTCCAAACTTATAAAATCATTTAGGTGAGACTACGAAGTTGAACATAATAACCACTATTGACCTTAGAAGTTTTTCAGAGGTGAAATTTTTAATTTTTACCGAGAAAGTAAGTGGAGTAACTAAGTCAATGATTTGCAGCATTGTCTAAAGACCACAAGAGCTAATAGTTTACAGAATAAAAGCATGTCCTGTGTTAATTAGATTAAATACATATGTTTACATTTAGGTTTTCTTCCCAGAAATTAAGACAGCAAAATGAGGGGCTTCCCTGATGGTCCAGTGGTTAAGACTCTGTGCTTCCACTGCAGGGGGCACGGGTTTGATCCCTGGTCAGGGAACTAAGATCCTGCATGCCCCATGGCAGTGACCAAAAAAAAAAAAAAAAAAAATCTGAGGACGGGGAACAAATCCTTTTCTTTTTTTTCCCCAAAATCAATTTAAAGTGATAGAAATCAAATTAGTAGGTGTCTAGAGTGGGGAGTTACTGCAAAAGGGCAAGAAGGAACTTTCTGGGACACGAAAAATATTCTATGTATCAATTGGGGTGGTGGTTACACAGTGTATACATTTGTCAAAACTCATCAAACTGAATACTTTAAATCAGCAGTCCCCAACCTTTTTGACACTAGGTACCAGATTCATGGAAGACAATTTTTCCACAGACGGGAGCGTGGGGGGGATGGTTTGGGGATGATTCAAGTGCCTTACATTTATTGCACAGTTTATTTCTATTATTATTACATTGTAATGTATAATGAAATAATTATACAACTCATCGTAATGCAGAATCAATGCGAGCCCTGAGCTTCTTTTCACTTGCCACTCACTGGTAGGGTTTTGATATGAGTCTGAAAGCAATTGATTTATTATGGTCTCTGTTCAGTCAAACCTCTCTGCTAATGATAGTCTGTATTTGCAGCCGCTCCCCAGCGCTAGCATCACCGCCTCAGCTCCACCTCAGATCATCAGGCATTAGATTCTCATAAGGAGCGCGCAACCTCGATCCCTCGCATGCGCAGTTCACAGTAGGTTTCACGCTCCTATGAGAATCTATTGCTGCCGCTGATATGACAGGAGGCGGAGCTCAGGTCGTAATTCGAGTGATGGGGAGCAGCTGTAAATACAGATGAAGCTTGGCTCGCTTGCCTGCCACTCACCTCCTGCTGTGTGGCCGGGTTCCTAACAGGCCACGGACCGCTACAGGTCCGTGGCCCAAAGGTTGGGGAACCCTGCTTTAAATGTTTCCATTGGTTTTATGTAAATTACACCTCCAAAAAGTTTATTAAAAACCACAAAATGAGATCAGAAATTTCAGTTGTGGAGTTTGTGGGCTTTGGCAATAGAAAACCAAATAGGACATAGGTCAAGCATAGCACAATCAAATATCTTGTTTCCTTTTTTGCCTCCTAATTTAGTAGATCAGGTTTTTTAAATTTAAATTCTGTAAACTAAAGTAAAACAAAAACATCTGTGACACAGTTTAGAAGGATTACAGGGTGCAAAGCCTGGATTCTGTATCAACTCCAGGCAAGAAAACTGGCCCTAACGACATCAGGAGTCCTTCCCAAATCTACCACTTATGGCATAAGCATTGACCAGTTATTTACTAATCTAGGCCTTTCATTCATCTTGCTTCTACCATAGTTTTCAAAGGGAAATTTGAAGCTCAAGAGCTTAACCTTTCGATCATCATTGTTTTGCTGTGGCCACCCAAGGCATGAAGGGTAAAATGCCTTATCTGTCTCTATAGCAGAAAGACAAAACAATCCTTAGTTGATGTCTTAGAATTTTTCCTGTTGTATACCTGAATATGTAAAAGCACAGGGAATGTCCTAGCAGGATACAGGCCACAATGCACAGTTACCTTTGGGAAGCAGAGTGAAATGGAGAGAGGGGAGTGATAAAAGGAGACCTTTTACCCTTTTTACACTCTTCTATATGATTGGAATTTTTTATAACAAGATATTTTATAACAAGATCAGGTATTTACTGTGGAATTTTAAGAAATAAAAAATGGGATCATTTTTCTTTTTTTTTTAATGGATGGATTTTCCACTAGGTGGTAGTAGAGAATTACAATCAATATTAGTCTGAACCTGAAGGGCAAAAAGAAATACTTATTAAGCCGAAAATCAAAGGCTATAGCCCATTTGCAGCTACAAATATTTATTAAGTAGATCAGTCTGAGGTTTAATTGCTCCATGAACACCAGATGATAGGTATCTGCTCTTTTGAGTAATGATTTCCTGGTTATGTTCTCCTGTAATCTGATCTTCTGAAAATGGGCCTGAGATGTACTCCTACTGAAAGTGAACAATTGCGGTGCATTATGGTAGGAATGATGGAAACTTGAGAAGCATTATGGTAGGAATGATGGAAACTTAAGAAGAGACACACACACTGATAACAAAGATATACACTCTTTTTTCTTAGCTGAAGTGAAATTGCAGAAATATACGCTGGATCTGTACACATTCCTTTCCTTAAGTCTCCCTGGATAAAAGGAGGATATGTGGGCTTCCCTGGTGGCGCAGTGGTTGAGAGTCTGCCTGCCGATGCAGGGGACACGGGTTCGTGTCCCGGTCTGGGAAGATCCCACATGCCGCGGGGCAGCTAGGCCCGTGAGCCATGGCCGCTGAGCCTGCACATCCAGACCCTGTGCTTCGCAACGGGTGAGGCCACAACAGTGACAGGCCCGCGTACTGCAAAAAAAAAAAAAAAAGGAGGATATGTATCTGAAGGATGAACATCCACCAGTGGGCTGTGGATGCATCGTTACCTAATCTCCAACATGCTTGACTCATCGCATCACTGACCCTTATGTCTCTGCCTAGTTGCTTTGCCCATTCCATCCAAAACCAGCAGGACACACGTTCTTTTCAATTGCACGTGGAAAATTCTCCAGACTGGCATATTAGGCCACAAAACAAGTCTCAATAGATTTAAGATGGTTGAAATCATATCAAGCATCTTTTGGGACAACAATATAAAACTAGAAATCAACTACAGGAACTTCCCTGGTAGTACATGGCTAAGACTCTGCACTCCCAATGCAGTGGGCCCAGGTTCGATCCCTGGTCAGGGAACTAGATCCCACATGCATGCCACAACTAAAGATACCTCACACCGCAGCAAAGATCCTGCATGCCACAACTAAGACCTGTCACAGCCATAATAAACAAATAAATAAATATTTTAAAATACTGTGGAAAAAACTGCAAAAAACACAAACACATGGAGACTAAACTACATGCTACTAAACAACCAATGGGTCAATGAAGAAATCAAGAAGGAAGTCAAAAAATACCTTGAGACAAGTGAAAATAGAAACACAACTGTCCAAAATCTATGGAACACAGAAAAAGCAGTCCTAAGGGGGAAGTTCATAGCGATATAGGCCTAACCCCAAGAAACAAGAAAAATCTCAAATAAACAACCTACTCTTACACCTAAAGGAATTAGAAAATGAAGGACAAATAAAACCCAAAGTTAGTAGAGGAGAGGAGATAAAGATTAGAGCAGAAATAAATGAAAGAGAGACTTTAAAAAAAGAGAAGATTAATGAGACTAAGAACTGGTTCTTTGAAAAGATAAACTAAATTGACAAACAGTTCTTTATATTTTTTGGATATATCTCCTCAGACCCTTTTTTTTTTTTTTTAGATTCCATATATATGTGTTAGCATACAGTATTTATTTTTCTCTTTCTGATTTATTTCACTCTGTATTGACAGAGTCTAGGTCCATCCAACTCACTACAAATAACTCAATTTCGTTTCTTTTTATGGCTGAGTAATATTCCATTGTATACATGTTGGCGGCGGATTCTTAAGCACTGGGCCACCAGAGAAGTCCCTTTCAATGTTTTTAGTTTTCCCCATTTAAATCTTGCATGTCTTTTCTTTCTTTTTTTTTTTTTTTCTTGGTGAAGGATTGTCCAAGCTACAGTCAATCTCGTAAGAGGCTCCCAGGGTCATTATAACATAACTACAGTATAACAGTATAGCATTAGAGTCTATTATAATCACTTATCAACATATTTGCCTCCTCTATTAGACTTTCATTTCCTTAAGAGCAGGGATTACATATTATTCACATTTACATTCCAAGAGACTTATTACAGTGCACACAAAGTATATGCTTAATAATGATGGTTTAGTAAATATTTGAGAGCACATTCAAATTCAGAGCTACTTAAATCAGATTTGTTCACTTTCAAAGTCTTTTTTTTTTTTTTTTTTTTTTTTTGCGATATGGGGGCCTCTCACTGTTGTGGCCTCTCCAGCTGCGGAGCACAGGCTCCAGACGCGCAGGTTCAGCGGCCATGGCTCATGGGCCCAGCAGCTCCGCGGCATGTGGGAATCTTCCCAGACCGGGGCACGAACCCGTGTCCCCTGCATCAGCAGGCGGACTCACTGTGCCACCAGGGAAGCCCCTCAAAGTCTTATGAAAAGATTTCACTTAAGGAAAAGAAAAGCGCATACACGCGTCCGTGTTTGTACGGGAACAAAGGTCATCAAATATCATTCGTAATCATTATCATTTATATTTTAAATGTGCATGCAATAAGTATTTGTTCACTTAAAACACTGTGAAAAATCTCATTCAGAAGAGGCAGAGAATCTGGCCACTTTCCTTCTTCTAAGTCCTGCTTAGCAAATGAACAACCAAAACATGAATGTACAAAAAGGAAATTAGCAGATATTGGGCAGCAAAAGGAAATTAACAATGAATTGTGTATTAAATCATCTTAAAGATAATAATTTAACAATAACATTAGAAACCTGATGTTCTTGTGGGGTTTTTTTGTTTGTTTGTTTGTTTGTTTTTTGCGGTACGTAGGCATTTCACTGTTGTGGCCTCTCCCATTGCGGAGCACAGGCTCCGGACGCACAGGCTCAGTGGCCATGGCTCACAGGCCTAGCCACTCCGCGGCATGTGGGATCTTACCGGACCGGGGCACGAACCTATGTCCCCTGGATCGGCAGGTGGACACTCAACCACTGCGCCACCAGGGAAGCCCTGTTCTTGTGTTTTGAAATGAGACAATTTGCTTGTCTTTTCTTTCTGAGAATTTATTTCTGATTACTGTAAGTTTGCTATTAAAAGAGACCATTTTATCACATATCCCACTTTTTTTTTGTTTTGATAGAAAAGTGCAATTGATTTTTTTGTGTATTTATCCAACCACCTTGCTAAAATATTATTAATTCTTATATCTCAGATTTTTTTGGTATTTTTTCTGTAGACAAACATATCACCTATACGTAATGGAAGCTTGTTTTTTTTCCTTTTCCTATGCTTCTATGTTCTTCCTTCCTTTCATTCTTTCTCTCTCTTTCTTTCTTTCTTTCTTCCCTCCTTCCTTCCTTTCTTTTTCTTTCTTTCTTTCCTTTTGGCTGTTGTTAAAAAGTCCCAAATTCTCTGCCTAAGTAACCCCACTAAGCCATTTTCCATTTCACAGTATAATATTTGACTCTCTAGAAGGGTCTACCTCTTTTTAACTCAATGCCAAAGATGGAATTTCAGTTCTTAGCCTTAAGACGCAGGTGACAAAATTCTCTGTAAGGTAATAAGGAAAAGATGTTATTTTCTGCTCGCAAAGCTGTCTTTGTAAATGATACATCTAACAAAGACAATTTGTCAAACCCCTAGACATCAAAGACTTTGGACAAGACTGGATAAAATACCCCTTAACCTATAAAACATCTGTAATCCTGACCACTCATCTTTCTTGATAATGTAAGCTCTAGTGATAATATTGTTAACATCTCCAACTGCAGGAAGCTAAAATTACTTGCGAATTTCTTCTGTCAAATGAGAAAAAGAATCATTGGCATTTCCCTCTTCTCACACACACAGAATAAATGACTCTACTGGACTTTTTATTAAACAAAGAGTGAAAGACTGTTCAATGAGTGAACCAAGCAGAGAGTAGAACCATAAGGAGGGTGATTCCATGCTGAGCCTAAAAATAAGCCCACAATTTTTTTAAAAAATGTTTTTAGTTCTAAAAATATCAAGTAAGACAAATCTCTATTTTGGCCTCAATAGGAGCCTGTCTGCCTCTGTGATCTTTCCC
>NW_006787800.1:1560034-1603833 GCF_000442215.2 Lipotes vexillifer
CTCAAAACTTTGTTGTTAAAAAATTATTTGTACTGAAAATCCAGAGCTATTAGAAAGTAAGAAAATTATGGGCTTTTCTTTTGTTGTTGATTTTTGTCTAAAGGTTTTTGCCAGATGTCACTGGTATGGGTCCAGGTGCACTCTTATCTGTGAGAGTACGAGCAGTTGAATCCAAGCAGGCATTCCCAAACTTGAGTGCATCGGAATCCCCTGGAAGGCGTGTTAAAATGCAGATTTCTGAGTCCCGCATCCAGAGCGTCAGATTCAGAAGTTTTGGGTTCAGACCTAAGAATTTGCCTTTTAAATACATTTCAAAAGCTGCTGATCCAAAGACCACATTTTGAGAACCACTGGAATAGAAGAACAACTGTAATTCCAGCACATGTTCTATCATTCATTTTTCTAAGTTGGTTGTGTTTAAAATTCATCTGATTCTAAGTGAGTGATTCTTTGTGAGAAATGAGGCTGAGATGGAAAGTGTCTCCATAGAGAGAGTTGAGAATAACCCAGCCTGGGTTTAAGTACACGATGCAGAACACAGAGGTTCCAATAGGTTGCTTTTCCTCAGTAAGAGATCCACAACCCCCCACCCCAAAATATTTCTTTAAAGGAAACATAGGAAAGTTGTGTGATTTTTTTTCTCTTCTAGATGGATGTATTTTTTTCTTTCTTTTCCTTGGAAGGAAAGTACAGTAGAACAATCTCTAGTTTTCCCAAGAAGTTAATGATTTCTCCTTTTATTTGAGTGTGAGATTTATTCTACCTGTGTGAAAGTCCATGTGAACTGTGTGTTTAGGGTTTTTGTATCTATATTCATGAGTGAGATTGACTTATAATTTTCCTTTTTTGTACTGTCTTTGTCAAATTTTTAGTATAAATGTTATTACAAGCCTCCTAAAATAAGTAGGGGATATATCCTATTTTTATATTCTGTAAGAACTTCTGTAGGATTAGAATTGTTGTTTCTTTAAGTGTTTGGTACAACTTACTGATGTAGCAATTAGGGTTTGAGTTTCTTTTGTGTGAAGATATTCAATGATCAATTCAATTTTTTCTGCAGATGATTATTAAAATGAAGGATTCAATGTAACTGAAAACTGATGAGCTGATCATCATGTGGAACCCCAGACAGCAGCTATTTTCAGAAAGAAAGAGCACAGCCCCTTTCCATTACCTGCTATGTCCTGAAGGAAGGTCACTCTGGCTGAGGGCTCCTTTTCTTAAGGATGAGTCTAAGGGCGGTGGGGGTAGGGCTCAGAGGGAGAGGGCCTCTTTGTTACTTTGGGAGCAAGGGCACCAGGAGTTCAATTCAGGGAGAGGGCTCCGTGCTTTTCAAACTTTTTAAGAAAGATGTTTTATATATATATATATATATATATATATATATATATATATATCTGCTAATACACACACACAAATATATTTAACTGAAACATTTTATGAAACTATAGTTACACTCACTATCTGTGGAGCAGGCTGGTATTTTCTATTCTATTGTATTCTATTCCATTCCACTATATTTATATACACATATGTAAACATATTTTTTCATATACATTTTTATAATTACTATACATTACTACATGTTTTACATGTTACTACATATATTACTATATATTTTATATATTACTATATATTATATATAAATGTATTTTATATAAATATTATAACGTGTGTATAGTCATTTGGTCTCTGAAGACGGTAGATTCTCCTTATGTGTTTAAGGATGATGAACCTGTTACATCACAAATAAAACGAATGTACCTGGAAGATGTGGCTTGGGAGTGGACTTAGGAGCGTGATCAGTGCTGGATTCCCAGGACCCCATATTTCCACATCCATGGTACCTGCGATTTCAGTTTTTCTGTACAGGGGCAGCTGACGTCCCTCTTTTCCACCTGCCTATGGGGAAGACTCCAGGGTTAGTCAAGATTCACATTTATCAAGTCAGTTGGAGTGGACTTAGGGTCTAGGTTTCTGTTTCATGCAGTGGCATCTGGAACCCGCTAACGCTACGAGAAATCCCCCTCCTGCTCCTTTCACGGGCCCTGCCGCAGCGGTGAGCAGGTGCGTGGGGAACTGAGGTGTGGCCGGACATCTCAGGTCACCACGGGACCGCACTAAGGGCCTCCAGGGAAACGGCTCCTCCGGGAGAGTACAGTCAGCCCCCCAGGCCTGGTTCAAGCAAGAGGGCAGGGCTGCGTTCCCCCCGCCCCACTCAGAGCGCCGAGCTCTGATTGGCGTTCCAGAGAGCCAATCATAGCTTCCGGCCCACGGGTGGGTGGGGCCTGAGCGCTCCTAGCGCTCTTGCGGAGACGGATACCGGGATACAGTCTTTCTGGTGCAAGGGGGCACCGGCAAAGTCCCGCTTCTCCGCGCCTCTGGCAGCCCTCGTTAAAAGCCTGCAAAAAGATGTGGCACATATATACAATGGAATATTACTCAGCCATAAAAAGAAAGGAAATTGAGTTATTTGTAGTGAGGTGGATGAACCTAGAGTCTGTCATACAGAGTGAAGTAAGTCAGACAGAGAAAAACAAATACTGTATGCTAAGACATATATGGAATCTAAAAGAAAAAAAGGTTCTAATGAACCTAGGGGCAGGACAGGAATAAAGATGCAGACGTAAAGAATGGACTTGAGGACCTGGGAAGGGGGAAGGGTAAGCTGGGACGAAGTGAGAGAGTGGCATGGACATATATACACTACCAAATGTAAAATAGCTAGTGGGAAGCAGCCGCACAGCACAGAGAGATCAGCTCGGTGCTTTGTGACCACCTGGAGGGGTGGGATAGGGAAGGTGGGAGGGAGACGCAAGAGGGAGGGGATATGGGGGTATATGTATACGTACAGCTGATTCTGTTTCTTATACAGCAGAAACTAACACACCATTGTAAAGCAATTATACTCCAATAAAGATGTCCAAAAAAAAAGCCTGCACCCGGGCTTGGAGACTCGACAGAAGCGGATGCTGCTGCTCAAAACCCCCAAAATAGATGCCTATTTTGCAAAGTCCCGAAGCGCCTGCCTGGACGAAGAGGGCATGCAACTGGTGGCTTGCAAATACCTGAAGAACTCGCAGGAGACGCTGCTGTGGGGTGAGATTTGGAACCGTGATTGTGTCCCCCAGGTACCACCCAGCTGGGGTAGTGAGGAAGGGATCCGGACCCCTAGATTCCTCTTTCATTCTCTTCACGGAGCCCTGGAGTGAGGTGAGGGAGAGCAATGAGAATAGGTCTCGTCCCTGACGAGGGAGGGACGGGGTCTGCCCAGACCTTTAGACCCTTTAGTTATGGGAGGTGTACGCTGAGTCATCCTGTCCTGGCGGGATCATTAAAGCAATCCAGGTCCTTGGGGAGGGTCCCAGGAGAATACTTCGGGTAGTACGTTTATCCCTTCAGTTCTCACCGCGTTTGTTTGGATGTGTAACTCGTTCCGTTTAACCTGAGGTGGCCTTAGTTTGTGCAACAGCCGTCTTCTCTCTTAGACACCAACCTCTGGGCTTCACATCAGCACCCCTCAGCCTGAGGTGGGGTGCGGAGGGTTGTGTGGGGAAGGGAATCTCTTCTCAGACCAGGGCAATCAGGAGCCATCCAAGGTGCAGGCAGGACCAGGGTTCCAGCCAAGAGAGAATCACAAGCCATCTCCTTTCCCCTTTTCAAAAGCCATCGCCCTACCTCCTTATAATCATGGACACAGTTGCTCCATAATTCAAAATAATAAAGAAATTAAGAAAAAAAATCCTAAGTTGAACTTCTTCTGAATATCATATTTCTAACTGAAATACCAGTGATCAGAAATATCTCGCTATTTCTCTATGAGAGAAATAGTATAGTAGATATTTATTCTATACAGAGTCCCGGAAGTAAATATATTAACTAACAAGTTTTTTTTTCCAATTTGGAATGGTATAATCATGGAAGTCTAAAACAAAAATAAAATTAAAAATAAAATATAAAATCAAAAGTTTTAGTTGTAGAAAGCAAACGATTTTTCTGGGCTCTTCAATATCTAAAAAGCAGTTTTAATTTGGTTTCATAATTTAAGTAAACTAAAAGCCAAGAGTTTGGTGAATCGCAGAAATAGATAGCCTTCTTATAAAAGTAAGATACCTTATATATTCTATATTCAATCTGAACTACTGAGCTCTCCCTTTTATAGGTCTTTCAATGGAAATAGAAAAGGACTAAAGAAGTAAAAATTTACCCATAAGAAGTTGAATAAACTTCCATTTTTCTGTAACCCTAAAAAAAATCATCATGGACATAACTGCTGACCTACTCTTCCTTGGTGCTCTGGTTATCAGAGTGGAGGTTGGATAATATAGATGAAAAACTTGAGTGAAGATACCAGGTCTCTTCACCTTGACTTTGGTTTTCCACTCTTAAGTAGCTGAGTTACACAATATCCGACCACTCTTACACTAGGGCCAGAGGTGTTGACTCACAGGTGTTCTGTAGAGGATAGAAGGGAGTCAGACCTTAGGCAAGCAAGTCTCAGCCTGGTAGAAGGGTGTGGCCATGTAGCCACTGCAGAGGGGGTCAGCACGTGCAAGTGAGTTCCCACGTCTGCTTGTGGGAAACGAGGGGAGGCAAGAGGCTGGTGAAAACTCAGCCTTGTGGTCAGTCCGAGAAGCAGCCAAGATGGAGAACTGCAAACTCAGCAGTACAGGTTTTCCAGGAGTCCCAGTGCCCAATGGCAGCCTTCCACCAGGGATGGCCAGTCTCCGGGCTGAGCTCCACTTGGCTGGTCTGCATTCAGAGCTCCCCTGCTTATTCAAAAAGTCTGGGGAAGCCAAGCCAGGAGCCTGGAGAGTGACCAAAGGGTACCAGGCACCTGAGCAATGGTTCTTTTACCTTCAAGATGTCCACTCCAAGAATTCTCTTCTCAAGCTTGTCAATAGTGATTCAAAAAAAAAAAAAAAAAAATAGTGATTCCATGGGAGGAAACCAGGTCCCAGCCTTGATTAAAAACAAAAAAATGAACCCAAAAACCTCTAGGTGGCATGTATGGGTATGCAAGTGGTGTGTTGAATGGTCAAAGGGGACATCTACCCCAAGCATAGATGAGGCAAAAATTTGGAATCAAAGCACCTTGGTGCGGTCCCCAGATCTAGAGTTCACTGGAGGAAAGCCACGACTTCCGGACAGACTTCTAGGAGAGCCATTGTCCTATGCCTGGCACATATGTGTCTTCCCCTCCACTGTTTCCAGATGCTACCTTCCATCTGTCATCTACGTTTTTATACTACTTCAAATATAAGACTAATGGGTCTGCTCTAGGACTTCACAACCTCCACTTTCACCCTGACCCCACACGATCATTTTCTCTTCACAGGGAATGAAAAAGGGCGGTGTCCTCATCATCTAGTAAATAAGGGGGAGGGATTCAAATCACAAGGGAAAGGAAAAACTAGTTCTTTGCTGTGGGGAAGAGTCACTGAGAGTTTCAGAATAGTCTATTATGGGGAAGGAAGTTTTGGGGGTTGGTCATTTGGGATGTGGGAAGGGATTCCAGAATACCAGGGGCTTCAAGACTAGTGTGTCTTATTGTCTCCAGCCTCAGTTTGAGTGGACTTCCTGGTATAGAACTGAAAAAATGTCCACTCCTTCCTGTGTCTGCTGACACCTAGGTTCTCTTCCCCAGTAATATGTCTGTGTTCCTATCAGGGTAACAAAAGAAGGGGGAAAAATTAGTGCTCTTCTCTTCACATCTCTCCTAAAAGAATTGTGAAACATCATATGCCTCTTCCCACAGGCTGAAGTTGACCTGAAATTCTCATCATGGATTCAAATAGTTACAAAGAATAGAAATTTCAATATACATGTCAACACATTTACATAAAACTATTAATCACTCTATCACATGTCCAGTGGAATCCAAGTACCATAATGTTTGACACCCATCATTAATTTTTAAAAGGCACAAGCAACCCCTTCCTTAACAGTTGGAATTTTTACTTTGCTCCTTTTTCCTTTGAATTCCTATTTTCATTTTACTGCCCCCTATGGAATTGTTTTTGAATTCTCCACCCTGGCTGCATCCTAATGTAATATATTTTTGTTCTTGGAAATCTATTCTTGATCCAGCTATTATGTTTCTTTGCAGCAAAGTACGTTCTAAAAGTGAATTTCTAATTTTCTCTTGTAAGTGCTTAAAAAGTCATGTGGATTAAAATAATTACAATTATTAAAGATACATAGATGATCAAAACAATATAAATAATACAGATTATGGTAAATAAAATATGAAATTATAAATTTTTTTAAGTAAAATTTAAATGAAATGCATCTCTTACTGAGATGGATAGGAGCTTTATTTTCCCAATTTCATGTTGATGAAAATTATTTATTGTGAGGCCAGGTTCTATATGATTTCTATTCCTTAAAAAAAAAAGTTTAATGAAAAATAACTAAAGAATTTTGTTCACATATGTAAGTGTGGGAACAGAAAAAGTATGGAAGTGGAAAGAATTTTCTTGTAGCAGCTTCACCAAATTCTACAAATTTCCTCTTAGTTATATGCCAAAAACTCACATAGTAAGCTCTTATTAAATATTATTTTTAATAGTCTCACAACTCAAATGTAGAGGTTTTGGGTTTTCTTTTTTAATTTATTTTATATATTCATTTTTGGCCGCATTGTGTTTTCCTTGCTGCGTGCAGGCTTTCTCTAGTTGCCGTGAGCGGGGACTACTCTTCGTTGCGGTGCGCAGGCTTCTCATTGTGGTGGCTTCTCTTGTTGTGGAGCACAGGCTCTAGGCGCATGGGTTTCAGTAGTTGTGGCATGCAGGCTCAGTAGTTGTGGCTCACAGGCTCTAGAGCGCAGGCTCAGTAGTTGTGGCACACGGGCTTAGTTTCTCTGCGGCATGTGGGATCTTCCCGAACCTGGTTTCAAACCCGTGTCCCCTGCATTGGCAGGCGGATTCTTAACCCCTCACCACCAGGGAAGTCTCAAATGTAGAGTTTTTCCTCAGTTTTGTTGAAGCAAAGAATTAGAAACTACTTGATCTGCAAAACTGTTTTTACACATACATTAGGTTCTATCACTTTCTCAATACCAAAAAGGCTTTACAAATTCTTATGAAATAACTAATAATTTTACATGTTAACCATTCACTTAGAGGCTTCTTGTTTGTGAAACTCAAATTAGATGAAATTGGGGATAGAAAGAAACAGACAGACCCACAGAATTGAAAATAAAAATTCAGTAGTTTCTGAATAAAGACCTTTTATCCATTTTTTTAATGTCATCTGGAAGTGCGTTTAAGAAGTATGGCAGGGGCTTCCCTGGTGGCGCAGTGGCTGAGAGTCCGCCTGCCGATGCAGGGGACATGGGTTCGTGCCCCGGTCTGGGAAGATCCCACATGCCGCGGAGCGGCTGGGTCCGTGAGCCATGGCCACTGAGCCTGCGCGTCCGGAGCCTGTGCTCCGCAACGGGAGAGGCCACAACAGTGAGAGGCCCGCGTACCGCTAAAAACAAAACAAACAAAAACAAGAAGTATGGCAAAGGAGGACTTCCCTGGTGGCGCAGTGGTAAGCACCCCCCTGCCAATGCAGGGGACACGGGTTCGATCCCTGGTCCAGGAAGATCCCACATGCTGCAGAGCAACTAAGCCCGTGTGCCACTACTACTGAGCCTGTGCTCTAAAGCCCGCGTGTCACAACTACTGAAGCCCGTGCACCTAGAGCCCATGTGCCTAGAGGCCGTGCTCCGCAACAAAGAGAAGCCACCGCAATGAGAAGCCCGCACACAGCAACGAAGACACAACGCGGCCAAAAATAAAAAATAAATAAATTTTTTTAAAAAATAGAAGTATGGCAAAGAGATGGACACTTTAATGTGTGTATATCATTTCACTTCATTATCAAAAATGATTAGTTTTATAATTATACATTTGACAGATGAAAAACAATGTGTCAACATCCAACAGGGAGAAATTAATCCAAAATAAATGAACCTGAATATTTTAAGTTTAAGACATTACATCCAAGATTGCATTTGGGAACATTTCGTTTTGTATTTATTCATAAGTGGCTTTCTGCTTCTAAGAACACCATTTAATCTACTTAGTGAAAATCAACAGCTAAATGAAGAGAAGGTATTAAATCATCAATAAGTGTAAATTTACAGAAATTCTATTAATGATTGCTATGTGCATTATGTACAGCAGAATCCACAAGATCTTTTTATCAGATTAATCTGAATCTAGTCAGTATATGATAAAAAATAAATGAGTAGAGAAATAACAGTATATCATAGACCAGAACCCAAGTAGAAAAGGTATTTATACAATCCAGTAATATTTGGTAAAAGTTAATGAAAACGTTTCTCCTATGAGTCTGAATAAGTTCAAGAAAACATATATTATAGTACCCCTCATATGTGTTTCTTTTATGAGACTTTTGCCTTCACTGCCTTGAAATCATGCAAAATAAGCAAGGGAAGTACAGATGAGACATGAGGGGGTCTTTGTTAGTACTCAGAGTGCTTTGTAGGAAGTTAGTATTTCTTTCCATGATTTTTACTAATTACATATTGTAATCCTAAAACAGATAAGGATTGGAAACTTGGCATGAGTTTGTCACTTGAATGAAATCACCACCACCATCAGTATTTCTTGCCAATGCTAAGGAGCTATTCATTCTTCATAATGATCAGAAAGGAAGCATCAAAGTCATCAGATGAAATTTTTTCAGCGTCCCAGCTTCTCCACTGAGACACTGTCTGAATCTGGAATATTGTAACATAGACCAAAACTCCCTCGTTACTTAGGCCACATGTCACCCTTAACACAAGCTTATTCAATCTGAAGCATTATTTTTTTCATTAAATATTGTTGATTTACAATGTTTCAGGTGTAGAGCAAAGTGATTCAGTTACACACACACACACACATACACACATATATTCTTGTTCATATTCTTTTCCATTATAGGTTGTTATGAGATATTGAATATCATTCCCTGTTTTATACAGTAGGTTTTTATTGTTTATCTATTTTACATATAGTAGTATGTGTAGTATGTATCCATTAATTCCAAATTCCCAGTTTATCCCTCCCCCCACTTTCCCCTTTGGTAACCATAAGTTTGTTTTCTACATCTGTGAGTCTAGTTCTGTTTTGCAAATAAGTTCATTTGTATCATTTTTTAAATTTATATTTTGGCTGCATTGTGTGGCATGCAGGATCTTAGTTCCCTGGCCAGAGATTGAACCCGTGCCCCCAGCACTGGGAGCTCAGAGTCTTACCCACTGGACCACGAGGGAAGTCCCTGTATCATTTTTTTTTTTAGATTCCACATATAAGTGATGTCTTTCTCTGTCAGACTTACTTCACTTAGTATGATCATCTTGAGGTCCATTCATGCTGCTCTAGATAGTGATTCCTCCCTTGTTACCAAGTGGAATGTGAAAGCATCCTCAGCCTTTAGAAACTTAAGGTGTTTTGTGAATAGTTATGACAGTCCAATGAATATTATTAGTGTATCTTTGAATTCCCACAGAAAAACATCAGTTGTGTTATTAACCAGATTTAAATATTTTGCAATATCTCACAAGGACAATTCTCAAAACATAATGAAGAATAATATGCACTAACTTTAATAATTACATCTGAGGAGGGAAAAGAAAGGTGGAACTGAAGTCAGCTGTGTAAGTATGATTCTTTGTGTTTTCTGTGTGTTAGAAATGTTTAATACTAATTATAACAATGTAAAATGTACTCAGGTCCCTCATGCTGCCAATTATAGAATAACGCTCTTCTGATCAAACTTCTTATTCTCATAATCCATATACAGATAATAGAATAAGTTTTAATTAATTCTGTCTAGTTCTAACAGAATCAGGTGTATTAATTATGCCTGGTTCTTTGAGCAAGTAACAACTTATTTTGTTCCTATGTTTAGCATTTCTTAAAATCAATTAGTTTGCCAATCTTTTTATGATCTTTTATTTTATTTTAATTGTTAAATATTTAAACACTAAAGAACATTCATTGCCCAAACACCAGCTTTGTTAAATCTTAATAGTTTGCCTTACTTGTTTCAAATCTTTTTTAAGAAATCAATGACTGTTTGTATATTTTGGAAACTAATCCCTTGTCGGTTGCATCATTTGCAGATATTTTCTCCCATTTGTAAATGATGCAACCAACAAGGGATTAATTTCCAAAATATACAAATAGCTCATACAGCTCAATATCAAAAAAACAAACAACCCAATCAAAAAATGGGCAGAAGATCTAAATAGACATTTCTCCAAAGAAGACATACAGATGGCCAATAGGCACATGGAAAAATGCTCAATATCGCTAATTATTAGAGAAATGCAAATCAAAGCTACAACGAGGTGGGACTTCCCTTGCAGTCCAGTGGTTAAGACTCCACGCTTCCACTGCAGGGGGTGAGGGTTCGACCCCTGGTCAGGGAACTAAGATCCCACACGTTGTGTTGAGCTGCCAAAAAAAAAACCTACAATGAGGTATCTCCTCACACTGGTCAGAATGGCCATCAACAAAAAGTCTACAAATAATAAATGCTGAAGAGGGTGTAGAGAAAAGAAACCCTACTACACTGTTGGTGGAAATGTAACTTGGCACAACCTTTATAGAGAACAGTATGGAGGTTCCTTAAAAAACTAAAAGTACAGTTACCATATGATCCCGCAATCCACTCCTGGGCATATATCCAGAGAAAACTTTAATTCGAAAAAATATCATATATGCACCCCAATGTTCACTGCAGCACTGTTTACAATAGCCATGTAATGGAAGCAACCTAAATGTTCATCAACAGATGAATGGATAAAGGAGATGTGATATAGATAGATAGATAGATAGAGATATGTATACATATCTATATATATCTATATACACACACAATGGAATATTTTATACACACACACAAACACACAATGGAATATTACTCAGCCATAAAAAAAGAATGAAATAATGTCATTTGCAGCAACTTGGATGACCTAGAGACTATCATACTAAGTAAAGTAAGCCGATGGAGAAAGATAAATATCATGATATTGCTTATATGTGGAATCTTAAAAAAAAAAAAAAGATACAAATGAACTTATTTCCAAAGCAGAAAGAGACTCACAGACATAGAAAGGAAATTTATGGTTACCAAAGGGGAAAGGGGTGTGGGAGGAGGGATTAATTAAGAGGTTGGGATTAACATATACACACTACTATATATAAAATAGATAACCAGCAAAGACCTATTATATAGCACAGGGAACTACACTCAATATTTTGTAATAACCTATAAGGGAAGAGAATCTGAAGAAGAATATAGCTAGATAGATAGATAGATAGATAGCTTATATATATATATGAAACTGAATCACTTTGCTGTATACCTGAAACTAACACAATATTGTAAATCAACTATACTTCAATAAAAAAAATTTTTTTAACTTAAAAAAAATTTTTAAGTGTATATATGCACCTACCTTAGGAATAGGATTCAGCAGAACTACACCTGATTTCTTAGTGATGACCTGTTTTGTTGCATAGTGATGGTCTATAAGTTGAGGGATATTTGAAAACCCAGTGCCTTCAAATTGATACATATTCTGGAGAAAGAACAATAAAGTAGAAAACACATGAAGATATTGCTTCAGCAACACTACATTCAGCAATAAATTAAGTTCCATTTAAGAAAAACTATGGTTGCGCCACAATGTGAAGAAACTTAACACTACTGAACTATACACTTAAAAATGGTTAAGATGGTAAAAATAAAAATAAATAAATAGAATTCCAATGTGCTAAAAATAGTTACCTTTGTATTAAGAAGTTAATTTTCATAATGACTAAATATAATTCAAATTGTTAAAAAAGAAAATAATAAGAAAAAGAAAACCTTACAAACAGATCTGGAATGCATTTTGCTAAAACAATAACCAAAGGAAATAAAGCACTGGATACATTTAAGTTAAGGAACAAGAATTATGTATACATTTGTTTGCATATATGTTCCATTTGATAAATTTTTCAAGATCAAAAATAATTTTGAGGAAGTATGTCCAATACAGTCATAAATATTTTAAGAATAAAAAAAGAAAATAATAAAGATAGGTAAATGTAAGTGTAGGTCTTAAATTAAAGACAACCACCAAAGAACAGAATCAGTATGTATATTTTTCAGTCCAGCAGAAAACAAAATCAGTTTATCAAATGGAAGGCAGAAAAAGGGAAGAAACAATGTATAGAAATACAAAATGTGAAATGAGTTGCAAAATAAGTCTTACTATGTCAACAGTCACCAGTCAAAAAGACAGAGGCTCTCAGAATGGAGGAAATAAAAAGACCAAACCATGTGTTATTCACAACAAATACTCCTAAAGCAAGAAGACACATAAAGGTTGAAATTAAAATGAGGAAAAAGATTAACCAGGTGGCAAATATGACCCCAAAGAAAATTGGGCAATAATCTCAATGCACAACAAATAGAATTTAAGTTTTAATAAAAGGGCATAAAGGACAAAAGAAAATGTGTTTACATTAAAAAGAAACAGTAGAGGGACTCCCATGGTGGGCGCAGTGGTTAAGAATCTGCCTGCCAATGCAGCAGACATGGGTTCGAGCCCTGGTCCGGGAAGATCCCCCGTGCCACGGAGCAACTAAGCCTGTGTACCACAACTACTGAGCCTGCGCTCTAGAGCACGCAAGCCACAACTACTGAGCCCATGCGCCACAGCTACTGAAGCCCGCACGCCTAGAGCCCATGGTCCGCAACAAGAGAAGCCACCGCAATGAGAAGTCCACACACCGCAAGGAAGAGTAGCCCCAGCTCTCCGCAACTAGAGATAGCCCGCGAGCAGCAACGAAGATCCAAAGCAGCCAAAAAATAATTTAATTTAAAAAAAAAAAGAAACAATAGAGCAAGAAGATGAGTATCAGAAATATATATAAAATTGAAACTTCAGCCTCACAATTTATAAAGCAACAACTAAAGAAAACTACAGTTAGAAGTTGTGTTTTTTGGGGCTTCCCTGGTGGCGCAGTGGTTGAGAGTCCACCTGCCGATTCAGGGGACATGGGTTCGTGTCCCGGTCCGAGAAGATCCCACATACCGCGGAGTGGCTAGGCCCGTGAGCCATGGCCGCTGAGCCTGCGCGTCCAGAGCCTGTGCTCCGCAACGGGAGAGACCCGCGTACCGCAAAAAAAAAAAAAAAAAAAAAAAAAAAAAAAGTTGTGTTTTTTGGGGGGAACCTCCCTGGAGGTCCAGTGGTTAAGACTGCATTGGAGGCATGGGTTCAATCCCTGGTCAGGGAACTAAGATCCCACAAGCCAAGGCTCACGACCAAAAAAAAAAAGAAGTTGTGTGTTTTTAAAAATTGCAGTTGGAGATTTTAACAAAACTCTCTCAAAATATGGAAGAGAGAAAAATAAAAAGAGGTCTTGAATAGCGGAACAATCAAATTATTCAGGCCCCAACAAATAAGAAACTGAAGAACTCTTCCAGATTAAAAATGACTAAAGAGATAAGACAACTTGGGAATTCCCTGACTCTGCTTTCACTGCTGGGGACATAGGTTCAATCCCTGGTTGGGGAACTAAGATCTCCACAAGCTGTGTGGCCAAATAAATAAATAAATATTTTTTTAAAAAGAAGATAAGACAACTTACCGAAATGCATGATTCCAGATTACAGGGCAGAAGGTTGGGGATTGGAGACTACAAGAATCTTTATTGGGAAAATTAGTGAAATTTGAATATGTACTGTGGATTAAATAATAGTATTAAAACAAAGTTAAATTTCGTGAATATTATAATTCTCCTGTGTTTATATAAAAGAATATCCTTGGTCTTAGGAAATACACTGAAATATTTAGCAGTAAAGGGGCATATGTGTTTCAACTTACTCTAAGATGACTAGGAAAAAACAGAGAGGGGCAGAAATAGAGAAAAAGAAAGCAAATATGGAAAAATGTTAAAAACTGTTGAATCTGGACAAAGTGTACACAGGAATTCTTTATTCTATTCTTATAACTTTTCTGTAAGTTTGAAATTATTTCAAAATAAAAAGCTTACATTTTTCATAAATAACATTCAAGTTAAAATAAAAGTTTAAAGAATAATTTGAACTGAATAGAAATTAAATCAGTACATGTCAAAATGTGTTAGATATAACTAAAGCAGAACTTAGAGGAAATTTTTTACCTTTAACTATACTTATCAGGAAAAAAAAAAAAAAGATGTGAATGTGAGCCGTGAAATGTGAGCTAAGCATTCAACTCAAAAGTTAAGTAAAGAAAAAAAAAAACGTTAAGGTGAACAGAACAAACCCAAAGAAAGAAGGAAGGAAACGATAATGATAAGGATAGAGATCAATGAAATAGAGAACTGAAAGCAATAAAAGCACTAGTGAAAACAAAAGCTGGCCTTTGAAAATATACATATGGATGTTGTTCCAGAAAAAAAGAATGAAGAACAAAATCTGCGCAGCTCATTGTATAGAGGAATTTTTATTGCAAAAATAAATAAGGAAATATAAGAAAAGCAAATTTTATGTCCATACTTTATAAAAGTAAATATAACACCCTAAGTAAAATATTAACTAAATAAAACCAACTGTTAATATATAACTATAGGATGATCAAATAGGATTTATCCAAAGAATGCAAAGACGTTTCACATCAAAAAATCTCTCGATATAATTCACTATGTTAGAAGATTAAGAGGGAAAATATATATGATGAAATAAATCAATACTGGAAAACTATTTTTTTAATTTTAATTTTAAGTACAACTAAAACCCCCAGGCATTATATATACAAGACAAACATAGGAAGACTCTGAAAGGTAGAGATAAGAAGGCAGACCATCTAGGATGCCAAGACCTGAGGAATGGCCGCCCCATGCAAGGAAAGATACAACCAGAAGGCAGACATCTGCAAGCTAGGAAAAGAGTTTTTACCAGAAACCAATCATGCTGGCACCCTGATCTCAGACTGCCAGCCTCCTGAACTGTGAGAAGATTAATTTCTGTTGTTTAAGCCACCCAATCTATGGTATTTTGTTATGGCATCTCAAGTAGACAAATACACATACCAATAATTACATTAAATGTAAATAGTCTAAATACATCAATTAAGAGATTGGAAGAGTTGATTTTTAAAAGGTAAACCAAAGATATGCTAACTACAAGAAACTCAATTCAAATATAGTCATACCTCGTTTTATTGCACTTCAATTTATTGCATTTTGCAGATTATTTTTTACTAATTCAGGTTTGTGGCAACCTTGCATTGAGCAAGTCTATCAGCACCATTTTTCCAACAGCATTATTTTTAAACTAAGGTATGTACATTGTTCTGTTAGACATAATGTTATTGCACACTTAATAGACTACAGTACTGTATAAATATAAATTTACATGCACTGGGAACCAAAAAAATTATGGACTCACTTTATTGCAGTGGTCTAGAACCGAACCCACAATATATCTGATGTATGCCAGTATAACAATACAGGTAGGTTGAAAGTAACATAGGCAGGGACTTCGCTGGTGGTCCAGTGGTTAAGACTCCATGCTTCAAATGCAGGGGACGTAGGTTCGATCCCAGGTTGGGGAACTAGGATCCCATATGCCACATGGTGTGGCCAAAAAATTTTTAAATAAATAAAATTAACAAAATTCGAATTGATATATTTTTTTAAAGTAATATTTGCAAATCATGTATCTGATAAGGGGTTAATATCCAGAATCTTTTTTTTTTAACTTACGTGACACGTGTGGGGTGTCTGGTTTATTCAAACAGTCAGAGTTCCCACCAAGGAACAGAAACTGACTAGCTGGGAGCTGTGGGGCTGAACAGGGCAGGGATGTCCAGGTATCAGAAAATAAAAGGAGCTCAGCTGAGCAGCCAGAGCCACATTAGGGCCAGGCCGAGACTCATGGAGCTCAGCCCCATTCATGGCCTCAGCAATATCCAGAATCTATTTTTTAAATTACTACAACTCAACAACAACAAATAAAACCACACAAAAAAACAATTGAAAAATGGGCAAAGGACTTGAATAGACACGTCTCTAAAGATGAAATACAAATGGCCCACAAGCCTGCAAAAAGATGTTCAACCTCACTACTCATCAGAGAAGTGCAAATCAAAACCACAATGAAATATCACCATTAGGATGGCTACAATTAAAAAAGCAACAAAAAAAGCAGGGACTTGAACAGATATTTGCACACCCATGTTCACAGCAGCACTATATACAATAGTCAAGAGGTGGAAGCAACACAAATGTCCATCAGTGGATGAATGGATAAACAGTATGTTGTATACACATACAATGGGAAATCATTCAGCTTTCAAAAAGGAAGGAAATCCTATCATGTGACAACATGGATGAACTTTAAGACCTTTATGCTAAGTGAAATAAGCCAGTCACAAAAACACAAATACTGTATGATTATACTTATATGAGGTATCTAAAGCAGTCAAATTCAGTAAAACATAAAGAAACACAGTGATTACCAGGGGCTGGGGAGAGAGGGACATGGAGAATTGTTGTTTAATATATACAAAGTTTCAGTTTTGCAAGATGAAGAAATTTTAGCGATTTGTTGAACAAATATGCAACAAGTGAACATGCTTAACACTGAAATGTATACTTAAAAATGGTTAAAATGGTCAATTTTATGTTAAATGTTTTTTACCACAATTTTAAAAAATTGGTTACATTTCTCTGTACCAGAAATAACTGAATTGAAAATAAAATTACAATAAGATACCAATCACAATCGCAACAAAAGCTCTAAAATGTCCAAGAGTTAACCGATCATACCCAGATTACTGTGAAAAAGTGAATTTTAAAAAGCATTATAAGTTCACTGGTGGCCTCATGGTTAGTAATCCAGGCTTTCACTGCCATGGCCCAGGTTCAATCCCTGGTCAGGGAACTAAGATCCTGCAAGCTTCGCAGTGTGGTGGGAGTGGGGACATAATGAAGAGCAAATGAGTCATTTGAATAAATAAGGACATACCCTCTGCTTTTGCATGGGATGACCTGATCGTAAAAAGAAATCAATTATCCCCACGTTGCTCTATATATTCAGTATAACCTCAATCAAAATTCTACTTTCATTTTGAGAACTCTATAAACTTACTGTAAACTATGTAGGGGAAAAAAAAGAAAGATTCAGAAAGAGTTACAGAAACTTGGGGCAGGGAGGGGTGGAGAGGGAGAGTGTTCTCCCAGGTCCCCCAGCAGGAAAGTACAAACTTGGTCTTCTCTTGCAACTGAGGTCTTGTCCAAGGCCAAAAAAAGCCCAAGTTTTGCATCTTTCTCCCCCCCCCACCCCCCAACTTTGGCTTCTTTCCTTCATATTCTAAATGTGCTGACTGTCCTCCCTCTGCCTTTCCGTCCCACTCTCTGCACTTCACTGTCCCGGGGCGCTAACCTTTATGATATCACAGGCTCCCTGCTCCCTGGCTTTCTCTTGCTTTTAGCCTTGCCCAGAGAGCAGAGGGAAAAGGAGAGTGAGGTCAGGGTTTTTATTCCCTTGGCTCCCTCCCTGCAAGGCCAGCTTAGGCTGGCTGTGTCCCTTGGACTGAAGGGTAGGGCATTGCTGCTGGCAAGGCAGGGACTCTACAGGATTTGCCCTGCTCTGGGTTCTGATAACCCCTCCCGACCCGGGGGGGGGGGGGGGGGGTAGTGACAGCTCAGCTGCTGCTAGCTCCAGGTCACTGTACTGTCCTCCACCCACTTCCTTGTAAATAGAGTCTCCTTGAACTATCCTGGTGTAAGTGCCATTCGTTTTCCATTGAGGCCTTCATACAATGAAAGCCACTTATTTCTTCATTCCCTGCCCCAGTCCAGTCTGACCAGGGGGCTCATGGAAGCCCCATATGCGATGGAAAATAGAGGCAGTGTTGGGAGACCCAGTGAGCCCCTGTCTGGGAGTAGCCTCTTTGAGTTTGGGGCCTTTTCACTCTCTGCAGCCCCTGAGGACTGGTCTGGCCAAGGGGTGGCAGGAAGCACCAAGGAGGAATCCCCCAGGCCCTGCTCCAGGGCAGTTTGAGGACTCTTGGGAATGGCAGGCACTCCATCCACGACCAAGGTGGAGGTGGGGTTTGACTCCACCTTCATCTGTCATCTGATTCACCCGGTTTTACTTTGGAAACAGAATTACTTGAGAAGATGATCTAAAAATAATTTCCCTAAATAAACAGTGAGGTTAAATACCAATCCCTGTCTGTTCCTTTCACATGAATGTGTGCTGAGTAAGGAAGCAAAGAACCTGGAACACAGGAACACGCTTTCCTTCAGGAAAACACCAAGGAGACACCCTCCTGGGATGCATTTGGTATGTTTGGGTTTTTTTTTCTTAAACAGTAGAGGGAATTCCCTGGCGGTCCAGTGGTTAGGACTCCTCGCTTCCACTGCAAGGGGCACAGGTTCCATCTCTGATTGGGAAACTAAGATGCCGCATGCTGTGTGGCATGGCCAAAAATTAAAAATAAATAAAAATAAAATAAAACAACAGAAATTTATTCTCTCACAGTTAAGGAGGCCAGAAGTTTCAAATCAAGGTGTTGAAAGGATTGGTTCCTTCTGGAGGCTCTAAAAGAAAATCTGCTTCATGCCTCTCTCCTAGTTTCCAATGGTTGCTGGAAATCCTTGGTGTTCCTTTTTTTTTATATATTTTATTTTATTTTAAATTTTTATTGGCGTATACTTGATTTACAATGTCGTGTTAGTTTCTGGTGGGGTGCATTTGGTTTTATTACCATCGACTTCAATGGTCCAAAGAAGAACCTCAAACTTGGGATCAACACATTTGGCTAAAGTATTGGTATCTGCCCCAAGGGTTGAAGTGCCTGCCCTCCTGGTCACAAATGTGTGTCCTTTATGGGTGGAGAGTTGGCCTAGATGACATATTAAGTCAATTCCAGCTTCAAGTTCAGTTTTTAAAACAAGACATTGAAGGGAGAGAACCAATCGTTGTGCCACTTTGATTAGATATAACACAGAAGCCCAACTCTCTCCCTCTCTCTCTCTCTCTCTATCTCTGTCTCACTCACACACACGCACACACACGCATGCACGCACACGCGCGCGCGAACACCTTTACTCTCCTCAAACAGTCAGGAGGTGGCGCATCGTTATCCCGCTTCTGCCTTCCTTCCAGGCACCACTCACTCGCATGTGTAACACACACATCCTCCCTTTTCTCCCTCCTGTAATCTGGCTTCTTGGATCCCAGGAGACCTATGTGACACTTTTTTCCTACTCCCCATCTGGAAGGGGACAGCCTTCCCTATAAACCAAACACCTACGCAATTAGGGCAGAGAAAAGTTTGCATGGGGTCTCCAGAGAGGGACTGGAAGCTCTCTAATTAGCTGACTCTCTCCCTCCTTCCCCTGGGGTCCTGCTACTTTGATTTTCACTGCTGAGACCACACCCAGAGCCTTGGGAAGTGCAGCATCCCCTTCACAAACGGCCAGGCATAGACAAGACCCAAAGCCCCACCCAGACTAGACTAGAATATCGGAAGGAATTAGCTTCGTCAAACAAACAAAAACAAGAACAGCGAATGGAAAAATGAAAATGAAACAATATGGCAAGACTTCAAACAGCAAGTTCTCAAAGAAAGCAGGTAGTGGGGTAGAGGTGATAGATTATTTACATGATATACAAGCTAATTAATTAAATGTTATATGAAAACTTTTTTTCAATGAAACATAAAACTGATAAAACTTGTAGAGATTAGTTTCTGAGCTTACATATACGGATCACAGCGCATGGCACTCCACTGCTTCCTACGCTATATGGCCCAGCCCAGAGAATAGCTATTTTGAACTTGTGAGCATTTTCCCCTACCATTGACTTCTTCATGAAACTCCTTCCAGAAGAGATGCCCTGATCACAAGGATCCATCTGGGGAAACTATGGATATGGTGGAAATCAATTCATTGATTGGACAAACCCTGGGCACCTGCTTTGTTTTTTTTGTTTTGTTTTGTTTTTGTTTTGCGGTATGCGGGCCTCTCACCGCTGTGGCCTCTCCCGTTGCGGAGCAACAGGCTCCGGACGCGGACGCGCAGGCTCAGCGGCCATGGCTCACGGGCCCAGCCGCTCCGCGGCATGTGGGATCCCGGACCGGGGCACGAACCCGTGTCCCCTGCATCAGCAGGCGGACTCTCAACCACTGCGCCACCAGGGAAGCCCTGTTTTTTTTTTTTAATTGAAGTATAGTTGATTTACAGTGTTGTATAACTTTCTGCTTGTACAGCAAACTGATTCAGTTATACAAATATATACACATTGTTTTTCGTATTATTTTCCATTATGGTTTATCACAGGATACTGAATAGAGTTCCCTGTGCTCTACAGTAGGACGTTATTGTTTATCCATGCTATATATAATAGCTTGCATCTGCTAATCCGAAACTCCCAGCCCATCCCTCCCCCTTGGCAACCACAAATCTGTTCTCTGTGTCCATGGGTCTGGTTCTGTTTCATAGATAAGTTCATTTGTGTCATATTTTATTTTATTTTTAATAATTTTATTTATTTATTTTTGGCTGCATTGGGCCTTCGTTGCTCTGAGCAGGCTTTCTCTAGTTGCGGCGAGCGGGGGCTACTCTTCGTTGTGGTGCGTGGGCTTCTCATTGCGGTGGCTTCTCTTGTTGCGGAGCACGGGCTCTAGGCGCACGGGCTTCAGTAGTTGCAGGACGTGGGCTCTAGAGCGCAGGCTCAGTAGTTGTGGCGCACGGGCTTAGTTGCCCCGTGGCATGTGGGATCTTCCCGGACCAGGGCTCGAACCCGTATCCCCTGCATTGGCAGGCGGATTCTTAACGACTGCACTACCAGGGAAGTCCCTGTGTCATATTTTAGATTCCATATATAAGCTATATCTTATGGTATTTGTCTTTCTCTTCCTGACTTCCTTCACTTAGTATGATCATCTATAGGTCCATCCATATTGCTGCAAATGGCACCATTTTGTTCTTTTTTTATACCTGAGCACCAGCTTGGATATCAAGTCTGTATGCACAGTGCTATCCCCACACTTCTCCAGGCCCCCATCAGCACAGAAACTGTGCAAGGGGGAAGGGTCCCAGCCCCCGTGATCACCCTCCCACCCACCCACACAAACAACCATGGAGACAACAATGCAGGAAGATTCCACACACCGTCTGTCTTCTGACCCCTTCCCCCAGCTCATCAGATTCTGCTCTTATGTGTTCCTACATAGACACCCACACACATGCATCCCTAACCCCTTGTTCTCCCTCCACAATTCTCTGTTAGGCTAAACTTCTCCAATACTTACTTTCATTCCTGGTTCCTTTCGGTTGCCTAGTCTAGTATCTAACTCTCATTCCAAAGACAATACCACCTGTGTCCAGCAGGTGTCGCCCTTTACTGAGAACGAAGAGCACCTCTCTTCCGCTGTGTGAAATCCAGCCCCCAAGGTGGATTCCCCCTTGGGTTTGGGGTGGAAGGGAATGTAAGGGGGGCTCTGAAGAGTGGTGTGCTCGACAGCATGAGGGTCCTCAGAATACAGCAGCCTAGTTACTTGCAACTCAGGTAGACAGACATCCTACAGAGAATTTGCTGTTCAACCTTGGACAAGTTATTTAACCTCTCTGAACCTCACTTTCATCTGTGACTCAGAGGGAGACCATCCTTCCTTACCAGGTGATTGTGGAGAATGAATGAGATACAACATAAAGCACTTAGCCCAGTGCCTAGGTCGTGATAAGCACTCGAGTTACGGTCCCTTTCCCACGTAGGTTATGGAAGAAATAACTGCCCGGAACTCAGATCAGAAATTGAGCTCTTCCCCTTGAATACTGACTATCTGAGGGTCTGGGTCAGAGTTGTGATGAGGATCAGATGAAACAATGCATGTAAAGCACCTAGTAGAGCACCTGGCCCAGAAAGTTGTGACTGATATGTCACGAGTGTGGGCTGGCTGTGTGCCAGGTAATGTTCTCAGCCATTTACAAGTATGAACTCATTTAATCCTCATTAAGATCCCTTATGAGGTCAGAAAACTGTTAACCCCCTCCTATCCCTGACTCTGACTCCATCCCACCACAGTTTATTACCTTCTTAAGAATTATCCATCAGGAAACTGTCCCCAGTTCTGTCATGTCTAGATGGGAAAATGGGAGAAAACACTCCTCGACTGCAGTAGGAGAGGGAATCAAGCCCAGCCCCTAACTGCCTATAGTCCCTCCTCAGGGCCTCAAGAAAAAGCATGGAAAAAACTGTATTTCCACCAGAGTTTATTCCTCAGAGCCGATCACCAGCGACTCATGCCTCTGTAGCACAGGGGGCCCCCAAGAGGGCCTTTGACCTTTCTCCCCAGATTATATTCACCCCAGATACATAGCCTTGGGCTCTACCTATGGACAACACCTTGGTTACAGAATATTCCCAGGAATGAGTTCCCCAAGTTGTAAGGTTTCCATAGCGGGGACTGGGAAATTCAAAGAATCAAATAGAGAAACCATAGGATCCAAGAAAATGTGGAAGCTTGGACGGGCTGGAGGAGCACAGCAGCGTCCTTAAGAGTTTGAATCTCCTCACGTGGAGAGGAACTTGTAGGATTCTGCCTCTAGGAAATGTGCTGACCTGCAGAAGAAATGAAAACAAGGTAATAAAGCTCCAAACCAACTTGACCCCGTCGTTTGTCCCTATAACCATCCATGCCAGAGCCTTTAATACAGTGATATGGAAAATTCTAGATCACCAAACACTAAGGAGCCACCTTCAGACACTCCGTTGGGTAGAAGAGAAG
This sequence comes from Lipotes vexillifer, assembly GCF_000442215.2. NCBI lineage: Eukaryota > Metazoa > Chordata > Mammalia > Artiodactyla > Lipotidae > Lipotes > Lipotes vexillifer. The sequence goes on from NW_006787800.1 coordinate 1,582,818, forward strand.
GGGGTAGGTGCTCCTCCCTTCTGTTCCTGATCCCAGCAACGGCTGCTTCAATCACACTGTCAGCCCGAGGCTGGTGGACGCTCATTCCCGCTCCAAATATCAGCACCATTAGCTGAACCTAACGGTGACTCCCTCTAACTTTCACCCGCTCCAAAGGACCAGCAGGCAGACAGACCAACAGACACATTACCTTCTGGATAATTGGACCCTGGGAGGAAAACGAAGCCTAGGAGAAGAAAATATTTGAGTGGAGGACAGTCTTGGTGGATTAAAGTCTCTGGTATTATTCACAGCCAATGGGGTAGCCATGGGAGAACCAGTCACAAACAGAAAGTGAACAGAGGGACTTGCCTGGTGGTCCAGCGGTTAAGACTCTGTGCTCCCAATGCAGGGGGCCCGGGTTCGATCCCTGGCCAGGGAACTAGAGACTGCATGCTGCGACTAAGAGTCCGCATGCCGCAACTAAAGATCCCCCATGCTGGAACTAAGACCCAACAAAGCAAATCAATTTTTCTTTTTTTACTTTTTTAATGTGAGCAGAGGTTGGGATTGAGAGTTCAGGAGGGTCACTCACCAGAGGAGGCAGCTCTCCGCCAGCTGAGCAAACCAACAGAGAACATGACGAGGCCCAGGCCCAGAGTCACAGCGCACGCGGAAACCTTCACTGTCCGCACTGGCGACAGCCCAGGGGCTGCGGAAGTAGAAACTTACTAGAACCAATTTCTCTTTGCTCATTCCCAGAGCAATTTCATTTACTGCGACCTCCACCTCAGGTTCAAAGGTGCTTTATCCGGACCCCAAGGGTCTAGCTCACACCCATCCAGGCCCAAGGAAGTGGCCTTTCCTCAAAACCCCCATCCCGTGGGTCTCTACTCCCATGGTTCCCTGGGGAGCCGCTCTCCCTGAGTTAGTACCCCTGCTTCCAGATCCTCTCTAAGATGGTGGGGCCTCTCAAGGCATCCTGTAGTTTTCCTTCACCCCAATAGCACCCTTGCTGAGGAATACAGCGTTCCCCATCCCTCTCTCCATTTGCCTGTGGTGACAATACTTGCTCCCTTGACCACTCTATCTGAGCATTTTCCTATGAAATTGTCTTTCCGCCCTTCCTAACTTTCCAAGGTTTCATTCCATGAGTTATCCAAGTACTTATGTGTCTCCTACCTGCCCACTTCCGGATTTGGGTCCTTCCAGAACCTGCCTCCACCCCCGTCCACAGCCCTCACTTCCTGGAGCTGGCCCTAGTCCGAATCCTGTCCCCCACCCGGATTCCTTTCCTTTAACTACTTCCAGTCCCGGGGTTCAAACAATGGTGACCAGCTTTAAGCAGTAGCCTCCAAGCATGTACACCAAAGTGTCTGCCAGCCCTGGCTTCTCCATCCCTGATAGAGCAGCCCCAATTCAGTATGGCGCCCAGACCGAGAGAGTCCCCTTTCTTCTGTGACCTTCTTTATTTCTCCAACTCCCATTCCTGACCTGACAACAGAATAGCGGAAATCCGAGAATCCTAGAATATTGCATCACAATTTTGGCTTCTGAAAATATGGTTACCAAATCGACATCCTCTTTTCAGGACAGTCAGGCTCCCCTCCCACCCTCGGACAAGCACATAACACCAACCACAGCACCATAGCAACAGCAACAGTAACTCTTGTTATGCGTGCAGGATCTTCCCCGACCAGGGATCGAACCCCGTGACTCCTGCACTGGAAGCTCGGAGTCTTAACCACTGGACCGCCAGGGAAGTCCAACAATAACTAACTCTTTCCGTGTCTGTATCCCCTGGCCCCATCTCTGGTCGTGAACCCTCCGTAAGTTCCTCCAGACTCACTCTTTCTGAGCATCTCCCTCTCTCCCCGGTACCGTGGAGGACCTCTCTACATCCCATTCCCTCTGCCAAAACATTGGTGTTCTTTTTACAACCACCCACCTGATGTAGCTCTCTTGTTTTGTTTTGTTTTGGCCACGCTGCACAGCATGTATGATCTCAGTTTCCCAACCAGGGATGGAACCCATGTCCCCCGCAGGGGGAAGCGCAGAGTCCTAACTTGACCGCCAGGGAATGACAGTAGCTCTCTGCTTTGACGCTAATTCCTCCCACCTGCCCCACACTTACTCCAGTCCTGAAGGATGGGTTCAAGAGTGCCAGTGTGCTGTACCACACAGGTGTAGGTGTCCCCAAAAGAGGGGGTTGTGGCCAAATGGGAGACGGTCTGGTATGTCCAGTCTCCGTTGGGCTGGATGATCTTATAGGCGCTGCCATGAGGGAGGACCAGCTGCCCGTTCTTCCTCCACGTGATGGTCACATCAGCTGGATAGAAGCCCCACACGTAGCAGGCCAGCACCACAGTCTCCCTCGTGTTAAAAGGAGTGGTTTTAACTACTTGCACAGATGGCGGTCCTGCAGAGGAGGAAAAAAGAGTCACGAAGGAGGGCAACATTCTGGCTTTTCCTCCAACCTGGTTTCTTTCCTACTTGAATTCTTCCTGGATTTTGTCCACCGACCTTCCCAACCCCGACCTCATTCCCACACACATCCCTTTGAAAATGAGGGGTTAGAATGTACTCCTGCTTCACTCTTCCTTGCCTCCCATTTCATCACTGCTCCTTCCTTTTTCCTCCAAAATTATATTTGTTCACAATAAGTAGAAGCCAGGGCTGAAGTGCAGGCTGTTTCAGAAGTCGTTGTATTAATTTCAAGTGCATAAGTGAATTGTCATCCAGAGTTATAGTGGGGGGTTTGCAAAAGTAGGAAAACACCCTTGTCCTCAAATCTCATTGAACAAATTGACTTGATAAAGAAAGCCTTTTTTTTTTTCCTTGAATAGTTTAAGGAAACAAGACTAACTCAGGACTAACTCTCCTAAATTTGGACAAGGGAATCCTAATTCATGAGATCATTCATGTTGCCATCTTTTAATAGTTTATTTTTCTAGGTGACCCTTCCGCTTGCTTGGGTGTTTTTCAAACAAAATATTCAATAAAAATCCAAGATATTGTGTTAAGATACAGATTCCCGAGCCTGCATCCCTGGATATTTTCATCCAACAGATCTGTAGCGGTTCTCAAGGGCTTGTGTTTTTAACAAGCACCTTCCCCAGGCAATTCTGAGAAATCACATCTTAAGACACAGTATTCTGTACGATAGAGAACTTCAAGTTTTCTTTTAAAAATCTCAAGTCATTCTCAGGGCTTCCCTGGTGGCACAGTGGTTGAGAGTCCGCCTGCCGATGCAGGGGACACAGGTTCGTGCCCAGGTCCGGGAAGATCCCACATGCCGCGGAGCGGCTGTGCCCGTGAGCCATGGCTGCTGAGCGGGCGCGTCCGGAGCCTGTTGCTCCACAACGGGAGAGGCCACAACAGTGAGAGGCCCGCGTACCGCAAAAAAATAAAATAAAAATCTCAAGTCATTCTCAATGCAAGTGATTAAGGGTGAGAGAGTTTGCATCAGAATCCCCTGGGAGGTTTTCCAAATATTCCCATGCCTGGGCCTGTCTCAGACCTGGGACACCAGAACCTGGGCTACAGTGGCAGGAGCATTTTGGGAAAAGCCATTCTGGTTATTCTGACAGTTCAACCCCTGGTTGAACTTGGATCTGCCTCCTGAGATGCCCTAAATTGAAGGAAAAGTAGCTTACTCTCCCCACGATAGCTCCTCACTGGCTCAAACATCACCTCCCCTTTTTCATTCCTGCCCTACCCCTGTCAACCACCTTGTGTCCTCGTAAGGGTCAACCCTCCCTCTTTTTACAACCCAGGTCCTCCGATTTTCTGTTTCTTTCCTGCCCACAGCTCAAACCCCTTGCAGGTGAGGGACCCTTCTTGGCCTCCCCTCTCCTAACTGTGCTTCCTAACCATCCCTCTGCTCCCTTCTCGCCTTACGTGTCCTGTGGGTCAGAGATCTCCAGAAGGGCTGGGTGTGTGTGGCACAGTCCTGCAGCCCATTGGATAAGCGTTGGATCAGGTTTTCCTTATGGTTGAGGTAATCTGAGAGGTATTTGGCCAAGCTGTTCAGTACCCCAAATTCACAAGGGACCATACTGGCCTGCAGGGGATCCCAGCAGGTCAGCAAATCCTTGTTGAAGGAGATACAGTATGTGAACTCTTTTGGAGTCCCATCGTCATCCAGCAGACAGGTGCTTTCCACGTGGGCCACAAAGCCTCCTGCAGGAGCCAGAGAAGGGGGAGAGGTCAGAGTCCTCTGCAGGAGCCCAAGCCTCAGTTACACCTGGTGAGTGGGGCACAGGTTTCCCGACTGAGGCAGCATCTGCTGACCAAGCTCATGGACCAGAGTCTCTGAGAGTCCCGATTAAGGGCATAGATGGTCCTAGCAGAGAAGTTTCTAGATCCTGTTTCCTCTTTATGTGAGACTAAGCATGGGGACACAAGTAGCCCAAAATTATTTGCATGTTTAAACACAACAATTTACCCAGGATAAGACCTTCAGTAAGGCCAGTGATCGAGTGAGAAAAGGGGTCAAAGGAAAGAGTCAGCCTTGTTCTGTGCTGGACACATTATTAAATATTCGTGCCACATGTATTTCTGAAGCACTCGCTGTGTGCTAGGCACCGTGCTAGGAGCTGGGGATGCAGCATTCAACAGGGCAGATATCGTCTTTGCCTACCTTCCAACAGGAAATGTCTATTACACGAATAATTATACAGCTTAATTACATTAAAATTGCTACACAGAAAAACAACAAGGTCCTACTGTGTAGCACAGGGAACTATAGTCAATAGCCTGGGATAAACCGTAATGGAAAAGAATATTAAAAAAGAACGTACACATGTGTATAACTGAGTCACTTTGCTGTACAGCAGAAATTAACACAACATTGTAAATCAACTAAACTTCAATAAAAAAATAAATTAAAAAAATTGCTACAAAGGTACAGTACAAAGTGCTACGGGAGTATGTAATAGGGAGGCAGACTAGTTTGGGGTATCCGAATCCAATAACAAAACTGAACACCCTACCCAAAGGGAGCAGAGAAAGGGAGGATCCTTACCTGCTCCGGTGCAGCCCAGGCTGAGGCCCAGCAGCAGCGGCAGGAGGGCAGTCATGCTCTCCTCGGGGGAGACACGGGGAATCCTGTCCCCTGGATCGCTCTTCCAGGGGCCCTGGGTCCTTGCCTGCCCGAGAAGTCCCAGCCTGGGTAGATGATCTCCAAACACTGAGTGGGAGTATGGTTATTGCCGGGGCCCCTCGATGCTCTCTAAATGAGCGATTTGGAGCTACCAAGCCCTTAGATACTATACCTGTTCCTTACCTGATCATCTAACTCAGTGTCCCAAACTGAGAACTGTCAGATTGGCTAGGTAGGTGGGGACAAGTGTAGAGACAAATCGCTGAGCGCCTCCGCTCATCATCATCAGTTACTAGGTAAATCTCATCCTGCCCTGGGCTTTTAACAACTGGTCTCTTTAACTCTCCTAAGGAACAGTCTGTAGGTGGATTTCCCTAGCTCAGTGGAGAGAATAAACCCAATATTCCCAAGATGTATGCAGCCTGGACTGCCCACTGGTTTAACTGTTTTCGCTCAAGGTCCTCCTCAAAGACTGGGGACTAGGTAACCTCTCTTTCTCCTTTAAGGGAAGTTACTTGGGAATTTATCCCTTGATTACATATTCCTTGGTCTGTCCTGTCACCCAGGAAACAGGCGGACAAGGGGCCCTTCTGGGGCATGTGGTAGAGGCAGGGCTGCTAAGGAAGGAGATGTAGGGAGAGTGCAGTTAGCTGGTCTCAAAGCAAGACTGCAGAAGAGAAACAGTTCCTGAGAGATCAGGGCCACAGCCCTGAAAAATCCCTCCCTGGGCTTCCATTGCTTCATCTGTCCTAGGCAGATGAGCTTCATTTTCTCCTTTCTGCTTTTGTAAGCCAGAAACCCGAACCCCCTACCCTCTGAACCATCTCAGAGCAGACAGCAGAGCAGACCTCAGGGCAATACCACTTAACCCCCTTGATAATTAGTTGGTGATGGGCCAATGCCCAAAGCTCACTTGTCTCCCCCAAACTCAAAACTCCCCTATGTGTTTCCCCCACAGGTCCCATCTGTCCTGGGGCAGGTCCCTACGTTATGAAGCCACTAGAAAAATGAGATCCCTACTTTTCTTCCCCAGGAAAAGACAAATTTTAAATAGCAATTCATTCTCATTGTGAACTATACGATTGATAGATTTTCCCATTACAAATGTAAAACCCTAAATTGGTTTCTCTGTGCTCCCCACTAGGCTTCATGGCTGCCTCTCCTCACCTTGCTTTCTTTTTAAAATATATATATATATATTTTTAGCTGTACCAGGTCTTAGTTGCGGCACATGGGATCTTCGTTGCCACATGCGGGATCTTTTTAGTTGAGGCACGCAGGATCTATTTCCCTGACCAGGGATCGAACCCAGGCCCCCTGCACTGGGGGCATGGAGTCTTAACTGCTGCACCACCAGGGAAGTCCAAGCAAGTTTCACCTTGCTTTCTGAAAGCTCTTGAATTTGACTTGATAGTGAGCTAAATAAAAGATTAGGAGGGAAGCCCTTGACGCTACATTTACCTGTCCTCCTTCCAAGTCCCTGACCCCCAGAGAATCTGATATTTATGAAGAAAAAAGGAAGAGGGGGAAGCTTACCCCCAAGATGAAAACATACATGAATATCAGGAACAAAAGAGTTGTTTTGTGTAACTAGTTGAGCTTCACTGAAGCTCTGCCCACGTTCCCCCCCACCGCACCCATACGCTCAGCCCCACCTGGGTTATACCGCTACACTTGAACTTCTCTAATGAACCATTAAGGGTGTTGAATGGGCAGAAAATTGAGGAGGGGGAGTCCAAAGTTTGTTAAGCTTCTACTTTGTGACAGATACTATGCTAAGTCAATCCTTTACATGCTATCTCATTTAATCTTAAAAGACCTGGTGGCGCAGCGGTTGAGAGTCCGCCTGCCGATGCAGGGGACACGGGTTCGTGCCCCGGTCCGGGAAGATCCCACATGCCGCGGAGCGGCTGGGCCTGTGAGCCATGGCCGCTGAGCCTGTGCTCCGCGACGGAAAGGCCACAACAGTGAGAGGCCCGCGTGCCGCAAAAAAAAAGAGAAAAAAAAAAAAATGACCTGTTAATGGTCCTCACTTTACAGTTTGGAAAACAGGTCCAAAGATTCACACCCAAGGTCTCGAGGTACACACACCACACACACACACACACACACACACACACTTGAGTGTGCCCACACACTCACTACATCCTGGGACTGAGATGACCCAAGTAAAGGTAACTCGTGGAGGCCTCCGCTGAGAAGAGGAAAAAGGGAAAAGCCACCCCAGCCCTTCTGAGTCTCATCTTTCCGATGCTCAGAGTTCCTCCTGCTCTTAGAACTCGTGTCTCTTCCAGTTTTTCTTTCGACAGTCTCAAAACTGTGAATTCTCCTACACACACGCTCACTTCCCCCACTTACGTCTCTCCTCCTCCCTCCAGGTAGGCAGTGAACCTAACTTCAGGAACCAGGTCTTGGGATCCTTTTCAAGGTCCCCAAAGCCCGCCTGGCACAGGAATGCTTTCCACACAGGAGGGCCTGTGTGGCCCTCTGCCAGCTCCCTGAGGCTCAGCAAGCTCCCTCTCATGTCTGGCTCTCTGCTTGGGCAGCCAAAGGAGATGTGAAACCTTCCATAGGCAGCTGCAGGAAATGTAGACAATTTCACTTCTCTACTAATGAGAAGACTGAGGGTGCTATTTAGAATCAAGCTGGACAGAAAAACCCAGAGACCCGTGCTCAGCGAAGTGGTTTCCTCCTTCCCCTCTTCCTCCTAACCCTACTTCTTTTGTTGTTGTTGTTGTTACAGACATAGCTCTGTCCCCCACCTCTAGTCAACCCCAAAGAATGTTTCAACTGTCCTGTGCATTGCTGGTGATTGGATAACTATTTATGTAACACCCAGGACTGAAGCTGGGGAACCCCTGGCAGCTTCCCATATGCTGTCCCCCTTTTACTGCCACTACACAAGGGCCCAAAGAGTGAATCCCCTCCTTGCCCGCTGCCTCTTCTGCTAAGCTGGCCACCATAGGCCAGAATGGACTGACCATGGTGTTTACCTGCAAAGCATTACAGGAACTCCCAAGAGCTAAGAGATGTGGGATCCGTTCCCATGTCATTTGCTTACAGCTCGGTTGGGGAGTGAGAAGAAACATCTAGAGAGAGAAGAGTTTATGTTAATGCAAGTAAGCAATCAGGCCAGTGGACTTAAAAGAGAAAAGAGAAGACGTGTGTGTTTGGTGGACAGGAAATCCTCTCCATTGAGGGGAACTGGAAGTGGGCTGGATTCGTGTCGAAGAAGAGGAAGGCAGTCGGCATCCCGGTCTTGGCATATAACCACACGAGCTGGGCAATGTTATAAGGTGCTGTTGGGGGTCTAGCAGCTACCTGTACTGACAAAAACAAAAACGAACTGCAATGACATCATTGGCACCTTGAAAGAAGTCAGAAACGTGGTCTTATGCTTTTTCGAGAGTATGGCCATAATAAAAAATCTCTTCTAGGTCCTTCCTAACATCCCTCCCTGTACGTTCACAGGTTCCTCTTCTGGAAAGATAGTGTGTTTTTTTTAAATATATAAATTTATTTTATTTTATTTTATTTATTTTTGGCTGCGTTGGGTCTTCATTGCTGCTCATGGGCTTTCTCTAGTTGCGACCAGTGGGGCCTACTCTTTGTTGCGGTGCGTGGGCTTCTCATTGCAGTGGCTTCTCCTTTTTGTGGAGCACGGGCTCTAGGCACACGGGCTTCAGTAGTTGCAGCACACAGTCTCCAGTAGTTGCAGCACGTGAGCTCAGTAGTTGTGGCTCATGGGCTCTAGAGCGCAGGCTCAGAAGCTGTGGCGCACAGGCTTAGTTGCTCCGAGGCATGTGGGATCTTCCCGGATCAGGGCTCGAACCCGTGTCCCCTGCGTTGGCAGGCGGATTCTTAACCACTGCACCACCAGGGAAGTCCTGGACAGATGGTTTTAACTCAAGCCTCCATTTTTTTTTTTTTTGAAGATTTTGGGGATAGGAGTTTATTAATTAATTTATTTATTTTTGCTGCTTTGGGTCTTCATTTCTGAGCAAGGGCTATCTCTAGTTGTGGCAAGTGGGGGCCACTCTTCATCACGGTGCGTGGTCAAGCCTCCATTTTATAAACTCAAAAATTGTTCAACTTGTCCATCACTTGTAATTGAAAACCAAGAGCGTGAGACCACATTCGTGACTTCCTTCAATGTCTTTTCAAAACTACACACTCCTGCATCCTATCAGGATTACATGACTTCCCAGTCTGTCCAAATTCACGCCCACCCACCTCCCACCTCTCCTCTCCTCGCTCTCCTTCCTCTCTGTTAGGATTCACTGCTCTAGACCCTGACCTTTGAGCTACAGTTGCTGTAACTAGTTCAACCTCCTTCCATCCTGCAGCCAGATTACTTGAACTACTAGCGGATATTTTACCTGATTTGCCACCACAACTCTTGAATCATGTTATTTCCTCCGCATTTTAACTATGAGAAAATGGAGGCAAAGGGAGGTTAGTGACTGCCCAACTTTACCCAGATACTAAGTAATAGCACCATGACTTGATTCTAAATTCTATAGTATAATATCTTAATAATCAATTAGAAACTAATTGAAAATTGCCAACCATTTATAATAGGAATTTTAAACCAAATATATTTAGAAATTAACATACAAAAGTATAAAAACTTTCTAGGAAAAAAAAGAAAACTTTATATTAAAGTGCATAAATGAAGACCTTAAGAAGTGAAGAGACATACCATATTCATGGCTGAGGCATCCTAACATGAAGAAGTCAGTTTCCCCCCATAGCTCTAACCAACATGATAGCAGATTTTGGGGAGAACTTGACAAGCTGATTCTATAATGTACATGATAATAAAGTCCATAAGAATCTTAGACAATTTTGATAAAGAAGAGCAAAATGTGGTTTTCTGGGAGGTGAGGTGGCAAAGAAATGGAAACTAGCCCTACCAAATATTAAAACACAAAAAAAGCCCTAATAATTTAAACATGATTAAGTGGACACAAGAACTGACAAACCAACTGAACTGAATAATCCAGAGACAAATCCATGCATATGGGGGAATTTGGCATAAAATTCCTGGGAATAAATCAAATATTTGATACATGGCACTAAAATCAATTTAGTGTTTGGAGAAAAAGAAAGTTGTAAACATACTCATACCATATGGAAAAACTCCAGATCAATAAAGATCTAACTGTGAAAGGAGAACAATACCCTAATAGAAGAAAGCACAGTGAAATATCTTATGGCCAGACATAAGGCAAAGCTTTTTTACCTAAAATTATTCATCAGAAAAGAGAGAATTACCTTCTATATAAGCCCTTAAGTTTTTTCCTTTCCAAGTTATGGCCACTCTCTCAAACCTGTTGGGAGAAGATACATTATCCTAAAATGATTCCAATTAATAAATACATGAGGAACCTCCATACTGTTTTCCACAGTGGCTGCACCAATTTACATTCCTACCAACGTTGCATAAGCATTCACCAACAGTATGGAGGTTCTTCAAAAAATTAAAAATAGAACTATTATGTGATCTAGCAATTCCACTTCTGGGTATTTATCCAAAGAAAACAAAAACACTAACTCAAAAAGATACATGCACCCCATTTTCACTGAAGCATTATTTACTATATTTCTATAGTATAATAATATCTCTATAAATATGGAAACAATCTAATTATCCATCAATGCATAAAGAAATCGTGGTGTATACATACAATGGAATATTATTCAGCCATAAAAAAGAATGAAATCTTGCCATTTGCAAAAACATGGATGGACCTCGAGGGCATTATGGGAAGTGAAATAAGTCAGAGAAAGAAAAATACTGTATAATCCCTCTTATATGTGGAATCTAAAACAAACAAACACGGGGACGTCCCTTGGTGGCACGGTGGTTAAGAATCCGCCTGCCAACACAGGGGACACTGGTCTAAGTCCTGGTCCGGGAAGATCCCACATGCTGCGGAGCAACTAAGCCTGTGCTCCACAACTACTGAGCCTGTGCTCTAGAGCCTGCGAGCCACAACTACTGAGCCCATATGCCACAACTACTGAAGCCCGCGCGCCTAGAGCCCGTGCTCCACAACGAGAGAAGCCACCACAGTGAGAAGCCCACGCACCTCAACGAAGAGTAGCCCCCACTCGCCGCAACTAGAGAAAGCCCGCGTGCAGCAATGAAGACCCAATGCAGCCAAAATTACATAAATAAATTTATAAACAAACAAACAAGCAAACGCAAACGAAAAAACAACCAAGCTTATAGAAACAGAGAACAGAACAGTTTCGTGGTTGCCAGAGACTGCCAAGGAGGGGTGGGCAGGTAGGAGAAATGAACAAACTGGTTTTGGTGGGTTTTTTAGTTTAAATAAATGGGTTTATTTTTTAAATAAATCAAAGAATTTAGAAGCCATTAGCATAATCACAAATAAATACACGAGAATTAGAATAAAAATTGTTTTATGAAATGTGAGAAGTGGAAACAGCAATATGTCTACATTAAAATATTATGTTATAAAATATGTGATTTTAAATTTGTGAGTTAGTAACTAAATAAAGGCAGTTAGCAGACATTTGACTATTTGCCTATAACTTCTATATACCTAAAACTTTAAATTTTGAACTTGGTCAAAAATCTTTTAAAATATTCTCATTGAGAAAATGGAGACTCCCCTTATCACTTTATGTTCCAGCAAAAATTGTAACGTTACTGCCTTGGGGTTCGAAAGGATTTCTTAAGGTTATGAAAACACAAACCATATGGGTTTTGACTGTCAAAATGAAATCATCCTATTTGGGGAAAGAACCATATACAAATTTAACTGATGAGCAGCAAAGTGGAAGAAGGCACTTGCAGTATTTATACTGACATAGGATTGCTATATAAAATATTTCAGAAACCCCCGTACATTCACAAGAAAAAGCCATATTTAAGATAGATAAAAGATATGAATCAGCAATTCACAGAGAGATAAACCTATAAGACGATGTCCAGCCTCACTAGCAAGGAGAGAAAGGCAAGTTAAGTCCATTCTCAACATCTGCATCTTTATTCCTGTCCTGCCCCTATGGGGGAGGGGGAAGGGTAAGCTGGAATGAAGTGAGAGAGTGGCATGGATTTATATATGCTACCAAATGTAAAATAGATAGCTAGTGGGAAGCAGCCGCATAGCACAGGGAGATCAGCTCCGTGCTTTGTGACCACCTAGAGGGGTGGGATAAGGAGGGTGGGAGGGAGACACAAGAGGGAGGAGATATGGGGATATATGTATATGTATAGCTGATTCACTTTGTTATAAAGCAGAAACTAACACACCAGTGTAAAGCAATTATACTCCAATAAAGATGTTAAAAAATAAAAATTTGGGGGCTTCCCTGGTGGCGCAGTGGTTGGGAATCTGCCTGCCGATGCAGGGGACACGGGTTCGAGCCCTGGTCTGGGAAGATCCCACATGCCGCGGAGCAACTGGGACCGTGAGCCACAACTACTGAGCCTGAGCGTCTGGAGCCTGTGCTCCGCCACAAGAGAGGCCACGATAGCAAGAGGCCCGCGCACCACGATGAAGAGTGGCCCCCGCTTGCGGCAACTGGAGAAAGCCCTCGCACAGAAACGAAGACCCAACACAGCCAAAAATAAATAAATAATTTAACATTAATATCTGCTCAAAAAAAAAAATTAAAATTAAAAAAATTTTTTTAAATTAAAGAAAACACAACAGCTTGAGACCACTTGACACCCACCGTATCGCCAACATTTGAAAGTCAAATAATTTCGAGTGTTAGTGACAATAAAGGAAAGTGAGAACTACCTTGCTCTGTTGGTGGGAGTGTAAACTGTTTATGATCCCTGAATCATTGAAATTACAAAGTAGTTGTATGGAAAAAAAAACTAACACATAAACCAAGGCAGCATAGCGCTGAGAACAAGGTCTAGGTTGAGTGTGCCAAGTCTTGGAATTCCGAGTTCAGTCAAGGTCAGTCAGGGCTGGAGTATTAGGAACAGATTCATGGAAGAGGAGGCACTATTTTTTTTTATTAAAGGGGGAACACCAAATGAGAGAGGGTCTGGAAGGCTTCTTGAGTATTATAAGTGACAGTATTATAGAATGCTTGATAGAGAGCATCTAACCTGAGCCCATCACTTTACAGATGAGGAGTTTGAGGCCCAGAGAGGGGGTGTGACTTGTCTAAGTTCACACAGCATAATAAAAGCAGTTTTGAGACTTCCCTGGTGGTCCAGTGGTTAGGACTCCATGCTTTCACTGCTGAATGCCTGGGTTTAATCCCTTGTTGGGGAAATAAGATCCCACAAGCTGTGCAGGGCAACCAATAAATAAATAAAAGCTGTTTTAAGGCTTGACTGGCAGGAAGTTTCTGGATAAGTTGGAAAATGGAGAGAGAGAAATCAGGAAGAACTAGAAAGCAATGAGACAGATGTAGAATGGTAAAGTGAAAAGAAAAGAAAAACATCTCAAAGGGAGAAAATACAATACTTGAAGGTAGATTCAAAGTAGTTTCCAGAAAAGAAGTTAATGATGCTGCTAAATTCCCCAGTGAAAATCCTTGCTAAGTTACTGAGCACCTTTTCTACATGCCAAACACTGTTCTAAGCATTCTTCAAGATGTTAATTTATTTAAGCCTCACAACAACCTTATTAAGGTGGGCACCATTGTTATCATCCTTTTACAGAAAATGGTACCAAGACACAGAAAGGTTAAGTAACTCGCCCAAGGGCACACAGCTAAAATTTGACAGTCACGATTGAATTCCCAGCGGTTTGGTTCTGGACTCCACACTCTTTTTTTAATAAATTTATTTATTTTATTTATTTATTTTTATTTATTTTTGGCTGCATTGGGTCTTCGTTGCGGTGAGTGGGCTTCTCATTGTTGTGGCTTCTCTTGTTGCAGAACATGGGCTCTAGGCATGTGGGCTTCAGTAGTTGTGTCATGTGGGCTCAGTAGTTGTGGCTCGCTGGCTCTAGAGCACAGGCTCAGTAATAGTGGCACACGGGCTTAGTTGCTCTGCAGCATGTGGGATCTTCCCGGACCAGGGATTGAACCTGTGTCCCCTGTATTGGCAGGCGGATTCTCAACCTCTGTGCCACCAGGGAAGCCCTGGACTCCACACTCTTAACCAGTACATATGCTGCTCTTAGAAATGAGATGGTTCAGAGGAGATGCCAACTCCTGGGAAGAAGTGAATATTTTCCCTTAGATTAGATTCTGATACGATGCAAAGAACAGAGACTCTTACACCGATACCAAAATAATTTCACTCTTCACCTTAATGCCACCCCCTCCTCCAAAGCAACTCCCAAACACCAAGAAAAGCAAGAAACAAAGCACATGCAAAGGAAATTACCACTAGTAGACATGTGCCCCCTGCCCCCACCATCCACCCAAGACAGCATCATCACAGTTCTCCTTGGATGGTCCACTCAGGCCAACGAACAGATCGTCTGAAAGGACACGTGAATTCTAGGCCCTTCCAGGCTGTTCACGCTTCATTTCAAGAACTTTGGATTTTACCGTTTTCACAAAACCGGAATGACTGAGTTAGAATAGCATCTGAAGGCTTATTTTTCCATTATGAGCTCTTGTTTTCTCAGCTATGATGTAGGTTGAAGGCAGTTATATATTCCTCAAGGCAGCCTATACTAGGCATAAACATTTTCACAAACAGTAAATTGCAAAAAAGATCCAGAAAAACCTGCAAGCAGCTTCCTCCACCATTTTGTGAGCAGATGATCAGAAAGTGGCTCTGCCTTCATTGCTCACATATTTTGTACAAACTGATAGGAGTAAAAGCCATCGTGCTTTACTGAGACCAGAGAATGGGAATCAGCTGAGGAATTAGGGGTTTTCCCATTTCTCTCCCTAATGAGGACAGACGTGTCAGGTTAAGGCTTGTTGAATTTGACATGACAACTTACTCAAGTTAAAATATCCAGAAATAAATATCATGAGTGAAAAAAGAAGCCACACTGATATTAAGAAATGAGATTTATTGCCTTGACATGGTAGTGATGTGGTCGTGATAGGAAAGCCACTCTGGGTTCCCCTGGATGCAAAAGCCCAGGGACAGCAGAGCCCCCAGCTGAGAAACCTGTACACACACACACACACACACACACCGGCGGAAGGCCCAGGGCCTCCTGCTCTGAGAAGGAGAGATCCTGGGTAGGATGTGACAAACTTGAACACCTCTTGCTTGGATGGCTGCAGCTGTTGGCCTCAGACTCTGGTCAGGAAGAGTCAGTCTGAGGAGAGAGAAGGATGGAGGAAATCAGGGGGATCCTCATCGTCCCCAAAGGCCCTTTCTGGCCTGCAACACACCCTATAGAAGTTGATCTCTCCTTCTCTCCAAATCATCTCCAAGCACCCTTCCTCCAGCCCCCCATATCACTCCTCTCCCATGCAAAGCCATTCTCGTGACCTAGAACTGGGTGTGTGTATTTGGGACCTCAACCAGGAGGATGTCCCATGGTGCCCAACACAGGCCTCCCCACCAAGGGCCTGAGGACCACTGTATGCGCTCCCCAGGCCACAGGTCGGTCCCGGCACACCCACACATGCCCTCTCCAGATGCCCTGACATACCACCTGAGCAAGGTTTTCGGAAGTAGATGATGAGGACTGAGCCAACAATGATGCCCAGCACACCCAGGCCAAAGGCTACACCGCACAGCATGTTCTCCAGAAGATCGGAGGGCAGCGCATTCTGGGGCACTAGAGCAAAAGAGGAGCCGGTCAGCCCAGAGACCTGGTTGGGGAGCCCCAGGGGAATGACACGGGTGTCTGGAATGACAAGGGAGAAACTGAGGCATGGAAGATTGAGGTCAGCTCAGAGTGAGAACAGACTAAACAAGGTTCCAGTGAAGAAAGAAGTCCTCCTGTGGGTCTACCCCCTTCTGCCCCACAAAGGAACTGGGCTTCCATGGAGAAGTGTCTCACCCCAAAAGGCGATTGCTGTGTAGCTGTCAATCTCATGAGTCACGATGCAGGAGAAAAGATCAGAGGGTGCTGGTGTGAAGTTTAAGTAAGAAAAGGCCTGGAAGGTGAGTCCATCGATGGCTGAGACAAAAGTGGGCCTTGCTCCTTCCACAGGGGCCGAATCATGCTGCCAGTTCACGGTCAGTGTGGGTGGGAAGAGGTTACTGATGAAACAGACCAGTGTGTTGGGCTTGCCAAACTCCAGGGGCTTCAGAGTGAACACCTCAGCGATGGGGAGGCCTGTGGGAGTACTGAGGTGAGGGAAAGAAGCGACTAACTTAGATGGGACCCCTGTGTGTGGAGCGGATGTGGCATACGGAGGGGACGCGAGATAGGGGGAGCTAGGGCTCTGAGGGAGGTCTTCGTCTAGGCAAGAACCAGACCTGGACCACAGCCAGGCCACTCTGGACCCTCCACCCTGACTTCCTGCAGCACTTCCTGTCTGGACCTCACATCAGCAACAGATCACACTCTGTCTTCTCATTAAAACGCAGGCACAGGGCTTTCCTGGTGGCGCAGTGGTTGAGAGTCCGCCTGCCGATGCGGGGGACACGAGTTCGTGCCCCGGTCCGGGAAGATCCCACATGCCGCGGAGCGGCTGGGCCCGTGAGCCATGGCCGCTGAGCCTGCGTGTCCGGAGCCTGTGCTCCGCAACAGGAGAGGCCACAACAGTGAGAGGGCCGCGGACGGGAAAAAAAAAAAAAAAAAAAAGCAAGCACATTTTAATTAGGACTTTGGGATGAACAGATACACACTACTATATATAAGATCGATAGTCAACAGGGACCTACTGTATAGCACAGGGAAATCTACTTTATACTCTGTAATAACCTATATGGGAGAAGAATCTCAGAAAGAATGGACATATGTATATGTATAACTGAATCACTTTGTTGTGCCCCTGAAACTAACACAACATTGTAAATCAACTATATTCTAATATAAAATAAAAATTAAATTTAAGAAAATAAAGATAACCACCACCACCATAAAAAAAAAGAACCAATCAGTAAAAAAAAATTGAAAATACTAATTTTAAGGGTAGTTTCAAGGAACTATATGTTTGGATCTATTTGAAAGACACCCTGATCACATCCATACTTTTTAAAAATTTACCTCATCATCCAATTAATGTCAACTCAGTTTTCATACGGTATTGTAGTTTAAATCTTGGCAAATGTACATTAAAAACACATTATGGGGCCTCCCTGGTGGCGCAGTGGTTGAGAGTCCGCCTGCTGATGCAGGGGATACGGGTTCGTGCCCCGGTCTGGGAGGATCCCGCATGCCGCGTAGCGGCTGGGCCCGTGAGCCGTGGCCGCTGAGCTTGCGCGTCTGGCAACGGGAAAGGCCACGACAGTGAGAGGCCCACATATCGCAAAAAAAAAAAAAACAAACAAAAAAAACACATTATGATTGCAAACTATTACGTTTAGAATGGATGGACAATAAGGTCCTGCTGTGTGGCACAGGGAACTATATCCAATTTCCTGGGATAAAAGGAATGTATGTATGTGTATGGCTGTGTCACTTTGCTGTGCTGCAGAGACTGGCACAGCATGGTGTATCAACTATACTTCAAGAAAAAAACACATTATGATGCTCAAACAAATATGGTAGAATAATAAAATAAATAATCATTAACAGAGCTTGATTAACCTATGTAGTTAAGCCTAGTTTACCAAGGCAGTTAGTACCATTTCACTGCCTCAGCTGGGGCTTTCATCTACTATGATCCATCAGCATTTCCTAACAAACTCAAATTTTTTGGAAAAAAAATAATAAAATAAAGTAAAATGTAGGCACATCATCAGATGCTTCTATTCTCCCCTCCATCTTGCTGAGCATCGTAACACAAGCCCTAATACTCAGTAGGCGTCTGTTGGTCTCTGTTGAATTCATTAAGTTTTGAATGCCTACTACATCCCAGGGACTTTTCTTCTGCCCCAAAACAAAAACAGAGTACAGATCATGGGTGGTAGAAAAATCAATATCCAAGGAGAGAACCAGAAAGCAGGAGAGATGGGGAGCTGGTGAGAAGGGGAGTAATTCAGTGTATCATGAGGTTAAGAGGGCAGCCCACCCCCCAAAAAACCCCCTGACCTCTAGACACTGGGATTTGCCCTTCAAGCTCTGGGCCAATTTCCTCAACGATCGCCCGGCAGAATGCTTTGTCAAAGAAAATGTTGGAAGTATCTCGAGACTTGTGAGCCCAGTCAGCAAATTCAGGCAGGCGAGGCACTCGGATATTCTGGGAAAAGTCGAAGGAGAAAAGCTGGTCCTTGTTGTAGGCTTCGGAGAGCCCCACGTTGGGATTCCAGCTCTGGCAGTACATTGTGTGCAGGAACGTGTGGTTTTGCAGCTCATCCCTCCACCCTGGAGTAGGAGCTGCAAAAGAGACAGAGTGGCGTCCAAGGAGGTGGGAGCCACCTCCTCTTTAGCTTAGAAAACAGCAAGGCCTGCTTCAGGTAGAGGGGGGAGAGGTGGGTTGCCTCCCAGTGGGAGCAGAAAAGAAATTACGGGATCTCGCCAAACTTACCCAGCCCATAAAAAGGCCAACTGTTTTAAAGTTGTAACAAGTAATTCAGAATCACAATGTTGGTTGTATCTTTGCACCTAAAGGCACCCAGCCAAAGAGGTAAGTGGCGGCTAAAATCTAACCTGCATTCTGCTCACCAAACCATGCATCCTGGCATAGGGTTACATCCTCCCAAAGGTCTCCACCTTTGCCTGATCCCCGGGAGGCCATCCTATTGACTTGTGAAGGGCCTGGATGGGTTCCCAGTCTTCACGTGGATATGTGAAGGAATGATGGTGGCCTCCCTAAGCCATAGATGGCACTGCCCCATCCCATCCCATCCCCAGACACACATGGCAGACTGAAAAACCACTCTCCAGGCTTCTTTCCAGCCGCTTCGTTGGCACCAGGCCTCTCTGAAAATAACTTCCCCTCCCTCAACCCTGCAGACCTTGCAAAGACAGGACTGGGGGAATGGCACCATAGCTGCAGGAAATAATCTCTAATTCTTTGAAGCTCCTGGCAGGAATCTCCCCAGCCAGGAGGAAAGCTTCTACTCAAAACCCAATACCCAGAATGATAGAGTAAGAGGGGTCTTCCAGATTATTCTTCCATCCTGCCCCATCCTTTTCAAAGAAGGAACTAAGGGCCAATAAAGTTAAGAGAGTTTTCAAGAATCATAAGGTGAATTGATGACAGAGTGCAGAGTAGACTCCTAAGTAGGAACAGTGGAAATAACATTTGTTTTGCTCAAATCCCTGCTCTACCACTTTCCAACTGGGTGAACTTCCACAAGTTACTTAAACTCTGAGTCTCATTTCCTTCATCTGGAAAGTGGATATAATAATCTCTGCTTCAAGAGATTGTCTTCAGTGAAACCTACAAAGCACCTCTGGCATTGTTTGCCATCCATCCATAGTATAGCTCTCTTTCCCAATTCTGCTATCGTTTCCACTCTCTCATAATACTTTCACCACTTACAAAGCACTTTCACCGCTTTCAAATGCCCCGGCTCCCTAGGTTCTACCCCAGTCAGGATGGAAGTAAAGGGGAGGTACTGCCATACCTTCAGGGGCAGTCCAGGACTGGGGCAGCAGCCACAGAAGGGGTAGCAGCTGTAGCAGCGCAGCTCCCTGGCTCAGCACATGATCCATATCTTCACACCTCCCAGTGGGCTTGGAGCTACCAGACGGCTGACCCAGGTCCCCAGATTCCTTCCCAGATCATGTTTCTCCAGCTCACTTCCCATAACTTCGCTTGTCATTCTGGCTAAGCCAATCACAGAAAGTGTAGGATTTGACGTCATCGGTCGCTGGGGAGAGACCAGGAGCGAGCACCCTTCTTAGGACTTGGCTCTTTTACCAGGCCAGCCTAGGGGCTGTAGATGGGTTGGGGAGGCAGTGGAGGAATGTCTGCCTCCTGGTGAGGATCCCTCTTTAGTATCTGGCAGTCAGCCTCAGCCTGTAACCCCACCAAGGGACTCTTCTGAGCAGCACCGCCCTGTGGCCGAATAATAAACTGGGGAAGTTCATCTTCCCATGGTAACTCCCCAGGGCTCTTCAGACCCTGTCTTCTACCTCCCAAGCCCCCTCCTCTTTCTCACAAAATTTATTCTCCTTCAGGCTTTAGCTCTCTTCCTTCTGCAGAAATAGACTGAAAATGTAACAAGCGTTAGGTCCAGGGCTAGAAATACCAAGATGCATAAGGCATATTCCTGCTTTCAAAGAGTTTAGAGTCTAAGTTGGGGGGAGTTGGGGTGGTCACTGAATAAATAATTACATACACTGTAACGTATTCAGATAAGACCATGCCAAGTGTGTTTTGGAAGTACTTATTTCATGAGGATGGAGAAATAGGTGAGATGTAATCAGGAAGGCTACTAAGAGTCTTGAAGGAAAAAGTTAGACCAGCAGAATGGGAGAGAAGAGAAAAGCCTTCCATGGCAAGGGGTAGGTAAATGGGTGACGGTCAAAGGCATTCAGAGCTCCTTTCTTTGGAGACCTCTGTATAGTTGGGCATGAATGTTTGGAGGCTGCTCATGTTTTCCTGTTTGGTAACGGGCAGGGGGTGGGGGTGGGGTGCCAAGATGAGCTAGAAAAAAATTTTTTTGAGGAATTACTCACTTTTTAAAAAAAATTTTGATTGGGGTATAGTTGATTTAAGATGAGCTAGAAATTTAGGCAAGAGCCAGATCACATAGGCTCTGTTATGCCACAAGGAGGGTGTTTTTGTTTTTTGTTTTTTGGGGGTTTTTTTTGCCAAGCCAGGCGGCATGCGAGATCTTAGTTTCCTGACCAGGGATGGAACCCGTGCCCCCTGCAGTGAAAGTGCAGAGTCTTAACCACTGGACCACCAGGGAAGTCCCAAGGAGGGTGTTTTTTATTTTACAGATGATAGAGACTTTAAACCGAAGGGTGACACAATCATTTTTTTTTTTTTTTTTTTTTG
>NW_006787800.1:1604313-1615032 GCF_000442215.2 Lipotes vexillifer
CTGTCGTGGCCTTTCCCGTTGCCGGATGCGCAAGCTCAGCGCCCATGGCTCACGGGCCCAGCCGCTCCGCGGCATGTGGGATCCTCCCGGACCGGGGCACGAACCCGTATCCCCTGCATCGGCAGGCGGACTCTCAACCACTGCGCCACCAGGGAGGCCCCGACACAATCATTTTTAACAGTTTAGAAAAATCGTTCTGATGCTTCCAATAATGGTCTGGAGCTTGAAAAGAACTGAGGCCAAACTGCTGGTCAAGAGTCCACACATAGACTTTGTGATGTATATGACAACAAAATTAGAAGTTGCACACACACATACACACACACTGCCCTCTGGTAGCAGCATAGCAATACTTTAGGTGAGACATGGTAAGAGTCTGAATTAAGTCTTGAACAGAGGAGATGGAGGGAATCAAATATTGATGTAATTAGGAAGTCGAATCTAAAGCGCTTGGCTGATAATTAGATGTGGAGGGGTCAAGGAGAGGTAACAGCAAGGTCTCCAGCCTAGGTGGCTGATCAATGATGGACTGAGTTGAAATAGAAAAGAAAGTCATAGAAGCAGAGAATTGAGTTCAGTTTTGTGTTGAATTTGAGGTGCCAGGGTAACCAGGAGGCATGAAGTAGATGGGTATGGATCTCAGGTGTGGGCTGAAGAACCTTAATTTGGGAGTCATCTGCACAAATGCTGAAGCAGAGGCAGTGGACAAGATCACCCACGTAGACTGTGCAGAGGGAGGGGGAAGTGACACAAGGACACATGTCGGATTGGGTTCAAACCCCAAACTCATACCAGTTATTCAGTATCATCCAGGATCCAGTCGGGAAGGTATGATCATTCTAGGTATTTCAGACTGAGGGGATTTAATATAGAGATCGGTTACAAAGGTATTTTTTAAAAGGCAAGACATGCAAGAGGGAAAAAGAGAGAGGCTGGAGGTGCAAATAGGACAGAGGAAAACCTGGAAATCAGAAGCAGCTCTCGCCCCTGAGCTGGAATTCTTGTCTACACCTGCTGTTGTCCTGGAGGAGACACCATCACAGTCACTTCTGGATCTACCAAAAAGGCACCATCTCCATCAAAGCTGGATCACTGAGAAGGTATTTCCTCTGCCCAGGAAGCTGGAGTCCAGAATCACCCATTCTTGCTGCTGGTACCAGGAGCTGCCACTCTCTTAGAAACTAAAGCAGGAAGCTTCTTGGTTTCTCCTGCCATCTGATCTCCCACCCATACCTCCTACTGAGAGAATCTAACAGGAAGCTAACCGTCCAGGAAGGCTGGAAAATACACGGCCAAGCAGTCCAGAACACAGTATAGGAGGCTGGGCTTGGCACTGATGCTAGATAATAAGCAGGTCACTGAAATACACTAATTTGTAAGAATCTGGTGGCACTAGGAGCATCCAGAGAGCTAAGAGAAGAATAAAGAAGAAGCAGATGTAGAGAAATAGAGGTGTTCCATGAAAAAGGGCAAGGTCAGCATTATCAAATGCTACTCAGAAGTCAAGGGAGGACGGGAAAGTGTCCTTAGATTTGGTAATTATGAGATGGGTGACAAATGTGTTGAGAGCAGTTTCAGCGTTGGAGTGGGAGTGGACTCCAGATTGTGGTGGGCTGAGAAGTAAGTGGGAGGTGAGGAAGAAACTGTCAGTGTATATGCTGCAAGTTTGATAGAGAAGAAAAAGAAAGACAGAAGGGGTGGGGGAAGAGGCAGTGAGAAAGATCTAATGTGGCAATTAAGTAATCTTAGAAATCAATCTATGTGAATATGGTCCTTTCAAAATCCATACTCCCTTTTGAGAAACAAATAACAGCAGCCATAACAGCCACAACCAAAAACACCCCCATGACCTCCTGCATATTCTGAAGAGGGTACATATGTGTGTGTGAGTGTGTGTTTGTGTGGTGGGGGTGGGCAGAGTGCCAGTGTTGGGCTGGGCTTGGAAATCATTGTGTTACATTCCAAGAAAAAAAAAGTAGAACATTTTCCTAATGTCTCATCCTTTGTGGATTAATCCGTCAGTAGCTCCTGCGGTGGGGAAGATTCAGCCCTTAGGAAAGTATTGATAGAAAGGAGGTCTATTGACATCACCAGAACTGCTGGTGGAGATAGATGACACACAGCCACCTGGAGTTCTAAACCAGTGGTGAGCAAATATTTTCTGTAAAAGACCCGATAGCAAATCTTTGTTCCTTGGAGTTTTGTTCTTAACCTTTTTACTAAGGAACACTGAAACTCAAATTTCATATAATTTTCATGAGTCACAAAATAGAATTCTTTTTTTTTTTTCAACCATTTACAAATGTAAAAACCGTTCTGAGTTCTTGGGCCATATAAAGATATATGGGCTGACTTTTGCTCAGAAACCACTGTTTGCTGAATGTTGTTCTATGTGTGGTCAGAAATGGGATGTGGGACCCAAAATAAACGCACCCTCCAAAGATCCCCATTCCTTTTTGCGGGTGGCAATTGGTTAATGAATGTATCATGTCCCAGATACAACACTGTTTGGAAGGATGTCTGGGGGAGGAGGGGGCACAGGAGGAAGAGGACTGGTGGGAGGGCTAGGAACAGTTAGAGCAGACGCTGCAACCACTCTGGGTGGAAGGAATGAGGCAAAGGGGGTCCAAGTTCTCCACCGAGAGTACAGTGTAGACAAGTCCAGCATGCGGAGAAATATAACTACCCATCATCAAGATGAAGGCAAGGTTGTGGTTAACTCCTTTCTCTCCCAGAACAAAAGGGAACCAGTTCAAACATTTATAACTACCCTTCCCTCTATGTAATCCTCTTCCTCTCAGGACCCTGCAACAACCTCCATTAATACATATCTCAAAAACAGTCTCTCATCAGTTTGGGAAAGTGGGAATTGTGGTCAAGAGAAGGGCAAAGCACCAGTTCTGCATGCCAGTAACTCAGTGTCTTTGGTCATGAGACATGAATGCCTCTGAAAATAAAGGCATCACACCCTTAAACCCAGTAGGTCACAGCTTTCTAACACTCAGCTCTCCATCCCTTCCTAGTCCTGCCCCATTTTCTTCCTATTGACAGAGCCAAGTTTCCTGAGAAAGTCATGGGCAACCAGCTCTCTACTTTCATACTTTCCATTTAATCCTTAACACTCAACAATGAAGTGGTTCAACATCTTTGTGTTGCTAAATCAAATGGACTCTTTGCAGTCTTGGCAACATCTGACACTGTTGGCCATGCCCTCCTTCCTAAAACGGTCTATTTTTTTTGGCATCCCTGACAGCACTCTCCTAGTTTTTCCTCCCACTTCTCTGGCGTCTTGTCACCTTCATGGACTCCTTTTTTTCAGCTACCCCTTAAGTGTTGGTATCCCTGGAGTTTTGTCCTCATCCTCTTTTCTTCTTATACTATACCCCTGCTCTCAATGGCATCTACTCCCACTTGTCTTCCGTTACCATCTATTTGCCGACGTTTTCCAAATTTCCCCCTTCAGCTCAGATCTGGCTGATTCCACACCATCCATACACCCAACTGCCTTTAGGTATCTCCACTTGGATGCTGTACAGCAGTTCTCAAACTGTACTCTCCACAAAATAGGGTCCCTCAAGAAATTGTTTAAAATGTAAATTCGATAGTAGCAATTTTTCATTTTTAAATTTATTTCAACACAGATGTAATAAAACACCAAACATGTTTACACAGTAATTTTTAATGTAATAATTTATTATATTTAATAAGGTCATTTTTGGTTGTAAGCAACAGAAACCAACTCTAGCTAACTTAACTTTTGAAGGGGCGATTTATTGGACGGATACAGAGCTAGCTCAGAAAATCAAAAGATGGGTGGAATCAGCTAGGCTCAGGAAGAGGAGCCACAGGGTCCTTAGCAGCAAGGGTTGAGTTGCCATTAATATGCCGCACCTTCAAAGTCCTCTAGCCTCTATCTTTCAAATTTCACGTTGCTGAGAGGGACAATCAGACGGGCTCAGCTTATATCAGGTGTGGACCTTGGGATCAATTAGTGATGGCCAGGCACAATATCACCTCTGTGTCTTAGAGCTATTCCCAGAGAAGCGAGAATTAGCACGAACCAACCACCTCAGCATAATTATCTTAAATATACGGCATCCCAGACAACTGTATTAGATCATCTGAGGCATAAACGTGAGGTTAAGTCTGTGCATTAACACTCAGAAAGCAGCTCCCAATTAACTGCCCGAGTGATATATGTCATCTACTTGACCTCTGGTCTGTCACAAGTCTTGCCACAAATTCAAAATATACTTATGACCTCAGTGTTGATTAATTATATAATAATATTTATATTCTACTGATTTCCTTTGGATCTATGACTAAGTTTTTTTTTTTTTTTTTTACTATAGAAAATTTCAAACATACACAAAAGAATCTATTAAGCCTCCACGTACTCTTGTTTAAGTTTCAACAATTTTCAACATTCTAAAAGCCTTCCATTTTTGTTTCATCTATTCTCCTGTTCCACACTTTTTTTTTCTGGAGTATTTAAACAAATTCTATCATATTTCACCAGGAAACATTTCTACGGGTATCTATAATGACTTTTTCCTTAACGTAACTACCATCCTATCACCACAAGCAACAAAATTAAAAATGATTGCTTAACTTCCTTTAACCCAATCTGTGTTCATTTTCCCCCAACTATCTCAAAAATGTCTAAGGGTAAGTTTTAAATGAAAAGCAGTCTTGTGGTTTTCAAACTGTGCCTTCATATTTTAAAATTTAGTGAGTTTTCTATTTTACATGATGTCTCATAAACCTCTGTTGAACGTTCAAAAATGAATTTTTTAGGCAAATTAAGTTCAGGAATTACTACACTGAATGTAGCTCTATCTCAAAATTTACAAAGCTAAACTCACCACCTTCCCTTCCCAGCATGTTTAAGCTCCCGTATTCAAGACCTCAGTGTGTAAGTTGACCGTCCACCCAATCAGATGAGTCACAAATACGGCAGTCAACCTTGACAACTTCATCTTCCTCAAACCTTCTCAACCAACTGTTCATCAAGTCCTATCAATTCTACCTCTTCCATATCTCTTTAGTCTGTCCTCCATTCCCACTAGTTCAGGCCCTCATTGGTTTGCTTGTCATTTTCCTGGATCACTGCAATTTTCTTAGAACTGATCTTTCTCCAATCTTATTATTTTCCAGTGCTGCCGCAAGGATCTTTTTATTAGGCACATTTGATCACATCATACTTTTGCAAGAAAGCCTTCAATGGCTCTCTACAATCTGCTTTCCTTGGCATGATCCTTACTGATCTGGATCCACTTAACCTATCTCTATACATCATTTGAGACGAAATCTCACCTCCCTCAGGGAGCCTTGGAACCCAGAGTGGAGACGAGTGACTTCTTCAGTATGCTTCCACAGCACCGGCCTGTCCTTACCATCATTTGTATTGTATTATGCTCTTCTGTGTATGTCTGCTTCGGTCACCTCACTTCCACTGCATGGTCTCAAGGATCTCTTCCTGGTATTTTTCCATTTTCAGCATCTACCAAGAAGGCCCACCAGCAAGTGACTACTCATTGGATGAATAAATGGGCTGTTGGTTACTGAAGGTGTTGAAGCTGGGCCTAGAAGAGCCTTCAAGCATTAGATGAATGATAGGTCATTCCTTCTAACATGGATATTTCAACAGTAAATCTGGGGTTCCCTGGTGGTGCAGTGGTTAGGAATCCGCCTGCCAAAGTAGGGGACACGGGTTTGGGCCCCGGTCCAGGAAGATTCCACATGCCTGCCACAGAACAACTAAGCCCATGTGCCACAACTACTGAGCCTGTGCTCTAGAGCCCACAAGCCACAACTACTGAACCCTCGTGCCACAACTACTGAAGCCCGAGGGCCTAGAGCCCGTGCTCTGCAATAAGAGAAACCACCGCAATGAGAAGCTCACACACCGCAACAAAGAGTAGCCCCCGCTCACTGCAACTAGAGAAAGCCCGCGCACAGCAACGAAGACCCAACACAGCCAAAAAAAAAAACAACAGTAAATCTTACCAGGCATGTCTGTGGGCCACTCTACAGACATCTTCACTCCCAGTGCCTTCCCTGTGCACCCCACTCATCTTCCCATTTTCTTCCTCCTCCCTGCCACAGCCTAATTCAGAGAGTAAAACTGGCCATCCAGCTCCCACCTTTACCCTCATTCCCAGCTCAGTGATCTCTTCACATCCATATTTATTGTTCCCTTTTAGCTGTGTTATTTGAATACAGCAATCCTGTCAACTACACTACAAGGTTGGAAATTATTACTGCCATTATATAAACAAGAAATCTGTGGCTCAACGAGGTTCATTCATTTATTTATTTAGCAAATATTTACTGATTACCCTCTATGTACCTGGTAGCATGCTGGGCACCAGACACCTACATGATCAAACTTATAATCTAATGAAAACAGAGGCATTAAACAAGTAATCATACGAACCTACAAAACCAAATTGTAAAAGGTACTGTGAAGGAAAAGAACTGAGATCCCTAAGAGACACTAAGTGAAACGGGGAACCTAGTGATATTGAGATGGGATCTGAAGGGTGAGTAGGAGTTAGCCAGGCAGAGGGGCAAGAAGAGGAAGGCCCTGAGGCAGGCAAGGAGCTAGTTCCTTCAGGGAGGTGAAGACCTGTGTGGCTGGCATATTATTAGTGAATATGAGAGCACAGACAGCAGATGAGGCCAGAGGCAGGAAGAAGCAAGACCACGTGGGACCTCGTGGTCCACAGCAAGGTTTGCATTCTCCTCTAAGTGTGATTAATTCTAATGCTATGACTATATTCCTTTTCATTCCATGGGTGAATGTGTGCTGTGATTCCTACCTGACCTACCTCCAGTCTCTCCAAAGCCAATCCACGGTGCACACTGGTGCCAAGTAACTTCCTATCCCCTCTCAAACTTAAACAGCTCCCCCCTTTCTATGAGATTCAATCTGAATTACTTGGCCTGGGTTTTTCAGGTTCCCCATACTCTGAATTCTATCCCCAGACTACAAAACTGCTCTCCAATATCAGTAATGATCCCCAATCACCAACCTAGTGAGATTTCCCCTTTCTTCATTCTCTCACACCCTCTGCAGGATCTTGTCTCTTCATTCAATCAGAACAGGGGTTTTTGGGAATCCCCTGGCGGTCCAGTGGTTAGGGGTCCGCGCGGTCACTGCCGGGACCCGGGTTCAATCCCTGGGCAGGGAACTAAGATCCCGCAAGCCGCATGGCATGGCGAAAAAAAAAGAACAGGGGTTCTTAACCTGCAGTCCACATGCCATAAAATTCAGGGGTCCATGAACTTGGATGGAACAAAAAGAGTCACCTTTATTTTTAAGAACATCTAATTAACTGAAACTTAATTTTATGAATGTAGAAAACAAGTCTTTGTAGTACTAGCAGTACCTGTAATGTCATCAATAGAAATCACCATCAATGAATATTTTCATATCATAGACATCTCAAAATACCTCTACAACTATGAGTTTAGACCTGCAATAAATCATTTATTTATTGTATTAGTATTCTATTAATAAGGGAACACATTATTACTAGATCATCACACATTTCTTTTAATATTTTGATAACTGTGTATTTTATTTATGCATTTACAAATATTATTGTCAGACAAGGTCCAAAGGCTCCACCAAACTGCCAAAGAAGTCCATGGCACAAACAAACTTAAAAACTCCTGATTAGTCATTCATTCAATAAACATGAAATCCTCATTGCAGCCCTCTCTTGTTCTGACTTCCTCATATTATGTTGTTCTGCTTTTCCTTGTTTGATGCTCTTACACTGGTTTCTCTTCCTATTCTTGCTGTGTGAGGATGCAACCCAGAGCGTGATCTTTAACCCACAACTAAATTGTTCCATACTTCCTCCCTTATAAATCTCACCTACTTACCTGCATGACTGATTCAAACTACACCTCAAAGGTGACTCCCAAATCTACCTCTACTAATCTTTTTTTTCTCGAACTTCAATCTTTGATTTTAAAATACCTGCTGTGGGGCTTCCCTGGTGGCGCAGTGGTTGAGAGTCCGCCTGCCGATGCAGGGAACACGGGTTCATGCCACGGTCTGGGAAGATCCCACATGCCGCGGAGCGGCTGGGCCCGTGAGCCATGGCCGCTGAGCCTGCGCGTCCGGAGCCTGTGCTCCGCAAGGGGAGAGGCCACAACAGTGAGAGGCCCGCGTACCGCAAAAAAAAAAAAAAAAAAGAAAACCTGCTGTGCCTAACAACCAGAATAACTTACCACCCAGAGACAGACTGCCTGGGTTCAGATCCCAACTCTGTACACTTATTAAACATGTAACTGTGAGTAAATTATTTAATATCTCTTGCTTCAGTTGCTTCATTTGAAAAATGGGAGTGATAACAATAGTATCTACTTTATAGGGTTGTAAACATTAGAAGAGTTCCTACATGTAAAGCATTTATAATAGGGCCGGAGACATTTCAAAAACTAATGAATTTTAGCTATCACCAGTCTCACCTCCTTCCAACACGTGGCATTTTTATTTGGTGTTTATTAACAGGTATAGTGATAGCCACTGGGGATATGAAGATAGAATTCCTATCTAATGACATAGTTCCAATCAAGCCATTGCTCAAAAAATTTCAGAGGCTCTCCACTAGGTCCAAACTTAACAGCACCGGAAATCATCATACTGCCTCAAATAAATGTAACTTCCAATCTCCTCCGGCTCTACTTCTTGTGGCTTATATTTTATTCGGGCCAGATTGGACTGCAATGCTCTGTGAAAATGACCTGCTCTGTTCTGTCTTTCCTCACACCATCCCAGTGTCTCAAATGTTTATCTGACAACAATAACTTTGTCTATGATTATTTCCCCAATACTACGCATGGAGCCCCCCCTCCAAACACATACATTACAATCTTAACTAAGTCACATACTTACATAAACGTCAACTTCCTTCAACATTTGCTCACTTTGTGAGCACCTCATATTGGCCAGGTCCTGAGGGCATTTAAAATAAAAACAAAACAAAACAACATGGCCCTGTTCTCAAGATCAAAGTCTAGTAAGGGAGAGAAATATGTGGCATCATATATATGCCATTCACTGTGAAAGGTGCAATCATAAGAGAAAGGGACACAAAGGGAGGAGCAGTCAACTCAATTTGGAAGGCAAGGGTAGGCTTTTCAGATGATGGTATTTGGGCTTAGATGGACTGGAGAAAAGCGTATTTCATGTAGTGAGAGCAGTATGTGTAAAATACAGTGTAAAACAAAATGGTGTATCTGGGGAACAGTTCAATACGGCTAGAATATAGGGCCCAAGAGGAAGTGGCTAGACATGACACTGGAGAGCTGGGCAGACCTCTCTGGCAAGCACAGGAATTTGGACTTTATCACACAGGCAATGAGAAATTAATACGGGGCTTAAACAGTAGCACATGGCTAGAGTTGTATTTTGGAAAGCTCATTCCTGGCAGTATTGTGGCAGAGGCAGAGAGAAAAATCTAGAGCAGCACTGTTCGAGAGAACTTTCCTCAATGATGGTAATGTTCTATAATTTGTGCTATCCAATATGATGGCCACTAGCCACACATGGCTAATGAGAACTGAAAATGAGGCTAGGGCATCTGAGGAACTAAATGTAAAACAGTATTTAATGTTAATTTAAACAGCCACTTGTTGCTACCATAGTGAACAGTGCAGCAAGGAAATCAGTTAGGAAGCTGTTGATACAGCTCAGGTGATAGGACTAGGACAGAGGGTGAGTCAATGGCTGTATTAGAGGCACAATGATAAGCCTAGGAGGTATAATGTTGTGAGAAAAAGAAATCAAGAATGGCTCCCAGATTCTAGGCTTTTTGACTGAATAGCTGCCATCAACCTGGACAATACAGACGGAGCAGGTCTAGGGTACATACAGGTTGTATCAATTTTGAAAATGTTGAAGTGTCTGAGGATTATCTAAGTGGTAAAATTCAGTAGTGAGTTTCGCTCAGGAGAGTCCTCTGAACTAAAAATACAGATCTGAGAGGCTGTGAGCCACTGAGATTACTTAGAGACGATGAACAGAACTAGAAGCAAACTGAGGCAAAATCCTGGCAAACATCAACAGGGCCGAAGAAGAAGAGTCCACAAAGGAGACCAGAGGGACAGCTGGACAAGCAGGAAAAGAAACAAGTGAGAAATAGTCACAGAAATCAAGGGTGTAGAGAATTTCAGGAAGGAAGCGTTATCAAATGTCAAATACTTCAGAGAGGTCAAATAAGGTGAGAACTGAAAACTGCCTCCTGACTTTGCCAATTAGGAGGTTCCTGGTGACATTTGCCAGGACAGTTTCAGTAGTGGAAGAAATGAGCTAGTGGGAAATGAGGCAGAGAGAGGAAAATTAAGATGACAATTTCTGGTCTTGACTGCAGGGGAGCTGAGAGTTAGATAAGCGAGTCCACAAGGGAATACAATATTGATAAGGTTACTGTCTTTCTTATCTTCTTTTTAGGCTGGGAAACCCGTATAAAGGGATTAAAAATACTCATTGGTAGAAAATGGAGGAGAGCTTCAGAGTAACAGATAAGATTGAGCAGGTCAAAAGGAAAATACATTTCTTTAATCCGAAGAGAGGACTTCGAGTACAATGGTGGTAAAGGAATACAGACACGGCCCAGTTTACAGGTGGGAGATGGAAAGCCAAGAACTCTCGCGCAAGCTGGCCTCTCTGTTCCGTTCTGCGGGGGGGGGGGGGGGGGG